>NC_052147.1:75438474-75738474 GCF_902713615.1 Scyliorhinus canicula | reverse complement strand
TAAATTTGCCCAAATTATTGTTTCTAAAAGCTTTCCTACCATAAAGGTTAACCTGATTGGCTCTGGTTGCTGGATTTATCCTTACATGCTTTTATGAACAAAGTTAAATGTATTTGCACTGTTTCAATCTATGGCACCATCCACGTATCTAAGGAGGCATGTGGCCTCTTCAATTTCCACCCTTACTTCCCTCAGAACCTTTGGGTGCATTACAACAAGTCCTGATGACACATCAACTCAAAAGTACAGCCATCTTGTCGAACACATCCTCTCTTGTCAGTTTTTAGCTGTCAACTATTTCCTCATTCACTATGCCTTGAGCAGCAGTTGCTTCCTTGGTAATAACAAATGCAAAGTACACATCTGGTACCTCAGCCATGCTCATTGCCTCCAAGTTAGATCCCTTTTTGGTCCTCAACTGTCTTGTACCTCCTTTTACCATCATTTTTCTATTTTTATGCCTGTAAAACACTTTTCGGGGATTTTATGTGGCATGTGGAGTGACCTAATGTGGGCTGAGAGATCTCGATTTTCCGACAGCAGGTTGAGATGCTAGGATAAAGTCACCAGTGCGGCCTGGTGTTGGTTATTGACCTTCTATGTCCAAATGCAGGAAGACCTGGTCAATATCCAACCTTGGGCTGACAATGGCAAATTACAAGTGACAGGCAATGGCCATCTCCGACAAGAGAGGATCTAACATCACCCCATGACATTCAATGGCATTACCATAGCTGAATTCCCCACAATCAACATCCTGGGGGTTACCATTGATCAGGAACTGAACTAGCCATATTAATACTGTGGCTACCAGGGCAGGTGAAAGGTTAGGAATCCTAAGGTGAGGAACTCACCTCCTGACCCCCCAAAGCCTGTCCATATCCACAAGGCACAAGTCAGGAGTGTAATAATAATAATAATTACTTGTCATAAGTAGGCTTCAATGAAGTTCCTGTGAAAAGCTCCTAGATGCCACATTACGGCGGCTGTTCAGGGAGACAGGTAGGGGAATTGAACCCGCGCTGCTGGCATGGTTCTGCATTATAAACCAGCTGTTTAGCCCACTGTGCTAAACCATCCCATGGAATACTCTCCACTTGCCTGAATGAGTGCAGCTCCAACAACACTCAAGAAGCTTGACACCATCCAGGACATACAGCTTGATTGCTACACCTTCCACAAACATTCAAACCTCCACCACCGAAGAACAGTGGCATCCGTGTGTACCATCTACAAGATGCACTGCAGTAACTCACCAAGGTTCCTCAGACAGCACCTTCCAAACCCACGACCATTACTATCTAGAGCATCAGATATTTGGGAACGCCACCACCTGGAGGTTTCCCTCCAAATCGCTCACCACCTGACTTGGAAATATATCTCTGTTCCTTCGCTGTCGTTGGGGAAAAATCCTGGAACTCCCCCCACTAATAGCACAGTGAGTATTCTTACACCTCAAGGATTGCAGTGGTTCAAGAAGGCAACTCACCACCACCTTCTGTAGGGCAACTAAGGATGGGCAATAAATGCTGGCCTAACTAACGATGCCCACATCATGTAATTGAATAAAAACAAAAGATGGCACTGCCGGCCGCTGTCTCTTCATCCCAGGCAGCACTGGCTGCCCTGTAGCTCACCCTCTGGGACCCTCGGGGGAACAGGAAATCCCTCCTGGCCTCGACTGCCTCCAAGAGCCTCCCAGAGCATCTCCAAATCGTGGGGCTGTTTGTCTCAGCCCCGTGGCTGCGAGCTGAGTGGGGTTGGCTGTGTAATGTAAGTGCTGTTTAAGTGCTGCTCGACTATTGTTCGCAGGGAGCTGATGAGCGTGGTCCTGGCAAATTGGCTGGCGAGCGTTCATTTGTGGCATGAATCCCATGGGGCCTTCTTAAATGGACCAATGAACGTAGTATTGCGATGACGATCTCGCCGGGCCCAGTGTTAGGAAGCTCACGGCAGGTTCCGGCTTGCCACACACTCAGAAACCATTTGGAAGAATTGCGTCCATAAGCTCTCTTGAAGCATTAGGTGGAATACAATTGGGATTGAAGTGGGCGATTCAGAAACCCTCCACGCGGAACATAGAACATAGAACGATACAGCGCAGTACAGGCCCTTCGGCCCTCGATGTTGCACCGACATGGAAAAAAAAAACTAAAGGCCATCTAACCTACACTATGCCCTTATCATCCATATGCTTATCCAATAAACTTTTAAATGCCCTCAATGTTGGCGAGTTCACCACTGTTGCAGGTAGGGCATTCCACGGCCTCACCACTCTTTGCGTAAAAAACCCACCTCTGACCTCTGTCCTATATCTATTTCCCCTCAATTTAAGGCTATGTCCCCTCGTGCTAGCCACCCCCATCCGCGGGAGAAGGCTCTCGCTGTCCACCCTATCTAACCCTCTGATCATTTTGTATGCCTCTATTAAGTCACCTCTTAACCTTCTTCTCTCTAACGAAAACAACCTCAAGTCCATCAGCCTTTCCTCATAAGATTTTCCCTCCATACCAGGCAACATCCTGGTAAATCTCCTCTGCACCCGTTCCAAAGCTTCCACGTCCTTCCTATAATGAGGCGACCAGAACTGTACGCAATACTCCAAATGCGGCCGTACTAGAGTTTTGTACAACTGCAACATGACCTCATGGCTCCGGAACCAATCCCTCTACCAATAAAGGCCAACACACCATAGGCCTTCTTCACAACCCTATCAACCTGGGTGGCAACTTTCAGGGATCTATGTACATGGACACCGAGATCCCTCTGCTCATCCACACTACCAAGAATTTTACCATTAGCCAAATATTCCGCATTCCTGTTATTCTTTCCAAAGTGAATCACCTCACACTTCTCCAGATTAAACTCCATTTGCCACCTCTCAGCCCAGCTCTGCAGCTTATCTATGTCCCTCTGTAACCTGCAACATCCTTACCGCACTGTCTACAACTCCACCGACTTAGTGTCGTCTGCAAATTTACTCACCCATCCTTCTGCGCCCTCCTCTAGGTCATTATAAAAATGACAAACAGCAACGTCCCCAGAACAGATCCTTGTGGTACGCCACTCGTAACTGAACTCCATTCTGAACATTTCCCATCAACTACCACTCTCTGTCTCTTTCAACTAGCCAATTTCTGATCCACATCTCTAAATCACCCTCAATCCCCAGCCTCCGTATTTTCTGCAATAGCCGACCGTGGGGAACCTTATCAAACGCTTTACTGAAATCCATATACACCACATCAACTGCTCTACCCTCGTCTACCTGTTCAGTCCCTTCTCAAAGAACTCGATAAGGTTTGTGAGGCATGAACTACCCTTCACAAAACCATGCTGACTATCCCTAATCATATTATTCCTATCTAGATGATTATAAATCGTATCTTTTATCATCCTCTCCAAGACCTTACCCACCACCCGACGTTAGGCTCACGGCCTATAGTTACCGGGGTTATCTCTACTCCCCTTCTTGAAACAAAGGGACAACATTTGCTATCCCTCAGTCCTCTGGCACTATTCCTGTAGCCAATGATGACTAAAAATCAAAGCCAAAGGCTCAGCAATCTCTTCCCTGGTTCCCAGAGAATCCTAGGATAAATCCCATCCGGCCCCGGGGACTTAGCTATTTTCACCTTGTCCAGAATGTGCCAACACCTTCTTCCCTACGCACCTCAATGCCATCTATTCTAATAGCCTGGGTCTCAGCATTCTCCTCCACAAATTATCTTTTTCTTGAGTGAATACTGACGAAAAGTATTCATTTAGTATCTCGCTTATCTCCTCAGCCTCCACACACAACTTCCCACCACTGTCCTTGACTGGCCCTACTCTTACCCTAGTCATTCTTTTATTCATGAATACTATAGAAAGCTTTTGGGTTTCCTTGATCCTACCTGCCAAAGACTTCTCATGTCCCCTCCTTGCTCGTCTCAGCTCTCTCTTTAGATCCTTCCTCGCTCCTTGTAACTATCAAGCGCCCAACTGAAACTTCATGCCTCATCTTCACATAGGCCTCCTTCTTCCTCTTAACAAGAGATTCCACTTCTTTGGTAAACCACGGTTCCCTCGCTCGACCCCCTTCCTCCCTGCCTGACTGGTACGTACTTATCAAGAACATGCAATAGCTGTTCCTTGAACATAGCTCCACATATCCAGTGTGCCCAACCTTGCAGCCTACTTCTCCAACCAACCATCCTAAGTCATGTCTATGGCATCATAATTGCCCTTCCCCCAGCTATAACTCTTGCCCTGCGGGGTATACTTATCCCTTTCCATCACTAACGTAAAGGTCACCGAATTGTGGTCACTGTTTCCAAAGTGCTCACCTACCTCCAGATCTAACACCTGGCCTGGTTCATTACCCAAAACCAAATCCAATGTGGCCTCTCCTCTTGTTGGCCTATCTACATACTGTGTCAGGAAACCCTCCTGCACACATTGTACAAAGAACGACCCATCTAATGTACTCGAACTATATCTTTTCCAGTCAATATTTGGAAAGTTAAGTCTCCCATAACAACTACCCTGTTACTTTCGCTCTTTTCCAGAATCATCTTCGCCATCCTTTCCTCTACATCCTAGAACTATTAGGTGGCCTATAGAAAACTCCCAACAGGGTGACCTCTCCTTTCCTGTTTCTAACCTCAGCCCATACTACCTCAGAAGAAGAGTCCCCATCTAGCATCCTTTCCGCCACCGTAATACTGTCCTTGACTAGCAGCGCCACACCTCCCCATCTTTTGCCCCCCCTTCTCTGAGCTTACTAAAACACCCTAAACCCCGGAACCTGCAACAACCATTCCTGTCCCTGCTCTATCCATGTCTCTGAAATGGCCCCAACGTCGAAGTCCCAGGTACCCACCCATGCTGCCAGTTCCCCAACCTTATTTCGTATACTCCTGGCATTGAAGTAGACACACTTCAAACACCCCCTACCTGAACACTGGCACCCCTCCTGCGAAGTCAATCTGTGCTCCTGACCTCTATACTCTCAATCTCCCGTACCCCAACAACTACAATCCAGGTTCCCATGCCCCCTGCGAATTAGTTTAAACCCCCCAAAGCGCACTAACAAATCTCCCCCCCAACGTGTAGTATACTCAATGATACAAAATAGCTAAGCTGTTCATTAAATAATTACTATATGAGAAAACATTGAAGAAGGCACCACCTTCCAAGGGAAATTAGGGAAGGTCAAGAATGCTGGCCTAGACATAAATAATTTTTTAAATAAATCAGGGATAAAAATTAATACTAATCAATGACTTGCTCATCCCTCGTTTCCTCACTAGTGCCTGCTTTATCAAAGGTTCCATTGAAGGCTCAGGTTTATGGCTATATCAAGACTGCTAGGTATGCTGTTAGTATGAGATATGTTCTCTTAAAAAGATACAATTTCTAATTCTACTTTTTCTGGCTGGATTTAAAAAACAATGGAGGACAACTAGACAGCCAGGATATACAATTGCATTCCACCCAAGTGGGATCAAAAACATAGAAACATACAGTGCAGAAGGAGGCCATTCGGCCCATTGAGTCTGCATCGACCCACTTAAGCCCTCACTTCCACCCCATCCCCGCAACCCAAAAACCCCTCCTTACCCTTTTTTTGGTCACTTAGGGCAATTTATTCATGGCCAATCTACCTAACCTGCACGGTCTCTGACTGTGGGAGGAAACCGGAGCACCCGGAGGAACCCACGCAGACACGGGGAGAACATGCAGACTCCGCACAGACAGTGGACCCAGTGGGTAATCGAACCTGGGACGCTGGCGCTGTGAAGCCACAGTGATATCCACTTGTGCTACCGTTGCTGCCCTAAGGGAATAATAGACCACTCCCCCTCACCCCCCTGCCAAGGAGTGTGAAAAACCCTGGGCTGGAATCTCCGCCCTGCCGCACCACATTTCTGTTTCACCCCGTCGGCAGGATGCTCCGTTACGCCAGCTGGCCAATGGAGATTCCCATTGTGGGGCAGCCTCACACTGTTGGGAAACCCCCGGGCTGCCGGCAAAACGGAGCATCCCGCTGGCGGAGAATCCAGCCCCCCATCTCTAGTTAGCCTTCACACTATCTTGAAACCCATCAGAAGTTTCTGAGGTGAGAGACAAGAAAATGCAATTGTTCTTCAGTACAATTGGGGTGATTTTGCACCAATTTTCGCAGTGATCGCAAATGGCAACGTAGGCGCAAAGGCGCATGGAATTGGAAAATTAGATTCTCGTTGGTGAGATCTCATTTTTCTTTTTTTCCTACCCTCACAAGTAACATGATCAGGGTTTCCACCCTTAAATAAATGTTAATATGATTAGTGGGCTTCCCGGTTAATATTCCCCCACAGTTCGAAACAGCCTCGGCAAGGTTTACAACAGGTATTTTAAAATGTGAGGCATTGATGGATCCGCTGGGGCAAACAGGATGAGTTACAGCACTGGGAAGTGGAGGGCTGGGGGGGGGAGAAGAAGAGTATTTGCGGTGGTTCTTTCTCGACACGGCCTTGTGCTTGAAGTGCCCCTTGGATTAAGTGCGAGTGGGGGGGGGGGGTGGTGGGGGGGGGGGGGGGGGGGGGGGGGGGGGGGGGTGTCCTATGGGAGCTCCATTGGATGAGGGTTCCCCTTACGTGTGTGGGGATGGGTGTTGTGGGCAGTGTGTGAGTGAAAGCGTTTTTGTTGCGCTCGATCGGACGCCATTTAGCTGGCTCTATCAGGTCCTGCCAGCGTTACGGCGTCAGAGATCGCCTGCAGCATTTTTTTTACTTTTCAGTGCTGCTTTAGCTAGCAAGAAAAGCTCGGCTGTGGCAGCTGCTGGCGGCAGACCAATTTTGTCACCAGGTGGCAGCACATAAAGTAATATCGTTAAAATTTTGCAGAATGACTACAGCCTGGAATATACAACCAGCAAGGCTTTTAAGCCAGAGAGTTTCAAATTAGAGATAAGAACGCTATAATGAAAAGCAGCAAAGAAGTGGTTTCTCTAACTTTCTCTCTCAACGCATTGTGGCTTGAATTTGCAAAGCAACGATCCTGAGAAGAGAAACCTTCTGCTAACCAGATCTTAGGAGAACAAAATGTGAAAATCTGCTCCATAAAACTACACCCAGGAAGGCTACTGAACCAAAATGGCCACAACGTGGAACTAATGCCATGAGACAGCAAAAAGACAGTTAACGTACATTTAATTGATTTTTTCAATCACAAACTGTAAAATACCTTTAAACGTATCCTTTAATTCTACCATCTGTCCTGGTGTGTGTGTATGGGCCCAGGAAATGTGTGTGGACATATGACTGATGGTTGCGATTTACCCAGATATTTTAAATTTGCGTACTTGTGTCAATAAATTTAACTTAGCTTCTTTAAAATTTAGAGTACCCCAATTAATTTTTTCAATTAAGGGGCAATTTAGAAGTGGCCAATCCACTTACGCTGCACATCTTTGGGTTGGGCGAAACCCACGCAAACACAGGGGGAATGTGCAAACTCCACCCCTTAGAATAACTCAAGGGACAGGAGGGTGTGGCTGCGAGGGATCCAGGAGGTTGAGTTGCTGGAGCCTCAACCTTTATCCCTGTCCAAACAGGTTTGAGATTTCTTGCTCTGTGTGGATGGGAATGGAAACTGCAGGGATTTACCAAACTGACCACAGCATGGTGGTACAGGGAGCCATTCAAGTGGGAGAGAGAAAAGAAATGTAGTCATAATCGGGGTGTAGAAGAGTTAGGGGTATTGACGTTCTCTGTGACCAGGATAGAGAATCCCGAAGATGTGTGTTGCCTGCCTGGTGCTCAGGTTCAGGATATCTCATCTGGGCTGCAGAGGAACCTGGAGAGGGAGGGTAAAGATCCAGTTGTTATGGTCCCATTGGTACCACGGCATAGGTAGAACAAGGTCAGAGGTTCTGCTATGGGAGTATGAACAGCTAGGAGCCAAATTAAAAAACAGAACCAAAATGGTAATAATCTCTGGATTACTACCTGAGCCACGAGCTAATTGGTACAGGGTCAATAATAATAATCTTTATTAGAGTCACAAGTAGACTTACATTAACACTGCAATGAAGTTACTGTGAAAATCCCCGAGTCGCCACATTCCGGCACCTGTTCGGGTACACTGAGGGAGAGTTCAGAATGTCCAATTCTGAAGTATGTCATTTGGGACTTGTGGAGGAAACCGGAGGAAACCCACGCGTACAAGGGGTGAACGTGCAGACTCCGCACAGACAGTGACCCAAGCCAGGAATTGAGGAGGTAATGTGTGGCTCAAATATTGGTGTGGGAGAAATGGGTTTGAATTCATGGGACATTGTCACCAGTACTGGGAAGAGGGGATCTGTTCCCAAGAAACAGTCTTTGTCCGAATCAAGCTGGGACCAGAGTCTTAGCAAATTGCGTAGCTAGGGCTACTGAGAAGGCTTTAAATTAAATGGGGGCCTGTGGGAGGATTCAGTTGTAGGTGAAACTAGAAAACCCAATTTAAAGCAGGAAGTAAGAGTGCAAATTAGCGATGTGGTGGATGGTTATCAGAAAGTAAAAATGAGGGGCAGAACAGATGAATGTCTTAATGCACCAAGGAATTATAGAAGAGAAGGGAAATTTAACATTAAAACAAATTTAAAAGCTTGTATCTAAATGCAAGAAGCATTCACAACAAACTTAATGAGTTAACGCCGCAAATAGAAACAAAATGCTATGCTTTGGTGGGGATTACTGAAGCGTGGTTACAGGGGGACCAGGACGGTGAATTGAATATCCAAGGGTATGCAGTATTTCGGAAAGATAGGCTGAAAGGAAAAGGAGGTGATGTAGCCCTGCTGGTGAGGAAAAGGATTAGTGCTGTAGTGAGAAACGACATAAGTACTGAAGATCAATATGTGGAATCAGTCTGGGTAGAAATAAGAAATAGCAAAGGGAAGAAGTCCTTGTTAGGAGTAATCTATTGGTCCCCAAACAGTAGTTTACAGTGGGGCACAGTATAAACCAGGAAATACTGGGGGCTTGCAAGAAAGATACTGCAATAATAATAGGTGATTTTAATATGCACCGAGGCTGGAGGAATCAAACTGGCAAGGGTAGCCTGGAGGCAGAGTTCATTGGGATGCATTAGAGATTGTTTCCTGGAACAGTATGGTGGGGAACCAACCAGGGAGGAGGCTACTCTCAATGTGATATTCTGTAATGAGGAGAGATTAGATTAATTAATGACCTCATAGTTAACGATCCACTAGGGTGTAGTGACCTTAGTATGGTAGAATTTAAGATTCAGTTTGGGGGTGAGAAAGTGGAGTCCCTCATTAGTGTTCTGGAATTAAGCAAAGAAAATTGCACAGGCATGAGGATAGATTTGGCCTGAATAGACTGGGCAGGAAGGCTAAAAGGTATGAC
Source organism: Scyliorhinus canicula (assembly GCF_902713615.1). Lineage (NCBI taxonomy): Eukaryota > Metazoa > Chordata > Chondrichthyes > Carcharhiniformes > Scyliorhinidae > Scyliorhinus > Scyliorhinus canicula. The sequence continues at coordinate 75,729,091 of NC_052147.1, read as the reverse complement.
AGCTGATGAACAGCGGCAGTTGTTTAAGGAGATACTCAATTTCCTCACAAGTAAAATATAACCCAGTGAGGAAGAAAGATGGTAAGACGGGTATAAACATCCATGGCTAAACAAGGAGGTCAAGGACATTATCTTATAAAGCCAAAAACTAAAGGAGATCATATTGCAAAGGCCAGTGGCAGGCTGGAAGATTGTGAAACTTTCATAGACAAAGGAATGCTAAAAAAGTAATAAAAAGAGCTAAGATAAATTACAAAAAAAACTAGTGCAGAATATCAAAAGGAAAGCAAAAGTGTCCACAGGTACATAAAAGGGAAGAGAGTCGCTAAGGTGAATGTTGGTCCCTTGGAAAATGAAACTGGTGAGTTAATAGTGGGGAATACAGAAATGGCGGAGATGCGAGATCAATACTTTGCCTCAGTTTTCACGGTGGAGGACACTAGTACCATTCTAATAGGAACTGGCACTTCAGAGGTAATAGAAAGGGTGGAACTTGGAACAAACAACATCAATAGGGAAATGGTACTCAACAAATGGTACTCAACAAACTCTTGGAATTGAGGGCAGCCAAGTCCCCCCTGATGGCCTACATCAGAGGGTGTTAAAGGGAGTGGCAGCAGAGATAGTGGATTCAATGGTTATAATGTTCCAAAATTCCCTGGACACAGGAAAGGTTGTTCCAGTGGACTGGAAAAGTCCTAACGTAACACCCTTATTTAAAAGGGAGGGAGGCAGAATGTGGGAAATTACAGAACAATTAGTTTAACATCTGTTGTTGGAAATATGTTAGAATGAATGATCAAGGACATAATATCAGCACATTTGAAAAGCCAAAGCACTATCCATCAGAGTCAGCATGGTTTTATGAAGGGCAAATCATGGTAGCACAGTGGTTAGCCATTTATGGGTTTCCTCCCATAAATCCCGAAAGATGCGCTTGTTAGGTGAATTGGACATTCTGAATTCTCCCTCAGTGTACCCGAACAGGTGCTATAGTGTGGCAACTAAGGGATTTTCACAGTAACTTCATTGCAGTATTAACGTAAGCCTACTTGTGACACCAATAAAGATTATTATAATAAAAAAAATCATGTTTGAATAATTTGCTAGTGTTCTTCGAAGATGTAACAAGCAAAGTGGATAATGGGGATCCTGTCGATGTAGTACATCTGGACTTCCGGATCCAGATAAGGTGCCATATCGAAGTTAATTCACAAAGTGAGATCACATGGGATTAGGAGCAAATTATTAGCTTGGATAGAAGACTCGCTGATGGACAGGCGACAGAGAGTTGGGTAAAATAGGTCTTTTTCTGAATGGCAAGATGTCACTTTTGGGATGCCACAGGGATCGGTCCTTGGACTCAGATATTTACAATCTATATTAATGGCTTGAATACAGGGATAGAAGGTTCTATAGCCAAATTCGCAGATGACACAAAAATCGTTGGGAAAGTAAGTTGTAATGATGAAATAATAACCACACAAATGGATATAGATAGGTTAGGAGTGGGCCAAAATATGGCAAATGTAGTTTAACGTGGATAAGTGTGAAGTCATGCATTTTGGCTGAAAAAATGGAAAGGCTACTTATTATCCAAATGGGGAGAGACTTTGGGGTGCTCCGATGCAGAGGGATCTGGGTGTCCTCGTGCATGATTCACAGGAAACGAGCATGCAGGTGCAGCAGATAATAAGGAAGGCAAATGGATTGTTGGCATTCATAGCAAAAGGAATTGAGTATAAAGGTAAGGAAGTGTTGTTGCAACTATACAAGGCATTGGTAAGACTGCACCTGGAGTATTGTGTACAGTTTTGGTCTCCTTATTTGAGGAAACATGTAGGTTGTTCAGATAAGGTTCATTAGATTGATTCCAGATATGAGGGGTTTGTCGTAAGAGGAGAGATTGAACAGTTTTAGCCTTTTCTCTCTGGAGTTTAGAAGAATAAGGGGGGATCAATTTGAGGTATACAAGATGCTAAAAGGTATGGAGAATGTAAATGTGGAGCAGATGCTTCCTCTTATGGGGCATTCTAAAATGAGAGGTCATTATCTTAAAATAAGAGGTTGCAAAGTTAAAACATATTTGAGGAGAAACGACTTCTCCCAAAGGGTTGTGAATCTGTGGAATTTGCTGCCCCGGAGTGTGGTGGATGCAGGGACAGTGAGTAAATTTAAGAAGGAGTTGGACAGATTTTTAATTGATAATGGGTTAGATAGTTATTTATAGTTATTTAGAACGGGCAGAACCATGGAGTTGAGGCCATGATGGTATCAGCCATGATCACATTGAAGGTGTTTAGGCTCGGGAGGCTAAATTACCGACTCATGCTCCGCGATCATGTGTTGCATTGTAGGTAACAGATGAGGAACATATCAGCCATGATAGAATGAAGGAGCAGACTCTTGGGCCGAATGGCCTAATTCTGCTCCGACATATCTTAGATACTCTCCCCACCCGTTCGTGGAAATTGCCATCTCAACTCCAACCTCTCTTTCCTCTCCTAAGTCTTTAAAATGTTTCTTCCTCCCAAATTCATGCTCATTTACACTGTATTGAAAATTGCAATGTGCACTTTGTCCACTTAAGGCTACCATACACATATAAAAGTAGAGGGAGTCTAGGAAAATAAAGGAATTCATGGACAAAGGAATGCTTCTTGATGAACTTTACTGTTTCTTCCAAGAACTTGTGATGAAAAGGTTGAAAAATAGGAAATATTGTTTTTGGGTATGGAACTTTTGGAAGGCGTTTATATACTTTCTGCAACACAACACTTTAAAGTTGGAGACTTTGAAGTCACACTAAGACACACACAGGGGGCACTCCAGCTCGAGATTAGCAATGTGTGTACATGAAATTAAATTAAATGAAAATCTCTTATTGTCACAAGTAGCCTTGAAATGAAGTGACTGTGAAAAGCCCCTCGTCGCCACATTCCGGCGCCTGTTTGGGGACGCTGGTATGGGAACTGAACCGTGCTGCTGGCCTGCCTTGGTCTGCTTTAAAAGCCAGCTAAACCAGCCCCTAGTGTATCTATCAATACATGTATTGATCTTGCCAAAATAACTAAAAAGAAATCTTGATTATTACAGTGAAGTTGTTCTTTCAAAGGAACATGATCCCTGATTCTTGATCACACACAATCTGTCATGTTTTGATATGATCCGAAAACATCAAATGAGCGGAATGCCCCCAAACCCCCATTGACATGTTCGATGATGGGTATGGCAGGAGAATATGGCAGGAAACACACCAGATTCTCCACGGTGCTGGCAGGAAAACACACTCTTGTAAAACACATTCAGAACAACGTGGTGTGCAGATATCGGGACTCAACTGAACAATACCTGGGTTGCCTCTGAGTTGAATGTGGAGGCTGCCCCACAACCCTGAAATACTGCAGCAGTGGATTGGATTACATCCGTAGGCTGACCTTCCAGATTAGGTGTCCGAGAGGTGGTCCATCCTCCGGTCTCAGAGTGCTCCTGGAGATCTATCTTCATTTTCAGGTCCACCTTCTTTCTTCTTTGATGGATCAGCAAGTTTCATTGCCTTTTCAATATGGCACATGGACAAGACGGTGGACGACGTACCATCCAGGCCTGGGCCCTCCACCGAATATGGCGTGAAATACCTTGGTGCATAATTAATGAGGTTGGGCTGGAAGATTTGCAGTGTTTTCCTTCAGGTCATCGCAGGGGAACCCTTCACGTTCCTGCATCCACCATGGCATTTAGTCTTAAAATTGAAAAATTCTGTTCATCATCTACATTTCCATGTTGGCAAAAGTGGCTGCAATGGCAGATGTAGGAATCATAGGTGACAAAAGGCAAAATGCCTTATTTTGCCACTACGGAGATTAAGAATTGGAAGATATTTTTGAGCTATCTACGCCTGAAAAAACCGACTACAACTCAACAAAACAATACAGGAATAATATATTTCACGCCCAAAAACAATACACTACATAAAATCAGCAAATTAGTAAAATCAGTATTGCTTTCGAAATCCAGAGCTCCTGAAGTTAAAACTGTCAATAGTAATTACCACACACCAAGTTCAACACTGTTTATCACTCACGTGTCAGGAAGCCACCTGCAAATCAACAAATAGCTACAACTTGTCCACTACGGTGTTGCTTACCCACATCAGACAGAATGCCCTGCTGCTGGCAAACAGAGTAAAAGCCTGTGGAAAATTTCACCACTTTGTGTTTGTTCCCCATCAGCAAAATCAACAACCAAAACCAATATCACAGAAGGGTGCCCTGAATATACTTTTTTTCTCTCTTTCAGACACAGCAGTCAGCCACGTGTGACAGTGAGCAGTTGTTGCTTGGGCATGGATGTTCTCATTGATACAGGAGCATCTAATAATGATATGGAGACAAAATATTCAACAGACTTCAGGATTGACCCATTCACGGTAAACCAAGGAAAATGAAAATTTTCCCTGACAACAGTAACAAAACACTGAAAATTCTTGAGAATTTTGAAATGCTAGTTTTAAAGACACCAGGATGAATGCTGTATTCTATGTCATATCTTGACAATGTGACACGCTCATCAGCAACAGATTTGCACGTGACTGCAGTTGCATACAAAGTTCCTCCGCATACCAACACCTTTGATTTGTATGCTGATTGCTTCACTGGCATTGGCTAACCAAAAGGTGTTACATGCAAGCTCCACGTAGACCCTATTGTGCACCCAGTCACACATCAATGGTGAAAAATACAATTTCATGCCAAAAAGCATGAAGGGACGGTACTTTAGCACTTACTTGATCTGGACATTATTGACAAAGTTGGGATGAGCCTATAAAAGTAATCAAGAAACTTAAAAATGTGAATCAGTTCAGAATCTGTTTTAGGGATGGTTTAGCACAATGGGCTAAACAGCTGGCTTGGAATGCAGCACAAGACCAGCAGCGCGGGTTCATTCCCGTACCAGCCTCCCCGAACAGGCGGCGGAATGTGGCGACTAGGGGCTTTTCACAGTAACTTCATTGAAGTCTACTTGTGACAATAAGCGATTATTATTATTAATCTGTGTTAATAGGCAACACCCAACCAAGCCAGACAATAAGAAATTCACTTGACAACGACAATCGATTATATCAGGGGCTGGATTTTCCAAGCCTCCACGCCAAAATCGTGATTGGCGCGGGGGCAGAGGATGGGCTTTTACGTTGAAATCCGTTTTGACAGCGCTCCCTCGATTCTCTGCTCCCCGGAGAATTGCTTGTGAGTTTCTCTTGCACGAACAATGCGGCGCGGGTCGGTGCCCCCCCCCCCCCCCCCCCGATTCTCGGAGGAAAGCTGGCTGAGTTCCCGATGGCGTGGTTCGAACTACCTATCGGCCGTCGGGAACTCCTGAACGGATGTCCCCGTATCCACAGCCAGAGCAGGCCAGTACCCGCAGCCAGAGGTGCGAGAAGCACTCCAGGGCCCTGCCAGCCCCTTGCAGGTGGGAAAATCACTCAGGACTTTTGTAAGTGAAGTCCAGAGTGATTTGCCAGCATTTTTACGGTGGCATGGGAACATAGCCCCATTTTTGGAGAATCCCACCCCAGGGGTTTCCAAACTCAGGGTCGTGACTTGCAGGCGGGTTGTTGACAGATTTTGGGAGGGCTGTGGCATTTGATTGTGGTATTCCCGATCACGGGAGAAACGTCCGACTGCCGTGACCGGCCTTTAAAAATGCCGGCAGCGATGGACCTTTGCGATTGCCGGCTATCTCACGTATGCGTACCAGATCAAACAGTGCACAAGCCTGGAGCCCAGTGGGGTGGGCAGCTTCCCCCTGACATCATTGCGCTGCCTAAGGCCAGTTATTTTCAGAAAACTATCGCGTACTCCCACCGAGAGTGGCGGCAGAGAGGTCACGCATCTCATGGTCTAACATCATGTGTTCTGGGCTTGAGAGAGATTCCTCCATTTTGCAGCTGCCAGCAGTGCTGGTGAGAACTCCTGGGCTTTTGGTGAACAACCCATGATTAAGCTGAAAACAGGAAAAAAGCAGCTTAAAGATGATTACTTGAAGCATAGGTTATTCATTGTTCCACCGCAAATCAGCATTCAAAGCTGATGCGTGTTATATGCAGGGAAGCACTGGTAAATTAAAATTTAAAACCCTCAAAACTTCAAAAATACTTGAAGACTAAACATGGCGGGTTCGAGGACAGACATCCTTATTTTTTTTAACGGATGCAATGAGACCTTAAATCAATTAAAGTAATTATCAGAAATGTAGCATTGATTAACAAAGCAAGTTACATCATGAGTGCCAAGCAGGTTCATCTGTCACATTAAAGGTATGTGAAAATGGTGTGTCGCAAAGGTCGGCTGACTAGGGTCCCGAAGGATGGCCGGTCGGGAAAAATGGGCAAAAAAGTTTGAAAACACTGGATTATATCATTGAGGAAACAAATATTGCTAAATATATTGCTAAACTTGACCTTAGTGGTGTATCTCATTAATCAAGTTTGCAGAAGAATCGGGGCATCTTCCTGTATTCTCCATTCACATCAGACTTCTTTAATACAGGAGGATTAATTTAGGAATGAATACAGGCAGCACAGTGGCACAGTGGTTAGCACTGCTAACTCATGGTGCTGAGGTCCCAGGTTCGATCTCGGCCCTGGGTCACAGTCCGTATGGAGTTTGCACATTACCCCCGTGTTTGTGTGGGTTCCAACCCCCCAACCCAAAGATGTGCAGGGTACGTGAATTGGCCATGCTGAATTGCCCCTTAATTGGAAAAAATGAATTGGGTACTCTAAATTTATGTGTTTTAAAAACTTAGGAATGAATTCAGCAGGCCTGAGCTATTTCAGCATTTAATTCAGTTTGCACTTCAAAGACTTGAAAGCATGCTGGACATCAGTGGTGACATTCTCATCTACGATCAGAATGAAAGTGACCGTGAGACATGCCTACCTGCATCCATGCAACATGTTAGAGAATGTAACCTCACCCTGAACAAAGGTACTTGTTCAATTAAAGAATAATTTAATTATTTGGGTATGTGTTCAGCTGTGAAGGAGCATCACCTGATTCATAAAAATTTGAAGCCATTGCAAATGCTGCAGATCCCACAAACATGTAGTAATTCTGCTGAGACTCCTCACATACTGTAGTTCCTGACCTTCCAATCTTACCTTATGGAAGTAATTTGAAGTAATAACCGAACACTGATCACAAATAAGTTTGTTCAACAATCCGTGTAGCAAACCACTCCTTCGAATTGAGTGTTGGCTAGTCAAACTACATGAGTATTAGTTCTATGTTGAGTACCAGTCATTGAGGCTCAATCCAATGGACTATCTTATATAACAACCGGTGCCGACAGTCAGTCCTCCTTGTCATGAAGATATGGGTGCCGAACAACATTTTAACTACTAAAGTCTAAAAGCGGTGCCAAAGTCACAGAAGCTAGCTGACATCAAACGAACAACAAAATGACGGTTGTCAATTATGTATGAAATCATGAAACTGGAAAGACATAGTGGCCGGTGAGCAACCTGAGAGGAAATCTGTTTGGCTCCCTGGCTTTGATCTTTGTTTGGCGTGTGACCTTGAATTGGATTATGAACTGGAACTAACTGAGACGCCAAACCTGGTAGGACCTTAACTTTCCAGACACTGACCAAGAGACGTTCTATTTTGGTTGGTTGCACTGGTAAACAGCTCAGCTATCAGGCTAAATATTTAGGGAAGATAATCAATGTAAAGATAACATTCAAGAAAGAGCTAGGTGTTTTTGTTTCGTTTCCTTATTATTTTGAAGTGTCTCGCTTATTTAAAACAGACTTTGCGACAATATACTTTCATTGTGTTGTTTACTTGAATACCCATGTTAAAGTGGGCTTAAACTCCCCACTAAAAGATTCCGGCACAGTGAGACAATGCCCTTGGCGGTGTTACAATACTTAATGAGGATCAACAAAAGTAGAATTAGTAGTATCCATATAGAACAATTAAAAACAATTGCAGTTCCTCTGTTTACACTCAAGTCATTCGACAGTAATAGCTGGGACCTTTGAAAACGGTTGTGATATTACCAAAGAAAATTAGGTAATGGCAGACATACTGAATAATTATTTTTCATCAGCATTTACTGTAAAGGGAGAGTTCAACATATCAGCCATTCCAAGTAAACTAATTCAATCAGAGATAAGAATTCACCAAAATTAACATAAGCAAAATAAAGACAATTAAGAAAATAACGGCACGAAAACTGACAAATCGCAAGGACCAGATGATCTCCATCCATGGGTTTTAAAGGAAGTCAATGAGAACTTTGCAGATGCCCCAATCATAATCTTCCAAAGTTCTCTTCATTCAGGAAGCATTCCTTTAAATTAGAAATTGTACATGTCACTTGCTTTTTTAGAAAGGAGAGAAGAAAACAAAGACAAGCAGCATTGTAATTAGTGTCAATAGAAGCAATACAATTACAGAGAGATATTGAGCGAATAAGGGAACGGGCAATACTGTGGCAAATGAATTGCAATATAGGTCAGTGTTAAATCAGGCATTTAAAATCTAAAAATGTTAGAAAAGGGTATTTTCTAAACACTGAAAAATTAGAAACAGTGGAGATGCAAAAGAGACTCAGGGGTCCAAGTACATTGATAATTAAAATCTTGAACAATTGAAGAAAATAATAAAAAGGGCTAATGAAATGCTGGCCTTTATATCTAGAGGACTAGAATACAAAGGGAAGAAGTCAAGCTTCAGCTAAACAATGTCCTGTTTACTCCATACTTGGAGGACTAGGAGCAGTTCTAGCACCACACTTTATGAAGTATAATGGTCTTGGAGACTAGCTGTCAGACTTTGTTTATATGAATACTGCAACAAACTACATTGAGACTGTTTGTCAGCCATAACTCAGTTGGAAGCATATCTACCTCTGAATCACAAGGTCATATCAAGATCACAAGATCATATCAAAGCTCCAAAACCTAGGACTTGGCTTCCCACTCTGCAACTGGATCCTCGATTTTCTGACCAACAGACCACAATCATTAAGAATGAACAACAACACCTCCTCCACAATAGTCCTCAATACCGGGGCTCCGCAAGGCTGCGTACTTAGCCCCCTACTGTACTCTCTGTACACACACGACTGCGGGACAAAATTTGGTTCCAACTCCATCTACAGGTTTGCTGATGACGTGACCATAGTGGGCCGGATCTCGAATAACGATGAGTCAGAATACAGGAGGGAGATTGAGAACCTAGTGGAGTGGTGCAGCGACAACAATCTCTCCCTCAATGCCAGCAAAATTAAAGAGCTGGTCATTGACTTCAGCAAGCAAAGTACTATACACACCCCTGTCAGCATCAACGGAGCCGAGGTGGAGATGGTTAGCAGTTTTAAATTCCTTGGGGTACACATCTCCAAAAATCTGTCTTGGTCCACCCACGTCGATGCTACCACCAAGAAAGCACAACAGTGCCTATACTTCCTCAGGAAACTAAGGAAATTTGGCATGTCCGCATTAACGCTTACCAACTTTTACAGATGCACCATAGAAAGCATCCTATCGGGCTGCATCACAGCCTGGTATAGCAACTGCTTGGCCCAGGACCGCAAGAAACTTCAGAGAGTCGTGAACACCGCCCAGTCCATCACACGAACCTGCCTCCCATCCATTGACTGCATCTACACGTCCCGCTGTCTGGGGAAAACGGGCAGCATAATCAAAGACCCCTCCCACCCAGCTTACTCACTCTTCCAGCTTCTTGCATCGGGCAAGAGATACAGAAGTCTGAGAACACGCACAAACAGACTCAAAAACAGCTTCTTCCCCACTGTACCAGACTCTTAAATGACCCTCTTATAGACTGACCTCATTAACACTACATCCTGTATGCTTCATCCGATGCCGGTGCGTATGTAGTTACATTGTATACCTGGTGTTGCCCTATTATGTATTTTCTTTTATCCCCTTTTCTTCCCATGTACTTAATGATCTGTTAAGCTGCTCGCAGAAAAATACTTTTCACTGTACCTCGGTATACGCGACAATAAACAAATCATATCCAATCCAATCCAATCCAGGTTCTAGGTTGAACACCTGCACCACGGCCTGAGCTCACAAATCAAGGCTGACTCGTTGTGTGAGTTTGCCAATCACACTTCTAAAAGTGGCAAAACCATTTGAGATGTCCAGTGGTGGTTGAGAAATGCAAGTCTTTCTTATGTATATCCACCATCTACCTCAGAACTTTGCTTTCGAACAGAATATAAAGACTGAATACTCATGAAATATGTAAATGCTGATGTTTAGAGAACCGTGAGTGTACTATTCAAGAAACAGAGAAAGTTAGCATGCAGGTACAGCAAGCAATTAGGAAGGCAAATGGCACATTCGAATTAATTACAAAGAGATTGCAGCACAGGAATTAAGAAATGTTGCTACAATTGTCAGGCTTTAATGATACCATACTTAGAGATATGACGCAATTTTGGTCTCCATATTTAGTAAGGATACTTTCATTGGAGGCAGTACAGTGAAGGTTCACCAGATTGGCCCCTGAGATGATGGAGTTGTCCAATGCTGAGAGGCTGAGTAAAGTTAGCCTGTATTCACTTGAACATAGAAACATTAAAAAATAGGAGGAGGCCATTCAGCCCTTTGAGCTTGTTCTGCCAGTCAATATGATCATGGTTGATCTTCTATTTCAATGCTATACTCCAGTGTTCTCTCCATACCTTGACACCTTTAGAGTCTAGAAACCTATCTATTTCCTTTTTTAAAAAAAATATTTTTATTAGGGCATTTGCAATTTTCACAATAATAATAAGTGACATAAACATGGCACAAAAACATTTCTACTCCCATTACAATCTTCACATCCCCAACAATAAAAAAAACAGTCTAGCCCTTCCGTTTCCCACCTTTTTTGAATTCTGCTTCTGCTGACATTTTAATTTTCCCCGAGAAAGTCAACAAACGGCTGCCACCTCCGGGTGAACCCGAGCATTGACCCTCTTAAGGTGAACTTTATTTTCTCAAGACTAAGAAATCCAGCCATGTCACTAACCCAGGTCTCTAAACTGGGGGGCTTCGAGTCCCTCCACATTAATAAGATCCGTCTCCAGGCTACCAGGGAGGCAAAGGCCAAAACGTCAGCCTCTTTCACCCCCTGAACTCCCGGCTCTTCCGACACTCCAAAGATCGGCACTTCCGGACTCAGCACCACCCGTGTTTTGAGTACCGTGTGATGTGTTAGGCAGGTTGATTCGATGTGGACTGCACTTGATGCAGTGAAGCTAGAAACAACCTCTAACACTGGAGAAGATCCAACACGGTTTTATTCAACGATAGAACTAATATACATATTCAGCTGTGGGTCGACATTATACTGAACTGACTGGAGACCTTGTACTAGCCTGACCAGACTTACTAGCTACCGCATGGTGTTTGCACTGGCTAGCTCGTGGACTCTGACTGTCTCAGTGGCTGGGTCCAGAGAGAGCGGGAAACCTAGTGCCCTCAGGCTTTATTGTGGTTGTGTCCTGTCTGGTGATTGGCTGCACTGTGCTGTGTGCTTACTGGTCATCCTGTGTGTCAACCACTGCCTGTCTGCACTTCATTATGTACAAGAGTGGATATTATGACACCGTGGACATCGCCTTAGCGAAACCCTGCCAAAACTCTCTTATGCTCCGGGCATGCCCAAAACATGTGGACATGATTTGCTGAACACCTGGCACACCTGTCCTCTGCCCCGAAAAACTTGCGCATCCCGTCCAACTGTGTGTGCCCGGTGGACTACTTGAATTCTATCAGGCTGAGCCTGGCACATGATGAAAATGTGTTAATCCTGCCCACAGACCCGCCTCTATCTCTCCCCCCAGCTCGTCTTCCCACTTCCCCCTTAGCTCGTCCACCGGAGTTTCCTCCGATTCCATATGTTCTTGGTCGTGTCTGATACATTCCCCTCTCCCATCCACGTACTGGAGACTACTCTGTCCTGTCCTTTACATGACACCGCCTCCATTCGCTCCCACACCGACCCCTCCCCCACTGCCCACTTCCTAATCATGGCTATATTAGCCGTCCAGTAGTAATTACAAAAGTTTGGCAGCGCCAACCACCCACCCTCCCCACCCCGACTGCGCTCCAGAAACACTTTCTTCACTCGCCGGGTTTTACCCGCCCACACACAGCCTGAAATGACCTTATTCACCCGTTTTAAAAAGGCCCTCGTAATGAACATGGGGAGGCACTGAAAGACAAACAGAAATCTGGGGAGCACCATCATTTTCACCGTCTGAACCCTCCCCGCCAGTAATAGCGGGAGCATGTCCCATCTCTTAAAGTCCTCTTTCATTTGTTCTACGAGCTGGGATAGGTTTAACTTGTCCAGTGCCTCCCATTCCCAGGCCACCTGGATTCCCAGACATCGAAAGCTCCTTTCTACCATTCTAAACGTCAGCTCTCCCAGTCTCTTCTCCTGCCCTCTCGCCTGGATCACGAACATCTCGCTTTTCCCCATGTTCAATTAATACCGCGCAAAATGACCAAATTCCCATAAGATCCACATAACGTCCCCCATACCCTCCAAAGGGTTCGAGGTATACAAGAGCAAGCAATCTGTGTAAAGCGAAACCCGGTGCTCCATCCCACCTCCCCGAACCAGTACCTGGAGGCTCGTAACGCCATGGCCAGTGGAAACAGCCAGAGCAAACAGTCGCAGGGAGAGGGACAAGACCCTTGTCTTGTCCCTCAGTGTAGTTTAAAATAACCCGACCTCAACCGGTTCGTACGCACACTAGGTACTGGTTCCTGATAGAGCAACCGCACCCAGTCAATGAAGCCCTCACAGACCTCAAACCTTCCCAGCACCTCCCACAGATAATCCCACTCCACCCGATCAAAAGCCTTCTCTCCATCCATCGCGACCACCACCTCCACCTCCTCTCTTTCTGAGGGTATCATAATAACATTTAGGAGCCTTCGAACATTGGCCGTGAGTTGCCTGCCCTTTGCAAACCCTGTCTGCTCTTCCCCTATCATCCCGGGACACAATCCTCTATCCTTGTGGCCAATATCTTAGCCAGCAATTTGGCGTCCAATTCAGTCGAGAAACCGGCCTGTATGACCCGCATTGCTCTGGATCCTTCTCCCGTTTCAGGATCAATGAAATCGAAGCCTGCGATATTGTTTGGGGGGAGGACACCCTTCTCTCTTGCTTCATTAAATGTCCTCACCAGCAGTGGGCTCAATACCTCCGAAAACCTCTTATAGAATTCCACTGGGTAGCCGTCCGGCCCAGGGGCCTTGCCCAACTGCATGCCCACCAGCCTCTCCATTATTTCCCCAATTTCAATTAAGGCTACCAGCCCTTTCACCAGATTCTCATCCACCCTCGGGAACCTCAACTGACCCAAAGACTGCCTCATCCCCTCCAGCCGATCCAGGGGTTCTGACTCATATAATTTGCTGTAAAAGTTCTCAAACACCTCATTCACCTCCACTGGGTCCAGAACCGTGATCCCACCTCCACTCTTTAGTCTCTCCATCTACCTGGCCGCGTTCCTTTTTCTGAGCTGGTGTATTGAGATTAATTCTCCTCTGACCACTGCCTTCAAAGCTTCCCAGACTGTTGCTGCAGAGACCTCCACCGTATCATTTGTTTCCAGTTAGTTCTGGATGGATTTGTTCACCCCCCCAACAGACTGCTTCGTCTGCTAACAACCCCACATCCAGCCTCCATAGCAGTCATTGTCCTCTCTCCAAACTAACCTGTAGATCCACCCAATGTGGGGCATGATCCAATACTGCAATTGCCGAGTACTTAGTATCCGCCACCTCCGGTAGTAAAGCCCTGCTCAGAGCAAAAAAGTCAATGCGAGAGTATACCTTGTGCACATTGGAGAAAAAAGAAAACTCCTTTGCTCGTCCAAACCTCCTTAGGTCTACTTCCCCCCATCTGTTCCATAAACCCCTTCAATTCCTTTGCCGCGGCTGGCACCCTCCCTGTCCTGGATTTTGACCGGTCCAATTCCGGATCAATGACTGTGTTAAAATCTCCCCCCATGATCAAGTTATGTGACTCTAAGTCTGGGATCTTACCTAACACCCCCCGCATAAATTCCACATCGTCTCAGTTCAGAGCATATACGTTCACGAGTACAACCCGCACCCCCTTCAGCTTCCCACTCACCATTATGTACCTGCCCCCCCCATGTCTGACACGATTCTCCCTGACTCGAATGCCACTGATTTATTAATCAGAATCACTACCCCCGTGGTCTCGAGTCCAGCCCCGAGTGGAATTCTTAACCAACCCACCCCTTCCTCAATCTAGTCTGGTCTGTCACCTTTAGATGTGACTCTTGCAACGTTGCCACGTTTGCCTTCAGCCCTCTCAGATGCGCAAACACCCGAGCCCTCTTGACCAGCCCATTCAGCCCTCTAACGTTGCATGTAATCAGCCTGGTCGGGGGACTCAACAGCCCCCCCCCCCACCATTTTAGGCCAGCCCCCAGTTCGTGCCCCCGGCCTCCTCCAGCCATCCGCCATCCCCAACCTCCCATTTGTCCCCTTGTAGCAGTTCCTCTCCTGTCTGCAAGGCAGCTCCCCCCATCCCACCTCCCTCCCCCCGGTAACAGCAACAGAAACCCAACCCTCCCATCTCAAGCTAATCACCTGCTCGCCCCACTGTGCTTCCGCTCAGCTGACCTAGCTGACCTGATAGCTCCCACCCATGGCACCAAACTGACTGTCTCCCAATTGTTCTCTGTCCTCCACCCCCCCCCCCCCAAAACTTGGACATACATATTCAAAGCATCACATTCCCCAGTAAATGAACAGTAGAAAAAACAGTGGAAAAACAACCATAGAAACCTCCCCCCTCCATCCAGCCCCCTGTTCGACATCGAAACAGCCCCATATTGCGCAGAAACACTGCTTAATCAAACCAACACAAAAATGATTAACAAATCACCATTGCAATACTCTCCCCAAATCTCCAGTGTTTTTAGTTCTCACCCAGTCTTTTTTCCCTGATGAAAGTCAATGCATCGTCCAGTATTTCAAAGTAGAATTCCCAGTCTTCATATGTGACCCACAGATGTGCTGAGTACAGCATCCCGAACTTCACCCTCTTATTAAAGAGGGCCTATTTTGCCCCATTAAACCTGGCTCTCCTCTTGGCCAAATCCGCGCCCAGGTCTTGATAAATGCGCTGCTCACAATTCCCCCACCTGCTGCTCCGCTCTTTCTTGGCCCACCGCAGAATTTGTTCCATGTCCAGGAACCGGTGCATAAGTACCACCAGCGCCCTTCGCGGCTCATTCGCTTAGGGCTTCTTCGCGAGGGCTCTATGCGCTCTATCCACTTCTAGGGGCTGAGGGAACTCCTCAGCCCCCATCAACTTCTCTAACATGTTCATCATATAGGCCCTTGCATCCGATCCCTCACTGCCCTCAGGGAGGCCGACGATTCTCAGGTTCTGACTACTGGACCTGTTTTCCAAATCCTCCAGCTTCTTCTGTATTCTTTTCTGGAGGTCATTCATCATCTCCACCTTGGTCTCCAACACGGTATAAACATGTATGTATTCCTCGTGCTCAGACACCTTTTTCTTCACCTCCTGGATCGCACGTCCCTGGATTTCTTGATTCTGCACCATATGATCAATCAAAGCCTTGACTGGGTCCAGTGTGTCCTTCTTAAGCTTGGTGAAGCATTCTTCAAAAAGCTTCACCAGCTGCTCTGTTAACGATTGTGCCATCTCCCCGCGGCCCTGCTTCTCCGCCATGTCTTCCAGCATTGCCGGCTCTGCTCGCATCTTTCTTGTAAAACTTTGTCTTCTCACATGGCCACTTCTGATCCAATTCTCCATGCACTGGGGGGGGAACTTCTCCTCACAGTCTCAGTCTCCACCGATTCATCCAATAAAATCAGGGAAAAAATGAGAAAAAGGTCCAAAAATCCGTCAGAGACGGGAGCTATCAAATGTGCGACGTACTCCTCCATGGCCACCACCGGAAGTAATCTATTTCCTTTTAATGTAGTCAGTGGCATGGCTCCCACAGTCTTCTGTGGAGGAGAATTCCACAAGTTCGCCACCCTCTGGCTGAAGAAATTTCTCCTTATCTCATCCGGAATGACTTACCCTGTATCCTGAGACTGGGACCCTCTTGAACTAGACACTCCAGTCAGAGGAAACAACATCCTTGCATCAGTCTGTCCAGCCCTGTCAGAATTGTATATGTTTCAATTAGATCCCCTCCCATTCTTCTAAATTGCAGTGAGCACAGGCTCAGTCTATCCAATCTCTCCTCATACGACAATCCTGCCACCCCAGGGATCGTAGAACATAGAACAGGACAGCACAGTACAGGCCCTTCAGCCCACGATGTTGTGCCGACCATTTATCCTAATCTAAGATCAACTTAGCCTGCACCCCTTCAATTTACTGCTGTCCATGTGCCTGTCTAAGAGTCGCTTAAACGTCCCCAATGACTGACTCCACCAACCTCTGCTGGCAGTGCATTCCACACACCCACCACTCTCTGTGGAAAGAACCGACCTCTCTGACATCTCCCCTATACCTTCCTCCAATCATCTTAAAATTATGTCCTCTCGTGACAGCCATTTCCACCCTGGGGAAAAGTCTCTGGCTATCCACTCTATCCATGCCTCTCATCACCTGTACACCTCTATTAAGTCACCTCTCTGCCTTCTTCACTCCAGTGATAAAAGCCCTAGCTCCCTCAACCTTTCTTCATAAGACATGCCCTTCAGTCCAGGCAGCATCCTGGTAAATCTCTTTACCCTCTCCAAAGCATCCATATCCTTCCTATAATGAGGCGACCAGAACTGCACACAATATTCCAAGTGTGGTCTAACTCGGGTTTTATAAAGCTGCAGCAAAACCTCACGGCTCTTAAACTCAATCCACCTGTTAATGAAAGCCAACACACCATACACCTTCTTAACAACCCTATCAACCTGGGTGGCAACTTTGCGGGATCTATGTCTGTGGACCCCAAGATCCCTCTGTTCCTCCATACTTCCAAGAATCCTGCCTTTAACCCTGTATTCAGCATTCAAATTCGACATTCCAAAATGAAGCACTTCACATTTATCAAGGTTGAACTCCATCTGCCACTTCTCAGCACAGCTCTGTATCCTGTCAATGTCCCGTTGTAACCTGCAACAACCCTCAACACTATCTACAACTCCCCCAACTTTCGTGTCATTGGCAAACTTACTAACCCACCCTTCCACTTCCTCATCCAAGTCATTTATAAAAAACCACAAAGAGCAGAGGTCCCAGAACAGATCCTTGCTGGACACCACTGGTCACCGACCTCCAGGCGGAATACTTTCCATCCACTATCACTCGCTGTCTTCCTTTCGCCAGCCAATTTTGTATCCAGGCAGCCAAATTTACCTGTATCCCATGCCCCCTAACTTTCGGAATAAGCCAACTATGCGGAACCTTATCAACCGCCTTATTGAAATCCATATACGTCACATCCACTGCCCGGCCTTCATCAATGTGCCTCGTCACATCCTCAAAGAATTCAATGAGGTTTGTGAGGCATGACCTGCCCCTCACTAAGCCATGCTGACGATCTTGAATCAAACTATGTTTTTCTAAATAATCATAAAACCTAGCTCTTAGAATCCTTTCCAATATTTTGCTCACCGCAGACCTAAGACTGATGGGTCTGTAATTCCCAAGAATTTCCCTATTCCCTTTCTTGAACAGGGGAACATCATTCGCCTCCCTCCAATCATCTGGTACTACTCCGGTGGAAAATGAGGACGGAAAGATCATCGCCAAAGGTGCAGAAATCTGCTCCCTTGCTTCCCGTAGTAACCCTGCATATATCCCATCAGGCCCAGAGGACTTATCTATCCTGATGCTTTTCAAAATTTCCAGCACATCCTCCTTCTTAATATCAACCTGTTTGCATCTATTAACCTGGTTCACATTGTTTTCATGAGCAACAAGGTCTCTCTCTTGTGAATACTGAAGCAAAATATTCATTTCGGGCCCCCCCATCTCCTCAGACACTAGGCACAAGTTCCCTCCACTATCCCTGATCGGCCCTACACTCACTCTGATCATCCTCTTATTTCTCACATAAGTGTAGAACGCTTTGGGGTTTTCCCCAATATTTCCCGCCAGGGATTTTTCATGCCCTCTTCTAGCTCTCCTCAGTCCATTTTTGAGTTCCTTCCTGGCTACCTTGTAGCCCTCTAGAGCCGAGTCAGATCCTTGCTTCCTCAACCTTATGTGAGCTTCCTTCTTCCTCTTGACTAGAAGCTCCACTTCTCTTGTCATCCAAGGCTCCTTCACCTTACCATTCCTTCCTCATCTCAGTGGGACAAAACTATCCAGCACTCGCAGCAAGTGCTCCTTAAACAGCCGCCACATTACTGTTGTGTATTTCCCCAAGAACAATTGTTCCCACTTTATGCTCCTCAGCTCCTGTCTAATAGCAGTATAATTTCCCCTCCCCCAATTAAATACCTTCCTATACTGTCTGTTCCTATCCCTCTCCATGACGATAGTAAAGGTCAAGGAGTTGTGGTCACTCACCGGATTGCTCTCCCACCGAGAGATCTGACACCTGGCCTGGTTTGTTGCCGAGCACAAAGTCCAATATTGCCTTCCCCCTAGTTGGCCTATCAGTCTAATGAACACTCGCTGCACTCCCTCTATGGCAAGTATTTCCTTTCTGAGGTTCTGAGATCAAAATGCACACAATACTCCAGCTGTGGTCTCACCAAGGCCCTAACACAGCGGCAGTAAGACATCCTTGCTCCTGTACTCAAATGCTCTTGCAATGAAGGCCAACATAATATTTTCCTTCCTAACAGCTCGCTGTACCCAAATGCTTGCTTTTAGTGACTGGTGAAGGATAACCAGATCCCTTTGTAGGTTAACTTTTCCCAAAGTATCGCCATTCAAATAATAGTCTGCCTTTCGAAGTGGATAAGTTCACGTTTATCCACATTATACTGCATATGACACGTATTTTCCTAGTCACTCAACTTGTCTAAATCGCCTTGAAGGCTCAGAACATCCTTGTCACTATTCATTTTCCCACCAAGTTTGATGTCAAAGGCAAATTTGGAAATATTACATTTGGTTCCCTCATCCAAATCACTGATGTATATTTGAATAGCTGACTCCCAAGCACTGATCACTGTGGGATCCTACTAACCACTGCCTGCCACTTCAAGAAAGATCCATTTATTTCTCCTTTGTTTCCTCTCTGCTAGCCAATCCTCAATCCATGCCAATATATTATCGCCAATCCCATGCACTTTAATTTTTTTACACTAACCTCTTATGTGCTACGTCAGCAAAAGCCTGCTGAAAATCCAAATAATGATGCTGCTAGCCAATGAATAGACCAAAAGGCCCTATTCAGCCTGAGAATCAACCAATCGAACTGAGTCCCAGCCCATCTCTTGGAAGCCACAAAGTCTGGTTTCTGCTGGCCAAACCACATCCACTGGTTCACCCTTATCTATTCTACTTGTTACATCCTCAGATAAGTTTGTCAGACATGCTTTCCCTTTCATAAATCCATGTTGATTTTTTCAAAGTATCCTCTTGTCGTATCCTTTATGTTCCGACACCTTGGGCTAGGGTGTGGTCAATTTTAGCCCCCCCTTGTGGTGACCTACCATGGCCGAACTTTAAGGCCGATTAAATTGGATATCCTAAATGAAAGAACTGGACATTTTAAAATCATACTGCAGTCAAACCTCAAGCAGGCTGTTAGAATTCAGACTTGACTAAAGTCAAATACACAACCAACAGACATGCTGCAGAACATGTCTGGACCTGCCCCGTCAATCACCTATCAGGAGATCATTACACCCTATTGAAATGCACAGGTCTATTGTCAGTAGCCCAGATCGGGCCAGACTTTCTGTCACCCAGAGTTTCTGCTGTTACCTTATATGGGAACAAGTTGTGTGCAGCCAACACCACCAGAGGTGGGACACCTGGGGTGGGCGGGCTCAGGTGTCCTGTCAAACGATCATCAATTGGACCATTAGGTGCTGAGAACCCCTCCCAAGGCAGAAAGCCAGAGGAAATGGCAAAAGGGCACAAAGGGATGGGGATAAAAGCAAGCATATCAGCTGTGAAGACTCCATGCAGAGGTAATCAAGATGGCAGGCCAAGGAAGAAAGGAAGAAACAGCATGCGAGACTCACCTTCATGATGATGGACCAGAGGGACTCAAGAATTGGACCTATAGTTCAATCAAGCCACCTTTGTTGGTAGTATAATAGAATCTTGGGTACTTCTAGAGAATATTTTGTGGGTAATAAATGGGTAATTATGTGAAACAAAGAGTGTTTGAGTTTATACCGGTGTTTGTACTTTGTTCTCCTCGGTAACAAAGGACACCTAGGTAAAATATTTAAGTAAATAAACTGGTTAAAAGTATCTGAATTGGACAGATACAACACCCTTGACCCGGAGTTCAAACACAATTGAATTAACAAATAATTCTTAGTAAAATACCCAAAGTCTTTGGCTGCCCAATAATTTTAGTCACCAGGTTTGTAAGTCTAAACACAATTACTTTTTACTTATAACAAGAACGATAATGAAATATGCTTCAAATACAACTGGTTAACTGTCATCGAAGTCTGTATCCCCCACTTTAATTTGCCCTCCCCTAACCGTCTATACCAGGGGTGGGCAAACTTTTCCGTGCAAGGGCCACATTCAGAAATTCACAATTTTAAAGGGCCGCATAGTATATTAAGTAACATAATTAATATTTAAAATAGCCAAAATAAAATGTTTTTAAAGAAAAAAAAAGCAATTAATTTTTATTAATTAATATTTTAAAGTAGAAGCTTTACATGAAACACATTTATTTGAAAAACAAAGTAACTCAGTTTAAAGAAAAAAAAAGCAATTAATTTTTATTAATTAATATTTTAAAGTAGAAACTTCACATGAAACACATGTTGTGCCGAGCAATGATCACCCTACTCAAGTCAACGTATCCACCCTATACCAGTAACCCAACAGCCCCCCCTTAAAATAAAATAAAAAATGAAAAAAAAAAACATTTTTGTTTATTTTTTTGTTATTTTTTTTATGACTTGATCTTGGTGGGCCGCATAAAAACCTTTGGCGGGCCGCATGCGGCCCGCGGGCCGTAGTTTGCCCACCCCTGGTCTATACACACACATAAACACAAAAGACAAACAAACACAGAAGGGAAGAAAGGGGTGAAAATAATTAGTAAAAGGAAATAGAGTCTTTGTTTCATATGGTTGTCTATCAGCAGACCTTCTCCTTCAAAGTAAAGTTTCCGATCCAGGTTGTTGTTTTCAGCCTGTAATGGTTTTACTGTAGATTCATACATTCAGGTACAGAGAGAGAGAAAGCGATCAAGAGAGAGAGAGAGATAAAGAGAGAGTCCTTGCCCCTCTGTTTCTCAGTCTCAATTCTGCTCCACTTAGGTCTCTGAAAATCATTCCACTCAGGCACGATCCAATTACCACGTTCTCAGGCCTTTTGGTCTATTCATTGGCTATCAGCCAACCAATCGAACTGAGTCCCAGCCCATCTCTTGGGAGCCACAAAGTCTGGTTTCTGCTGGCCAAAGCTAGCAGCATCATACACTATGTTTCAACTTCTTGAATTCCTCATTTTTTCTGCTTCTTGACTTAAAGATACTTGTCCATTAATGATAACGGCAAAAATAAAGAAAGGGGAAATAAGGGAGTCAACAGGATGAACTCATACGTTTATAATAGACTCTAGCGTGACAGGCGATATGATTGAAATATATAAGGGGTTTGACAAGAGATGTTTTTCATTGGCTGGAGAATCTAAAACATGGGGCATAGTCTTGGAACAAGTTAGGACCAAGGTGAGGAGAAATTTGTTAATTCAAAGGGTTGTGAATCTTTGGAATTCTCTACTCCAGAAGATTGTGGATGTTCCATAGTTAAGTATATTTAAGGTTGGGATAGACAATATCTTTGGCTTCTCAGGAAATCAAACGACATGGGTGGGAAAGTGAATTTGAGGCCGAAGACCAGCCATGGTGGTCATAGTGAATGGCAGAGTAGATTTGATGGGTGGTGAAGTGTCCTCCTGCTCCTGTCGCTCATATTCTTGTATTTAGGGTGCATACATTTATAAACTCCCTCTTTGTTTCCTGGACGTGGAATCTCATGTTGATTCCGTTTTTAGAATCTGACAATCTGTGAGATGTCTTTTGAATTATTTTAGCACAGTAGCTGCTACTTGCACAACAAGATTGATTTTGCCATCAGAAACCTTGGCATGATGATGTGATTCTATCCACGGTTTAACATTTTAAATGTTTCAATTGGGACATTTTTTGGTCCTCAAATTAAGAGATTTCCATATATTCCTTCCTTCCCATTCATTATTACTTTTATTTTACTGACTATATTGCCTTGTTGTTTAAAAAAGGGCAACAGTTCCTCTAGCAACAAATAGAATTAGGCACAGGAGGGAGTAATGGGAATAGAGGGGTATTTCTTTACCTTCCAAGATATTACCGTATATTCAAGAGCAAGGATTTAGTTCATACTACCTTGCATAAAAGGGAAAGTGTAAGCAGTCAGTAAAATCCTTAGAGAAGATTCAGCAGGGCTAGATGCACAACCAAAAGAGACATCAAGTGAGTCAGAAAGAATAGAATGTCTGAACCAGTTAAGTCACAAGTGAGTTTGGTAAGATTGGATGATATTTATTTTAATGCAAGGCGCCAGATAAACAAGGCAGATGAATTGAGGGCACAAATTAAAACATGGAGTATATGTCATTGCTGTCACAGAGACATGTTTGGGAGAGGGCAGGATTGGCAACTCAATAGTCCAGGATATAGGATCTTCAGGCGAGATAGAGAAGTAGGTAAAAAAGGAGGGTGTGTTGCAATTTTGATCAGAAAATCAATTATAGCAGTAAGGAGGGGTGACATCTTAGAAGGCTCTTATATGAAACCATATGGGTAGAACTTAAAAACCAAAAAGGAGCATCACATTGTTGGGAGTAGCCCCCTAACAGTCCGAGAGAAATAGATGAGCAGATATGTGGGCAAATTTCAGAGAAGTGTAAAAGTAATAGGGTAGTGATAGTGGGGGATTTCAACTTTGCCAACATTAACTGGGGTAGCCATAGTGTGGAGCGAAAGGGATTCTTAAAACGCATCCAGGGAGAGCTTTTTAAGACAGTGCGTGGAATTTCCGACAAGAGAGGAGACGGTCCTGGACTTAATTTTAGATAACGAGGCCGGGCAAGTGATTGGGGGATTGGGGGAACATTTTACAGACAGTGATCATCACACCGTTAGATTCAAGGGTGTATGGAAAAGGACAAGGATGGGCCTGAGATAAAAGTTTTAAATGGGGGGGGGGGGGGGCGATTTTAAGAGGATCAGATATGATTTGGCCAGAGTGGACTGGGAGCAAATACTTTTAGGTAAATCTGTGACAAAACTGTGGGACGCATTCAAGAAGAAATAGGGAGAGTGCAATGCCAACATTTTCCAATCAAGAAAAAGGATGGGGACCAACAAATCCAGTGAACCTTGGATATCGAACGATATAGAGCATTGGATAAGGAGAAACAAAGCTTATGGCAGATATCGAGGGCTCAAAGCAGCAGAAGCCCGAGAGGCGTATAGAAGTGTGAGAGGGAATTTAAAAAGGAAATTAGGAGAGCGAAAAGGGGACATGAAAGGATAATGGCAAGTAAAGTAAAGGAAACTCCTAAGTTGTTTTACAAGTACATAATGGTAAAAGGATAACTCAGGAAAGAATATGGCCCATTAAGGACCATAGTGGTAATCTGTGTACGGAGCGGGAGGACATTGGTAGGGTTCTAAATGAAGTTAGTGTTCACTTGTGAGAGTGACAGTGTAGATATAGAATTCAGGCAAAGAAGCACTGTGATATAATTAAAGAGATTAACATAGCCAGAGAGGAAGTTCTGACTGGTCCGGCAGGTTTGAAAGTAGACAAACATCCAGGGCCAGATGAAATGTATCCCAGGCTGCTGAGCGAGGCAAGGGAACATATAGCAGGGGCACTGGCAATAATTTTCAATTCCTCTCTGGCCACTGGAGGATAGCTTATGTGGTACCATTATTCAAGAAGGGAGGAAGGGATAAATCAGGAAACGACAGGACAGTCAATCTAACCTCAGTGGGAGGGAAACTATTGGAAGAAATTCTGAGATACAGAATTAATCAGCATTTGGAGAGGAAGGGATTTATTGAGAACAGTTAGGATGATTTTGAAAAGGGGAGGTCATGTGTGACCAACTTGATTTAATTTTTCAAAGAGGTGACCAGGTGTATAGACTAAGGAAATGCATTTGACATGATCTACATGAACTTCAGCAAGGTTTTTGATAAGGTCCCACATGAGAGGCTGATAGTGAAGGTAAAAGCCCATGGGATCCAAAGAAATTTGGAAATTAGGATCCAAAATTAATTGAATGGCAGGAAGCAGAGGGTGATAGTTGAGGGGTGTTTTTCCAGCTGGAAGCCTGTGTCCTGTGGGGTCCCGCAGGGATTAGTGTTGGGGCCCTTGCTGTTTGTGGTTTATATAAATGATTTAGACATGAATGTAGGAGGGTTAATCAGTAAGTTTGCGGATGACACGAAAATTGGTGGGGTGGTAAATAGTGAAGAGGATAGCCTTAGATTACAAGGGGATATAGACGGGCTGGTCAGATGAGTTAACAGGAAGGTTTGAGAGCTGCAAATGCGGGGAGAAGACCACATGTAGCCTGATGCCCTTAATTTAAGTAAACCGTTCATAAAGAAAACAGACGGAGCTTAACCTTGGCTTGTTAAAATAAATCATTAAAACTTTTGGAAGTTTTGGTCTCACATTTATGGATTATTAATATCTAATAAATGGGACAATTTACAGGGCTGAAAAGTTGCAAGGTCACTGATGTGCACAGGAGCAAACAAATTAATGTTTATATAAAAGAAACATTACAGTTCATAGAATCATAGAATGATAGAATTTACAGTGCAGAAGGAAGCCATTCGGCCCATCAAGTCTGCACTGGCCGTTAGAAAGAGCACCCTTCTTAAGCCCATGCCTCTACCCTATCCCCATAATCCAATAACCACCTAACCTGTTGGACACTAAAGGTCAATTTATCATGGCCAAGGGCAGCATGGTGGCCTAGTGGTTAGCACAACTGCCTCACGGCGCTGAGGTCCCAGGTTCGATCCCGGCTCTGGGTCACTGTCCGTGTGGAGTTTGCACATTCTCCTCGTGTCTGCGTGGATTTCGCCCCCACAACCCAAAAATGTGCAGGATAGGTGGATCGGCCACACTAAATTGCCCCTTAATTGGAAAAAATAATTGGGTAATCTAAAATTAAAATTTTTTTTTTTTTTTATCATGGCCAATCCACCTAACCCGCATATCTTTAGAATGTGGAGAAAGTGCAATCACACAGTCACCCAAGGTTGGAATTAAACCTGGGACCCTGGAACTGTGAGGCAGCAGTGCCAAGCACTGTGCCGCCCTCGAAATGATTAGGTTTTTTTGCAGACGTAGGGGATACATGCGAGCGGTGCTCTGGGGGCACTGCCCATCATACACACATATTCTGGTCCTGCCCTGGGCTCGCAAGCATTTGGGCCTCCTTCTTCAGCACCAGGTCGGGCATTCTTGGGGTCGACTTGGAGCCATCCCCATTGGTGGCTATTTTGGCGATCTCACAGTTGCTGGAGGTACAAACAGGGACGAAGGCAGATGTTCTTGCCTTTGCTTCCTTGGTAGCCTGTAGGTGAATCTTGTTTGGCTGGATGTCCTCATCCCTGCCCAGTTCAGCAGCTTGGCTCAGCAACCTGGTGGAATTTTTACACTTCGAAAAAAATCAAGTACCGAATGTAAGGATTGGCTACCTCGGAAGGCAGTTACCTGTTTCCTTTTTCAGAGAGTTGGTCATGGGAGATGTTGGCTGGGCAGGGGGTGGGGGGGATTAGTTGTGATTTATTTTGGGTTTGTGAGGGGTGCATGAAAAGATTGGAATACTGCTAACTGTGGTACATAAATGGTTGTGTTGGTGTTATTCTGGAAAATCACTAATAATATATTTTTTTTAATTGGGGGGGACAGGTTGGGCAGCGGAGCATATTTTTTGTATATTGTATGAAACTGGTTGAATATTTTATATGTTTATGAACTGAAAGTTTGAATAAAAATATATTTTTAAAAGCTCTCCTCAATCAGACACCCTGACAAGATTCTTCTAATTTATTTCATGAACCCTCCGCACTCCATCCCCATCTGCTGCTCTGGCCTTCAGATCACTCCGTACCATGGCTTCTGATGTTGCCTCGCTCCGGCTGCTGACCACTTTCGTACTCCGGCCCTGACATTTAACTGGCTTCAAACCCCAATCAACGCTTGCTCCAACTCTGATTTTTCCCGTCTCCAGACTCTGATCTTCCCTTGCACCCCCACCTTCTCCCGGCTTTTTAATCCCTCTCTGCTCCTTCACCATTCCACTATGCAGCTGTGGTCTGATATCAAAGGCTTTCATGCTTGACAGCTAGATAGCCTGTCAATCTGACAGGTTGCACCTGGGAAACAGAGACAAATCACGTCCTTCTGTTAAATTCAGCAAGACCTGAGGGAAACATATTCTTCTGTGTTTCCTGAACTCAAACCACCAGCGTTACTCTATTCTAGCCCTAAAGTTAATACCTCTCTGGTTCTAACTGAATTTTTCCTCACAATCAGCCTTTCTGAAAGTCATTTGCAGCACTCAGGGTCTAGCCAATGTTTGCAATGCTCTCAAAATCTCTGTGAAGTATTTTCCTTTTGAGTTGGGAAGTAAAATGGGGTTGATGTTTGATTTGGCATTATAATATATGTTAAGAAACAACTGTATGTCCACTACCTTCAACTCTTACACTTCTACGATAGAATTTAACATGTGGCAATGTATCCATGTGACATGTACAGATTGCTGTCAAGAATTACACATATTCTCGATTGTTGCGCAGGACGTTGTGCCTACCATCTTATGCACCTCTAACCATTTAGACTGGGCATCGATTATAGAAGGAACATGGTTCCTTGAAAAGGGCCAGCTAAATCCAATGCGCCCAAGGCCGCACTGGCCATTCCCAGTGATGTAGAGGCGCGGCCGGTGGAAGCTTCTGATGCTGCTGGCAAATGGACCAGTTTTGGGCCACCTTCTCAATGTCGGTGTCGAGGCCGTCACCAGACATAACTCCGGGCCTAAATTTTCATTTTGGTCACACCCAGATGCCCATTGTGCAAGTTCCTTAGTACCAGCTCCTGTCCTTTTTCCGGGACAATCACACGCGTCCCCCACAAGGGAATACCATCTTCCAAGCTAAATTCTGACAGCTTGGAGGAAAATAGCCGCAACTCGCCTGGGAGCTGTCTATGTTGCCCACCATACAGGACTATGTGCCGAACCTTTGAAAGGACTGGCTCCATCTGGGTCCACTCACGGATCTGTGATGCCAAAACAGGCAAGGAGTCCATAAAATTTAAGGTTGCAACCACCTCACCGGTCGTGGGGGTCGACATGGGCCGGTTGAAAAAGGCAATCGGCTCAGTGCGTCGGCATTCGCCATCTGGGTCCCTGGTTTATGCTCCAGAGAATACTCGTAGGCAGCGAGCAACAAAGCCCAGCGCTGGATTCATGCGGAAGCAATAGGCGGTATGGGCTTCTCCTCTCGGAAAAGTCCCAGCAGAGGGTTATGATCAGTCAAGTGGCGACCATACACACACTAGTGGAAGCGTTTCACTGCAAAGACCACCGGCATGCCCTCCTTCTAGATCTACTTTTCCACTGCAGTCAATGTGCGGGATTCGAAAGCTATCGGCCACTTGGCCCCGTTCTCCATCTTGTGCGATAGGACTGCCCCAATACTACACAGCGATGCATCACATGTGATGAGCAAAGGTTTTCCAGGATCATAGTGGGTTAGTAACCCAGACGACGACAGTTGTTGTTTTACCCGGCGGAAGGCGGTTTCTTGCGGCTGACCCAAACCCAGGTATGGTTCTTCTTTAGCAGAAGGTGCAACGGGGTTAGCGTAGTTGCCAGATTGGGGAACAACTTCCCGTAATAGTTTACGAGGGCAAGAAAAGAACAAAGATGAATAGTGTCAGTCGGGGCGGGGGCCTGTTGAATTGCGCGCACCTTCTCTGCAATGGGGTGCAAACCTTTGCGGTCCACCCAATAACGCAGGTAGACTACTTCCTTCACCTGAAAGACGCACTTTGTACGACGTAAATGGAATCCAGCCTCTGAAAAGCGTCTAAGGACAGCCTCCAAATTTTCCAAATGTTCCTGCTCCGACTTCCCTGTCATCAAAACATTGTCTAAATTGACAGCGACACGCAGTAAACCTCTCAAGATGCCCTGCATGACGCATTGAAAGATAGCGCAGGCAGAGGATACCCCCAAGGGCAACCGTGTATATTCGTACAGGCCCCGGGAGGCAGGGTCTAGCTCCAACTGTCGGTAGACATGACTCATATCTAATTTTGTGAACGAGCGTCCACCTGCAAGCTTCGCGTAGAGATCCTCTATGCGAGGCATTGGATATCAGTCGAGCCGGGAAGCCGTATTCACTGTAAGTTTATAGTCGCCGCACAAGTGAACTGTGGCATCTGGCTTCATTACAGGTACAATTGGCACTGCACAGTCAGCAAAACGGACGGGCCTGATAATATCCAACGACTCCAAATGAGTGAGCTCCCCTTCTACCTTCTCGAGGAAGGCGTAAGGCACCCGGCGCGCCTGGAAATAGCGCGGCGTGGCTCCTGGTTTGATTTGGATACGGGCTACAGCCCCTTTTATTTTCCCCAAACAGGGCTAGAATACATCTGGGTACAGTCCTAGTACCTCCGTCAACCCTCAAGAACCTGTCTGGAGATGCCCAGCGCTGGAGGAATTTTGGAAGGGCGTAGCAAGGACGGTGTCGAGGCTGGTAGGATCCAGGGTCAAACCGGGCTGGGGGCTCGCACTATTTGGGGTTGCAGAGGAGCCGGGAATGCAGGAGGCGAAAGAGGCCGGTATTCTGGCCTTTGCGTCCCTGGTAGCCCGGCGGAGGATTCTTCTTCAGTGGAAGGATGCGCGGCCCCCAGGCGTGGAGGCCTGGATCAACGATATGGCGGGGTTCATTAAATTGGAGAGGGTGAAATTTGCCCTAAGGGGATCGGTGCAGGGGTTTTTCAGGAGGTGGCAACCATTCCTAGATTTCCTGGCAGAGCGGTAGAAAAAGGCCAACTGCAGCAGCAACCCGGGGGGAGGGGGGTGGGCCGGGTTTCGTCTCTGAAGGGGTGTGTATATTTGTTCAGTGTTGATGACGGGTGTTAATTTATTTCTTTTGTTTTGTATATATGGTGGGGGGGGGGGGGGGGGGGTTGTTTATTCTTTTCTTTTTATATTTTGTTATTGAAAATTTGAATAAAAATTATTTAAAAAAAAAAAAAGAACCTGTCAGGAGGATGTGCTGTCACTGCAGCAGCAAATGACGCAACCAGTCCCGACCCAACAGGCTGGACCCGTGGCCGTGCACCACAATAAGTGGGAAACGCCCCTCCTGGCGTTCATAAACAACAGGTGTCATCGTAGTTCCTGCAATGTCCAGTGGTTCCCCCTGTAGGTGGCCAACCTGGCCTGTGTGTCGGTTGATGCAAGGGTCTGCATACCCTGCTTGATGCGGTCAAATGTCCTCTGGGCGATCACGGAGACCTCTGCACCAGTGTCCAACTCCATCTCAAGCGGGTGACCATTGACCCACACTGTCACCTTAATGGGGGCCACACGGGGAGCTGTCACACAATGCAGCTGCAGGCAGTCGTCCTCCGTCTCCACGTCCTCGGGAGTAGTCGCCGCAGGTTCATCCAAATGGAAGGTACGGCCCCTGGGCTGGCCCCAGTTTCTGTCGGAACGACGGCGCGTCTGGCGCCCCCAGGACCGGCGTCCGCGACGGGGTCGGTGCCCACGAGTCTGACACTGACATGGCTCCTCATCCATCTTTTCTGGAGAAGGCTTCCTTCAGGGAGGAATATCCGGCGGCCACTGGCGCGATCTGGACACCGCCCCGCCCAACGTACCGCAGGGGTGTGGCGAGACGCTTTTGGGCGGAAGAGGTTGCACCCCAAGGCATGCACCTCCATTCCCTGTAGCTCCTGCACTCCCCGTTCTGCGATCTCTCGGGACAATACTATTTGTGTGGCCTGTTGAAAGGTCAATGTTGGCTCAGCTAACAACTTTCTCTGGGTGGCCGCATTGTTAATACCGAAACCAAACGGTTGCGTAACATTTCTGACAAGGTCACACCATAGTCACAGTACTCCGCAATCCTGCGTAGACTGGATAGAAACTCTGCAAAGGATTCTTCTGGGGTCCTCTCAGCGGTATTAAACCGGTAACACTGGACTATCATAAGACCATAAGACCATAAGACATAGGAGTGGAAGTAAGGCCATTCGGCCCATCGAGTCCACTCCACCATTCAATCATGGTTGATTTCAACTCCATTTACCCGCTCTCTCCCCATAGCCCTTAATTCCTCGAGAAATCAAGAATGTATCAATTTCTGTCTTAAAGACACTCAATGTCCCGGCCTCCACCGCCCTCTGTGGCAATGAATTCCACAGACCTACCACTCTCTGGCTGAAGAAATTTCTCCTCATCTCTGTTCTAAAGTGACTCCCTTTTATTCTAAGGCTGTGCCCCCGCGTCCTAGTCTCCCCTGCTATTGGAAACAACTTCCCTACGTCCATCCTATCCAAGCCATTCATTATCTTGTACGTTTCTATTAGATCTACCCTCAACCTCCTAAACTCCAATGAATATAATCCCATGATCCTCAGACGTTCATCGTATGTTAGGCCTACCATTCCTGGGATCATCCGTGTGAATCTCCGCTGGACCCGCTCCAGTGCCAGTATGTCCTTCCTGAGGTATGGGGCCCAAAATTGCTCACAGTATTCTAAATGGGGCCTAACTAGTGCTTTATAAAGCCTCAGAAGTACATCCCTGCTTTTATATTCCAAGCCTCTTGAGATAAATGACAACATTACATTTGCTTTTTTAATTACGGACTCAACCTGCAAGTTTACCTTTAGAGAATCCTGGACTAGGACTCCCAAGTCCCTTTGCACTTTAGCATTATGAATTTTGTCACCGTTTAGAAAATAGTCCATGCCTCTATTCTTTTTTCCAAAGTGCAAGACCTCGCACTTGCCCACGTTGAATTTCATCAGCCACTTCTTGGACCATTCTCCTAAACTGTCTAAATCTTTCTGCAGCCTCCCCACCTCCTCAATACTACCTGCCCCTCCACCTATCTTTGTATCATCGGCAAACTTGGCCAGAATGTCCCCAGTCCCGTCATCTAGATCGTTAATATATAAAGAGAACAGCTGTGGCCCCAACACTGAACCCTGCGGGACACCACTTGTCACCGGTTGCCATTCCGAAAAAGAACCTTTTATCCCAACTCTCTGCCTTCTGTCTGACAGCCAATCGTCAATCCATGTTAGTACCTTGCCTCAAATACCATGGGCCCTTATTTTACTCAGCAGTCTCCCGTGAGGCACCTTGTCAAAGGCCTTTTGGAAGTCAAGATAGATAACATCCATTGGCTCTCCTTGGTCTAACCTGTTTGTTATCTCTTCAAAGAACTCCAACAGGTTTGTCAGGCACGACCTCCCCTTACTAAATCCATGCTGACTTGTCCTAATCCGACCCTGCACTTCCAAGAATTTAGAAATCTCATCCTTAACGATGGATTCTAGAATTTTGCCAACAACCGAGGTTAGGCTAATTGGCTTATAATTTTCCATCTTTTTTCTTGTTCCCTTCTTGAACAGGGGGGTTACAACAGCGATTTTCCAATCCTCTGGGACTTTCCCTGATTCCAGTGACTTTTGAAAGATCATAACTAACGCCTCCACTATTTCTTCAGCTATCTCCTTTAGAACTCTAGGATGTAGCCCATCTGGGCCCGGAGATTTATCAATTTTCAGACCTTTTAGTTTCTCTAGCACCTTCTCCTTTGTGATGGCAACCATATTCAACTCTGCCCCCTGACTTTCCTGAATTGTTGGGATATTACTCATGTCTTCTACTGTGAAGACTGACGCAAAGTACTTATTAAGTTCCTCAGCTATTTCCTTGTCTCCCATCACTAGATTACCAGCGTCATTTTGGAGCGGCCCAATGTCTACTTTTGCCTCCCGTTTGTTTTTAATGTATTTAAAGA
The DNA here is from genome assembly GCF_902713615.1 of Scyliorhinus canicula. Taxonomy (NCBI): domain Eukaryota; kingdom Metazoa; phylum Chordata; class Chondrichthyes; order Carcharhiniformes; family Scyliorhinidae; genus Scyliorhinus; species Scyliorhinus canicula. Next base: position 75,696,784 of record NC_052147.1, on the reverse strand, counting down.
AACTTTTACTATCATTCCTAATGTTACTGGCTAGCCTACCTTCATATTTGATCCTCTCCTTCCTTATTTCTCTCTTTGTTATCCTCTGTTTGTTTTTGTAGCCTTCCCAATCTTCTGACTTCCCACTACTCTTTGCCACATTATAGGCTCTCTCTTTTGCCTTGATGCATTCCCTGACTTCCTTTGTCAGCCATGGCTGCCTAATCCTCCCTCTGATAACCTTTCTTTTCTTTGGGATGAACCTCTGCACTGTGTCCTCAATTACTCCCAGAAACTCCTGCCATTGCTGTTCTACTGTCTTTCCCACTAGGCTCTGCTTCCAGTCGATTTTCGTCAGTTCCTCCCTCATGCGCCTGTAATTACCTTTATTTAACTGTAAAACCTTTACATCTGATTCTACCTTCTTTCTTTCAAATTGCAGACTGAATTCTACCATATTATGATCACTGCTTCCTAAGTGTTCCCTTACTTTAAGGTCTTTTATCAATTCTGGCTCATTACATAACACTAAGTCCAGAATAGCCTGTTCCCTCGTGGGCTCCATCACAAGCTGTTCCAAAAAGCCATCCTGTAAACATTCAATGAATTCCCTTTCTTTGGGTCCACTGGCAACATTATTTACCCAGTCCACCTGCATATTGAAGTCCCCCATGATCACTGTGACCTTGCCTTTCTGACATGCCCTTTCTATTTCGTGGTGCATTTTGTGCCCCTGGTCCTGACCACTGTCAGGAGGCCTGTACATAACTCCCATTATGGTTTTTTTGCCTTTGTGGTTCCTCAACTCTACCCACACAGACTCCACATCGTCTGACCCTATGTCGTTTAGTGCTATTGATTTAATTTCATTTCTAATTAACAAGGCAACCCCGCCCCCTCTACCCACCTCTCTGTCTTTTCGATAGGTTGTAAATCCCTGGATGTTTAACTGCCAGTCGTGAACCCCCTGCAACCACGTCTCTGTGATGCCTACCACATCATACCTGCCAGTCACAATCTGGGCCACAAGCTCAACTACCTTGTTCCGTACACTGCGGGCATTTAAATATAGCACCTTCAATTCCCTATTGACTGTCCCTTTTTGTTTTCTTAGTGTGGTGGACCTTGGTTTACTGAGCCTTTCCATACACTGTGTCATATTTTGTGAGATGGGGACTATCGTAACCTCTCCTGAGCTCTGTCTTTTCGTGATTTTTTGTAATCCTAAGCAGCTACGCTTCCCACTGATTCCTTCACCTCTTGGTTCCCTGACTTTCCCTTCCCCCCCAATCTCTAGTTTAAAGTCCTATTGACCACCCTATTTACTCTTTTCGCCAGAACACTGGTCCCAGCCCGGTTCAGGTGGAGACCATCCCATCATGGATGGGGTTGGGTTAAAATGTTGCCTCACTAAGGTCACACTTCATCAAACGTCTTGGTGTTGGGCGCAGCTGGGTACGTAAGGTTCCTAATCACCCCAAACGTATGCGGGCTGCAGGCAGGGAGCAAAATGACCACTTGGCGCTCGTTTTCGGTGATGTTGTTTGCCCGGAAATAGTAACGCATCTATTGTGCATACTGGTTCCAACTTTCCAGCGCAGCATCAAAGACACCCAAATGTCCATACAGAGGCATGGTGTAACTAAAAAAAAACTTCCAACCTGTGTCCAACAAAAATCCAGGGAGGTGGCTTCAGCAGCGTTGACAGCTATCCACTTTAACCCTCGTCGCCAGTTTTGTGAGGGCCACAAAGAATCCAGCACGATTTATAGAATAGACATTTATTTACAATAAAATATATATGTACAACAGCAGCAGTAACTCCCTTGCTGCTCACTCCTCTCTAGCTGGTTCCAAACTGGCCAGCTCTATTTATGCAGGGAATCTGCTAATGATTTCTCCGCCCCCCTCATTGGGGAAGCTCATAGTCCCTAAGGATTGTGGGATTGCCATTCGTCCACAGCCAGTGGTAAGCAGGCAGGTTATAACACCCAGTTTACCTAATCTCTCTTTGTGAGAAAGTCCTGCCATTCTTGGAACAAGTCTTTGTTGCACTCCCTCTATAGCAATAATATTTTTTCTGAGGCAAGGCGACCAAAACTGTGACAATACTCCAGGTGCAGTTGAACTAAGCTTCTATACAATTGAAGCAAGACCTCACTATTCCTGTACTCAAATCCTCGTGATAAAGGTTAACATTGCATTCACCTTCCCTGTAGCTTGATACATTTTTATGTTAACCTTAAGTGACTTATGAACAAGTACACCCAGGTCCCTTTGTGCATCTACACTTTCTAATTTCTTACCATTTAGGAAATACTCTGCACATCTGTTCCTTCTACCAAAGTGGATTACCCCACATTTTTCCACATTATATCCCATCTGCCATGTTTTTGCCCACTCACTAAATCTGTCCAACTCCTCAGGTAGCCGCTTGACATCTTCCTCACAACACACATTCCAACTTAATTTTGTATCATCTGCGAACATTGAAATATTACATTTGGTCCCCACATTCAAACCATTGGGCACGATTCAACTTACCCAAAAATTTCTAAATGTCATTTTGGGCTACTTTGGCGGGGTGTTTCCCATCGACATTTTGGGTTCGATCCAGACACCGTATTGACCCACACCTTATTTTGCCTTGGGGGTTTCTTCCCGGTCTAGCCCACACTTGCAAATTATTTCAGCAGTGGGGAGCTGATCTAGCTGCGAAATTGGTTTGTCAGAGATTATAGCCGGAATTCTCCAAAAGTCCAGCCAAGTGCTGACGCCGCTGTAAACACTGGAGTGGTGTACGAAGGCGTCAACGCCTTCTTGGCCCAGCAATTCAGCGGTCTTCAGGGGGCTAGCATGGTGCCGTAGTGCTGCGTGCTGCTCTGTTGCCGAAAGCACGGAAGGAGGTAGGCCCCCTCCAGATCACGGGCGCCTGCCGATCATAAGCCCCCAATCGCGGGCCTGGACCCCGTGGAGGCCATGTCTGGAGTCAGATCCTCCCGCCGCCCCCACAAGGACGTCCACCACGGCCGCGGGTCCGAGCTCCCGCCGGGTGGTACCATGTTGGACCCACGCCGGCGGAACTCGGCAGGTGTTCGGCCAGTCGCCGGCGGAGTATCGCTGCGGGGGCCTCTTTCAGCGGGCGCGATTGGTGCCGATTCTCTGGTCGCCGGAGAATTGCGTACTGCCGTCGGAGCAGCGTGGCAGGAAGGTCCCGTGTCCCTACCGATTCTGACCCGGCAAGGGCTCGGAAAATCCCACCCCAGGGCACCGTTTTGAAAAGGTCCTCCGATCTTTCAGTGAGCTTGAGGGTCCCCATACTCCCACCGACAAGAATGCCACCTCCCCACAGATATGGGCATTGCCACCCCCCCCCCCCCCCAGTCCCAAGTGAGGACACTCCACTATGGGTTTGTTGAATGGCCCCCCTTTCCAGGCTCCCCACCCCCCTTTTCCACACCACCCATTTACCTCCACAATCTTTATGTGGCCCCGATCATACAACTCCTTCGCACACACCCTCACCCCCCTTTCATGAGCATGGCACCGACCCTTGGAAGTGCCAACCTGGCACCCGGGAGCCTCAGCACTGCCAGCGTGACACCCAGGCAGTGCCCCAGGAACCTGGCAGTACTAACCGCGCACTCTGGCAGGTTGGCATTGGTAAGGTGCCCAGGTGCAAGGGGGAGTGCCGTGGGTACTGCATTGCCCTGTCCCCGGCCACCCAGAGGACTCCAATGGTCTCCAAGACCCTTGACTGGTTTCTGTTTGTTGAGACCGACTAGTATGAATCCAAGAGTTCACACTCGGCATGAAGCACGCTTTGGGTCGCTCCCGCAATTCATCTGTTGCGCCCGGCAGTGTGCTGGGCGTGACACAGTTGTAGAATCGCACCAGTTGATACATATTGTGAACAGCTGGGGCCCAAGTACTTATCTTTGCAGTACCCCACTAACCACAGATTCCAACGTAAGAGTGACCCGTTTATTCCTACTCTGTTTTGTGCCTGTTGGCCAAACCTGAATCTATGCCAGTACACTGCCTCTTATTCCATGTGCTTTTATTTTGTTAATCAACCTCCTGTGCAGATTTTATCAAAAGTTTGATAAAAATCCAAAAAGTACGATGTCCATTGACTCTCGCGTGTCAATTTTTCTAGTAACATCCTTAAAAACTCCAACAGGTTCGTTAAACAGACATTTATGAATTCCCATTCATAAACTCATGCTGATTATGCCCAATCAGATCTTGTTAGTCCAAGTGTCCATTTATCACTTACTTTATTTTTTAAAATATAAATTTAGAATACCCAATTCATTTTTTCCAATTAAGGGGCAATTTAGCATGGCCAATTCACGTACCCTGCACATCTTTTTCGGTTGTGAGGGCGAAACCCATGCAAACACGGGGAGAATGTGCAAACTCCACACGGACAGTGACCCAGAGCCGGGATCGAACCTGGGACCTCGGCGCCGTGAGGCAGCAGCACTAACCACTCCGCCACCGTGCTGCCCTCATCACATCTTTTGTAATAGATTTTCCCTACTACTGATGTAAGTATAACAGGACTGTACTTCCTGGTTTTCTCCCTTCCTCTCTTCTTAAATAGTGGGATATAATTTGCTACATTACGATCTTCAGAAACTATTCCAGAATCTGTAGAATTTTGGAAGATGATCAAGAATGTATCCACTATCCCTAGAGCAACCTCTATGAAAACCCCAGGCAGGGGTCTTCAAATTCAGGGTCGCGAACATGGGTGGGTTAGGGGCTGGTTTCAGGAGGGTCGCGGCGCACGGTTGTGTCGTTTCCGATTGCGGGAGGAACCCCCAACTGCCGCGACGGGCCTTTAAAACTGCTGTCCGGGACGGGCTTTTGATATTGCCAGATCAAGCAGTGTGCAAGCCTGGAGCCCAGCGGGGTGGACCGCCTCCTCCTGACGTCAGCGCGCTGTCCTGGGCCAGTTTTTTTTAAGAAGACGAGGGGTCCTCCTACCGAGAGCAGCAGCAAAGAGCAGGTCACGTTCTCTGTGTGCTGATGTCATGTGTTCTGGGCGCGAGAAAGAATTCTCAATTTTGCAGCTGCCAGCAGTGCTGGTGAGAACTCCTGGGCCTTTGGTGAACAACCCATGAAGAAGAAGCTGAAAACTGGAACAAAGCAGCATAAAGATGATTAAGTGGGTCACGAAGGTTGGCCGGTTTGGGTCCCGAAGGATGACTGGTTGGCAAAAATGGGTCCCAAGCAAAACGTTTTGAAAAATACTGCCCTCTAATGCATAATATCTGGTGCCGAGGACCTATCAACTTTCAGTCCTATTAATTTCTCCAATACAACTGTCTCACTCTACATCTAGGAGATTTCCTGTATCTTCCTTCGTGAAAACAGACACAAAGTAATAATTTAGCTTCTCTGCCATTTTTCATTCCCCATTATCAGTTTTCCTGACTCTGCGTGTAATGGACCCACATTCGTCTTATCTAAACACTTCCTTTTACATACCTATTAAATTATAGAAGCTTTTACAGTCCCCTTTTATATTTTTTTCTAGATTGCATTCATATTCTGTTCTCCCTTTATCAGATTATTGGCCTTCTTTTGCTGTATTCTAACAACCTCTCATTCCTCAGGTGTACTACTATTTCTGGCCCTTTGCTGTTTCTTAGCTCCATCCAAACAGATCCACACATTGTTCTTCTGATCTAAGATCCTCTTTTCTACTGCACTGATCCCATCTTTTATAAGAATTTTCTTTTAATCAGGGGGCCGAGGTTGGTGCAGTGACCATTACTGAGGAGAAGGTTCTGGGGAAACTGAAAGGTCTGAAGGTGGATAAGTCACCTGGGCTGGATGGACTACACCCGATGGTTCCAAAAGAGATAGCTGAGGAAATTGGGAAGGCATTAGTGATGATCTTTCAGGAATCACTGGAGGCAGCAAGGGTCCCAGAGGACTGGAAGGTGGCTAACGTAACTATACTGTTTAACAAGGGAGGGAGGCAGAAGACGGGAAATTATAGGCCGGTTAGCCTGACTTCGGTCATTGATAAGATTTTAGAATCTGTTATTAAAGATGAGATCACGAAGCACTTGGAAATGCATGGTAAAATAGGACTGAGTCAGCACGGCTTTGTTAAAGGGAGGTCGTGTCTGACAAATCTGTTAGGGTTCTTTGAGGTGTTAACAAGGAAGTTAGACAAAGAAGAACCAGTGGACGTATTTATTTAGATTTCCAGAAGGCCTTTGACAAGGTGCCGCATAGGAGACTGTTAAATAAATTAAGAGCTTATGGTATTCAGGGTAAGATCGTGGCATGGATAGCGGATTGGCTGACTGGCAGAAGAGAGTGGGGATAAAGGGGTCTTTTTCAGGATGGCAGCCGGTGACTAGTGGTGTGCCTCAGGGGTCTGTGCTGGGACCACAACTTTTTACAGTATATGATCTTGAAGAAGGAACTGAAGGCACTGTTGCTAAGTTTGCAGATGATACAAAGATCTGTAGAGGGACAGGTAGCATTGAGGAAGGGGGTTGCAGAAGACTTGGACAAGCTAGGAGAGTGGGCAATGAAGTGGCAAATGAAATACAATCTGGAAAAGTGTGAGGTTATGCACATTGGAAGGAGGAATCCAGGCATTGACTATTTTCTAAATGGGTAAATGCTTCGGAAAGCAGAAACACAAAGGAACTTGGGAGTCCTTGTTCACGATTCGCCAAAGGTTAATGTGCAGGTTCAGTCGGCAGTTAAGAAGGCAAATGCAATGTTAGCATGTCAAGAGGGCTAGAATACAAGACCAGGAATGTACTTCTGAGGCTGTATAAGGCTCTGGTCAAACCCCATTTGGAGTATTGTGAGCAGTTTTGGGCCCCATATCTAAGGAAGGATGTGCTGGCCTTGGAAAGGGTCCAGACGAGGTTCACATGAATGATCCCTGGAATGAAGAACTTGTCGTATGAGGAACGTTTGAGGACTCTGGGTCTGTACTCGTTGGAGTTCAGAAGGATGAGAGGAGATCTTATTGAAACGTACAAGATACTGCGAGGCCTGGATAAAGTGGACGTGGAGAAAATGTTTCCACTTGTACGAAAAATTAGAACCCGAGGACACCATCTCAGATTAAAGGGACGGTCCTTTAAAACAGAGATGAGGAATAATTTCTTCAGCCAGAGGGTGGTGAATCTGTGGAACTCTTTGCCGCAGAAGGCTGTGGAGGCCTGAGTGTCTTTGAGGCAGATAGATTGGTTCTTGATTAATAAGGGGATCAGGGGTTATGGGGAAAAGGCAGGAGAATGGGGGTGAGAAAATATCAGCCATGATTGAATGGCGGAGCAGACTCGATGGGCCAAGTGGCCTAATTCTGTTCCTATGTCTTATGGTCTTATACAATCCTTAAGTTTCTTTGTCAGCTGTGGTTAGGAATGTATAGGTGCTGTGAGCTATGCAGTAGCTCTTTGAAGACTATCCATCCATTGCCAATGCACAGTTTATACCTTTTAGTGTATTTTCCCAATCCACCTCAGCCAAATTGTTCCTCATGCCTTCATAATTTTCTTTACTCAACTTTAACATCCTGGCTTCAAATTCAACTTCCTCACTTTCAAACATAATATTAAATAAAATCCGATCATATTGTAGTCAGTTATCCCAAAAGGTTAATTTACAACTAGATTATTAATGATCCTTTTTTCATTAAATAATACTAGATCTAGAATAGCCTGTTGGCTCCTCAACATATTGCTCCAGAAACCCAACCCCAACACACTCCAGAAACTGGTCTTCCTCAGCATTAGTGCTCACTAAGTAAAATCAGTCTGTATGCAGATTGAAATGACCCATGATCACAGTATTGCCCATGGTACCCTCGTTTCCTGATTAATACCATATCCCACATTACCAACACGATCTGGGGCGGCATTCTCCCCTACCCGGCGTGACGGAGGGTGCCGGCGTAGGGGAGTGGCGCCAACCACTCAGGGGTCGCGCCTCCCCAAAGGTGGGGAATTCTCCCCATCTTTGGGGGCCAGCCCCGCGCCGGAGCAGTTTGCACCGGTAGACTGGCGCAAACACGCGGTGCCGTCGGAAGCGGGGCTGGCCGAAAGGCTTTCGGCGGTCGGCGCATGCGCTGGCAGTGACGTCAGCGGCAGCTGGCCGCTGACGTCACTGCCGGCGCATGCGCGATGCGGGGTTCTCCTCCGCGTCCGCCATGGAGGAGGCTGTGGCGGTGCGGAAGGAGAAAGAGTGCCCCCACGGCACTGCCCCGCAGAGTGAGCGGGGGGCCCCGATCACGGGCCAGGCCTCCGTGGGGGCACCCCCCCGGGTCCGTTCGCCCCCCGCCCCCCCAGGACCCGCTCGCGCCGCTGAGCCCGCCGTTCCAGAGGTGGTTTAAACCTCGGCGGCGGGAGAAGGCCTCCCAGCGACGGGACTTCGGCCCATCCGGGCCGGAGATTTAAGGTAATTTTTTTTAAAAATGAAATCCCGCCGGCGCCAACTGTTTTCACAGGCTGCCGGCGGGATTTGCACAACGCCGGTTTTTGATCGGCGGGAGAATTACAAAACCTGCGGGAGCGGAAATAACGCCGCTTCCCGCCGATTCTCCAACCCTGCGTGGGGTCGGAGAATCCCGGCCCAGATTAAAGAAAATTACTGCGGATGCTGGAATCTGAAACGAAAGAGAAAATGCTGGAAAATCTCAGCGGTCTGGCAGTATCTGTGGGGAGAGAAAAGAGCTAACGTTTCGAGGCCGCTGACTCTTTGTCAAAGCTAACAGACAGAGAAAGGGGGAAATATTTACACTGTGGAGTGAGAATGAAAGATGAGTCATAGCCACAGAAACCCAGGGAAACCGGGTGCTAATGGCCACAGAAACCAAACGGAAAGAGTGCTAATGGCAGTCCTCAGAGAGAACAAAAGATGTGAAATCCAAACAGCAGAGAAACTATCAGAAGGTGAACCTCAGGTGTGGGGGGAGGGGAAGGGACACTATTAGGTTGCCTATAAACAACACCAACCGATGTCCGCTGTCCTTTGCTGTTTCTTAGCTCTATCCAGAGATTCCACACATTGTTCTTTTGATCTGAGATCTTCCTTTGCTACTGCACTGATCTCATCCTTTATTATCAGTCAACTCCATCTTCTTTCCTTTCTTGTCTGTCCTTCCTAAGCATAAAATAACCTTGAATATTTAGTTCCCAGTCTTGGTCACTATGCAGCTATGTTTCTGTAATTGAAATTATATCATATCCATTTTCCTCTATTTGTGTCTTTAGATCATCTATCTTGTTTTGAATGCTGCGCATATTCACGTAGAGCTCCTTTAACTGTCTTTTTGACAGCATTCTGCATTTGACGCATACTCGATGCTTTGTTTGTTTCTCCTGCCGTTTTGCCCCACTATTGTATTTTATACCAACTTTATTTCCTTCTAATTTGGGCCACCCCTCAGGTTCCCATTCCCCTGGCAAGCTAGTTTAAACTTACCCCAACAGCACTTGAACATCTCCCTGCAAGTATATCATTGCCAGTCTTGTTCAGATGCAACCCATCCAGCTTGTACAGGAGTAATCCTGAGATTACTATTTTTGAGGTTCTGCTTTTCAATTTATTTCCCAACTCCCTGAAAGTTGCTTTCAGGACCTCATCCCTCTTCCTACCTACATCATTAGAACCAATGTCGACCACGACTTCTGGCTGATCCCGTATAACCTCCTCTCCCCAAATATTTTCTGCAGCCTATCTGTGATATCCTTGGTCCTCACATCAGGAAGGTAACACATCATCCTGAAGTCACATTTACTGCTGTAGAAATGTCTGTCTGATACCCTGACGATGGAATTTCCTACCAATATTGCTCTTCCATTCTTCTTCCTCTCCATAAAGCTGAGCCGCCGGTCATGCACTCCCAAGGAGCCATCACCCTCATCAGCTTCCAAAATGATAAACCATTTATCAAGCGGGATAGACTCAGGGGCCTCCTACCGCCTTGTTCCATAGGCTGCCTGGTAGTCACCCATTCCTTCTCTGGCTGTATAATTCTCACCTCAATTGGGACCACATCACTAAACGTGCTATCCACTTAGTCCTCTGTCTCGTGGATGCACAACAGAGACTTTAGCCATTGCTCGAGTTCCGAAGCCCAGACCTCAAGCTTGTGCAGCTGGAAACACTTGCTACAGATTTGTTTGTCTGGGACAGATGATGTATCCATGACTTCACACGTGCACAAGGTGTACACACTCCACTTGGCCAAGCTGACCTACCATTCTAGTAACTTACTCTGAAGCTAACTTTATCTTTTTCCTTTTTTCACTTCGACTTGAATTAACTTTACTTCCCTTTGCTAGCGTTCCTGAGTGAAATCCAAGATCCCTGACACCGCTCTCACTCTTTCTCACACTCTTTTATCCTTCTGGATCCTCTCTTTCTCGCACTCTTATTCCCCTGGCTCTGCTCTCAGTCTTGCTCTTAGTCTTGCTCATTTAAATTGCTGGCTCCATTCTCAGTCTCTTTCTTGTGGTCTTTAATCCTTCCTGCACTCCTCTCAGTCTTTCTCTTTTTCGCACTCTTTCACCTCTCTGGCTCCACTCAGTCTCGCTTTTTCTCATGCTCTTATATCCTCCATGCCATGCTTTGAGTTTTGCTCTTTCTCATGGTCTTATTTCCCTGGCTCCATTCAAATAGGCCCCTCTGAAAAGTGATTATTCTCAGCATATCTATTTTAAAAATATCTCACTGTATTAACTTTCCTTCCAAATTTTATAATATTTAAGAAACACGCAAAAAAACAAAAGAGGGGGAGCACGATGGGGCAGTGGATAGCACTGCTGCTGCACGGCGCCGAGGTCCGAGATTCAATCCCAGCTCTGGGTCAGTCCATGTGGAGTTTGCACATTCTCCCCGTGTTTGCGTGGGTTTTTCCCCCACAACCCAAAGATGTGCAAGGTAGATAGATTGGCCATGCTAAATTGTCCCTTAATTGGAAAAAATGAATTGGGCACTCTAAATTTAAAAACAAAGAAAAACAAGAGAGAAAGGTGAATAACAAAGCTCAGAGAATGACTTGAGTTTGTTCCATTTAGGTAGAAAGGGTCCGTATTCACATTTTATTTCTGGTGACCAAGTTACTTGAGCTCAATGTTGTCGTTAACTTCTACACAAAAGAGGAGTTGGTGACGATACCTGATCTTAACATTGTAACCTGTACTTGAGACATCTGTACAAAAATATCTTTTAATGCAATAATGGGAGGAAAAGCTAATGAAGATTAAGGACTAACCGCTGAATTTTCCAGAGCTTCTCCACAGGGAGAGGTGGAGGGGGGGGGGGGGGGGGGGGGGGGGGGGGGTGTGGATCTTTATTTCCCATCAAAGCCGACACCTGCCGTTGGGGACGGGCGAGCTGTGCAAATTGCCATTGACTTCAACCATTGGTTAATGACAAGCCATTTCCATCGCAGGAAACCCACCGAGGGGTGGGGGTTGGCAAATTCCAGCCCAAAGTACTAGTAAAGTGCCATAGAGGTGACAGCATGATAAGAGATCTTTTGATATATCATAAAATTCCAAGTATTGCTCCATACAAACCTGCAATAAAATAGATCACCTGGCAACTGTTATAAGCAACACAAAGTTACTAGAGTAACAGGAGACGTCACTTTATTAATGATTAAACAGAGAATAGAGAGCTTAGCAGAAAAATAATTTACAAGAGTTTGATAACACCCTTCCTGTATGCATAATACACAAAGTAATCACAAGAAAAAATGGGCTTCATAGATTTCAAAAATGCTGAAATATCCCTGACTTACTGAATCATTTATCCATTATTTTTCAATCATTTCAACCTCTTTAACTTTTGAATGCTGAAAGTAATAAAGTGTTGCTTGGCCAGTTTATGAACAGACTTCACAGGTTTTATAAATTCTTAAAACTTCAATAATTATGAATGGTCTTATTAATGCATACTGTTATTCTTTCCCATTTATTTGCAATACAAAATCGAAAAACAAACACAACTACACCCAACCACAAACAAAAAAGAGTAGTTATCATTTGTAGACATATGCGTCCAAATCTATCGTCTTTCTGGCGATTCCCGCAGCCAAGCCGTGCCAAAAGTAGTGCTTCACATTCCTTCACACTCAAACGATGAGGTCGGTGAGAGGGGAACTCTGGTACTTGGGTATCCCAGTTCCTCCATAAGAACATAGGTAATTTAGGAGGAGTAGGCCACACAATCCTTTCAGCTACTCCGCCATTCAACAGGATCATGGCTGTTTTGCTTTACCCTCCAACCAACCAGCCAAGGGATCTTGTTGAGCCACGCAAGAATTTTATGTGTTTGAATGAGGTCACCCCTCATTCTTCTAAACTTCAGAGAATAGAGGTCCATAATCTTCATTCTTTCCTCACAGAACAATGTCCCCACCATAGAAATTAATTTAGTGAATTTTGTTGCACTACCTCCACGACAAGTATGTCTTTCCTTCAGTACAGTAAGAAGTCTTTCAACACCAGGTTAAAGTCTAACAGGTTTGTTTCAAATCACTAGCTTTCAGAGCACTGCTCCTTCCTCAGGTGAATGGTGTTGCTCGTTTTACTGGAGTGTATTAACACGCCTCCGTTTAAAGGCCGTGTGCTTAACACTACTATGGCTCCGTCTATGTAATTATGCTCAGGAGTCGCCAGGTGCCGTATTTAGACACCTCACAAGTATATCAAGGTCAGGTTCAAAGTAATAAATCTGTCCACCGATTAGTAAGTCCAAACGATTGATATTTATTATGACAAATATAATAAATACACATGCATACGCTAAAGAGACTAATCTTACTTCTAATACTAAACAACTAAAATACTTACCTAGACAGGAACAGGCAAGGTCAGGGGACAAGGCCTTCGTCCCGTTCTTGGTCTGCAACTCTCAGGTACTTAAAGTTGTCAGGATCTAGCAAGGTCTGGATCACGTAGCGATCGTTGTATTGGCACTTACAGTTCGATGGCTGATGCTCAACGGCCGGTGCTGAAACTGGAGTCAGGATGCGATGTAACAAGTCTGGGCCGGAGTCTGGAAGCAACAGACTTGAGCCGGAGCAAAGCAGACCGAACCATGTGTGGGGTCTACTTTTATAGTCCCTAGAAGTCCGTGCCCCTTCGGGGCGGGTCTTTTACCTGCCATGTATCGATTGGGCCTTTCCCAATCGATATCTTCCAAACCCCCCAATCTGAGGGTCGTTTCTCAATGGGTGGGGTGGTACCTATGGTTCTTTGTGTTGGATACTATGGTGCCGTTCTGTCTGGGCGTCTACTCAAAAGTATCCATTCATAATTAAATGTTTCTATTGTGTGGGGTCTGGATCTGGATCACCTCATTACTATGTAGATCTTGTTGCCATTTACACCTTTGGCTGGGACTCTGCACCTGGCCACAAACTGGTTTCTGTACATGCAGAATGCTAATTAGTCTTCTGCAAACTGCTTGTCCTTGCTAAGACTGGTTTTTCCCTGCAGCCTTAGCAGTTCTCCGTTTTGTAGCCCAGTGTCCATCTTAGGTGGCTACAATGGAGAGGTAGGTTCCAGAAACATTTATATAGACAAAGTTAAAGATGCAAGAAGATACTTTGAATGCGAACATTTGCAGGTAATTAAATCTTTACAGAGCCAGAGAGAGGGATAACCCCAGGTTAAAGAGGTGTGAATTGTCTCAAGCCAGGACAGTTGGTAGGATTTCACAAGCCCAGGCCAGATGGTGGAGGAATGTAATGCAACATGAATCCAAGGTCCCGGTTGAGGCCGTACTCACGTGTGCGGAACTTGGCTATAAGGTTCTGCTCTGCGATTCTGCACTGTCACGCGTCCTGAAGGCCGCCTTGGAGAACACTTACCCGAAGATCAGAGGTAGAATGTCCTCGACTGCTGAAGTGTTCTCCGACTGGAAGAGAACATTCCCGCCTGGCGATTGTAGCGCGATGTCCGGTCATCTGTTGTCGCAGCGTCTGCATGGTCTGTGCTCACCCCAGTCCAACACCGGCATCTCCATATCATGGCTTTCCTTAGGTAAGGAGATCAAAACTATACACAATACTCCTGGTGCACCAAGGTTGTGTATAGTTGTTGTATGACATTTGTATTCAAATACTCAAAACCTAGTGCACTCAAGTCTAACATAACATTTGTCTTAATTGTTTGCTGTTCCAGTATGTTAGCTTTCTGTGACTCAAGAACAAGGACATGTTAGTCCCTTTGAAGTTCAACACTTCTCACCACTTAAAAAATACTCTGTGACCAGGATTTTAGGTTGACATTTGCCCGGCCCAAAATTGCATGAAAGTGCAAGACATCAGACGCATGTTCCGACATCTTCACGCTTGTGCGCAACATTAAAGTTGGCGGGTGCGCACGGGATTGGTAGCACACCACTGACAATAAAAAAGGTACAGTACGAAGTCTTACAACACCAGGTTAAAGTCCAACAGGTTTGTTTCAAATCACTAGCTTTATGAGCACTGCTCCTTCCTCAGTAGAATGAACCTGAGGAAGGAGCAGTGCTCCGAAAGCTAGTGATTTGAAACAAATCTGTTGGACTTTAATCTGGTGTTGTAAGACTTCTTACTGTGCTCACCCCAGTCCAACGCTGGCATCCAATGCGGGATAGAAGAAGACCAGGGCATTGGTTGTGTGAGTTGATAAAAAAAACGGTTAGACAGTTACATGGGCAGGGTGGGTATACAAGGATATGGGCTAAATGCGGGCAAGTGGGACTAGCTCAGTGATAGAAACTGGGCGGCACGGACAAGCTGGGCCAAAGGGCCTGTTCCCATGCAGTAAACTATGATAGAAGTTCAGGTGAGAATAGGAGCTCAGGTGAGAGTTCAGGTGAGTTCAGCACGGACAAGCTGGGCCAAAGGGCCTGTTCCCATGCAGTAAACTATGATAGAAGTTCAGGTGAGAATAGGAGCTCAGGTGAGAGTTCAGGTGAGACTCAATGATAGAAGTTCAGGTGAGAATAGGAGCTTAGGTGAGAGTTTGCTGCTGATTTATTGCTGAGTTGTCATACGTTTTCCCTGATGTTTCTTCTGAAGTATTTACTTTTTAGCTTTGTTTTGAGGACTCTTTGGTTCTGATAACTCTCTTGGAGCATTTCTAACAAGTGTCACCTTCAGTGTATGGGAGAATGTCATCTGCACTTGAGCAGATGAGGATTGTCAACTTCGTTCAGGGGACACCCCTGAGGAGCAAGAGTGGGGTAGAAGGGACAAGAGGCATGGAGAGAACTGTGGGCAGAGGCGGATTTACAATGAAATTCAGTGCGTCGGCAAAGGGTGCACTGGGCATCCAATCAGAGCCTGATTACTCTGCATTTGCAGAATACTCAACCTTAACAGCAGTAGCCAATGCAGAGAGAAATCAGACTCTTGATTAGTGAATTTGAAAGAGCGGGAAAACACTAGTACAAACCATACAAACAGTTAACTTGAGGCATGCGGGCCCAAGGGACGTAGAGAGGTGACTAGACTGAGGTTTTACCGCTTTTGAGAAAGGTGAGCAGGTTTGCCATTTGCCCCAGTAAAAGCACTGAAAGCCACCACAAAATGAGGTCAGCTGCCAAAGGGAGCAGCAAGCGAGGAGAGCAGGCAAGCTGACCCAGGTTGGAGGGCAAGCCAGCATGAGTGAGGCACCAAAAACCACCATGAGGTGAGGTCAGCCACTGAGCAAGGGGAGCAGGTGAGGTAAGCAAGCAACCCAACCCAGGGCTGAGGACAGACCAGCACTGTAAGGCAAAAGTAGGTGAATTATCTGATGATTTCGACTTGCCGAATTCTGGAGATACCACATCGCCTGAAAAAAGTTGAACAAGAAGTGGTTGAAATGACAACGGAACGACAAGACATTGAGATTCTATTAAAGTGAGGGAAGAAACCCAACCTGAAGACATTGCTTAATGGCCAAAATCTGATCTACTGGGAATGATTGAATATTTTGTCCTAATAAACCAGACAACAAAGGTAATATGGAAAATTTGAGAAAATAGTTTGAATTTGGAGGCTGAAAGCAGGTTAGAAGTCTTCATAAGTCCCATTTCTGAGTGTACAGAGAAATAGGGTGGTGGAAATTGGTTAATTTTTTCGAAACTCGAAGGCACTCTACGGTTATGATTACAAATTATTCCCTGATCCTAGTAAAGGGAAACAAGCATTTGTCGATGGGTACTCAAACTGGAGAAATGTTGGAAAAGATATTGCTGATCATGAAACTTCCAAACTCAAATAAAAGCTATTTGTGCATTTGTTCAAAGACTTGTGCTCCAGAACATGCCACTCCCCTAGCCAAGCTGTTCCAGTACAGCTGCATCACTGGTATCTACTCAGCAATGTGGAAAATTGCCCAGGTGTGTCCTGTACATCACAAACAGGACAATTCCAATCCAGCCAATAAACATCCTCTCAGTCTACTCGCCATCATCAGCCGTGTGATAGAAGTCATCAACAGTGCTATCAAGTGGCAATTACTCAGCAATATCTTGCACACAGATGCTCAGTTTGGGTTCCGCCAGGGTCACTCAGCTCCTGACCTCATTACAGCCTTGATTCAAACATGGACAAAAGAGCTGAATGCCACAGGTGTGGTGGGAACGATTGCCTTTGACATCAAGACAGCATTTGTACAAGTATGCATCAAGGAACCCTCGCTAAACTAGAATCAATGTGAAACAGGGGAAAATTCTCCACTAGTTTTCTTGATTAATAAGGGGATCAGGGGTTATGGGGGGAACAGGAGAATGGGGATGAGAAAATATCAGCCGTGATTGAATGGCGGAGAGACTCGATGGGACAAGTAGCCTAATTCTGTTCCAATGACCTATGGTCTTATGGTTGGAGTCATACCATGCACGAAGGAAGATGGTTGTGGTGGTTGGAGGTCAATCATCTCAGCTCCAGGACAGCAGTTCTTCAGGGTAGTGCCCAAGCCCAATTATCTTAACTGCTTCATCAATGGCCTTCCTTCCATCTTAAGGTCAAAAATGGGGATGTACACAGATGACAGCACAATGTTCAACACCATTTGCAACTTCTCAGATAATGAAGCACTCCATGTTCAAATGTAGCAAGACCTGGACAATGTCCAGACTTGGGTGACAAGTGACAAACTACATTCATGCTACACAAGTGCCAGGCAATGACCATCTCCCACAAGAGATGATCCAACCATCGTCCCATGACATTCAATGGAATTACCATCGCTGTATCTCCACAATCAACATCCTGAGGGTTACCATTGTTCAGAAATTGAACTGGACTGGCCATATTAAAACTGTGGCCACCAGGGTAGGTCAAAGGCTAGGAATCTGAGGACAAGTAACTCACCTGCTGCCCCCACAAAGCCTATCCCACCATCTTCAAGGCACATGTCAGGAGTGTAATGGAATACTCTCCACTTTCCTGGATGAGTGCAGCTCCAACAACACTCAAGAAGCTTGACCATCCAGGACAAAGCAACCTGCTTGATTGCTACCCTTCCACAAACATTCAATCCCTCCACCAACAATGAACAGTAACAGCCATGTGTACCATCTACAAGATGCCCTGCAGGAACTCGCCAAGGTCTTAGGCACCACCTTCTAAACCCACGACCACTACCACCTAGAAGGGCAAGAGCATCAGATACCTGGGAACACCAGCACCTGAAGGTTCCCCTCTAAGTCACTCACCACCCAGACTTGGAAATATATCGCCGTTCCTTCACTGCTGGGTCAAAATCTTGGAACTCCCTCACTAACAGCACTCTGGATGTACCTTCACCTCAGGGTCTGTAGCAGTTCAAGAAGGCAATTCACCTTCATGTTCTGAAGGGCAACCAGGGATAAATGCTGGCCTAACCAGCGATGCCCACATCCGGTAAATTAATTTTTAATTTAAAAAAAATGTAAATGATCTGTAAGATACTGAGAGGTGTTGTTGCCACAGTCAAACTGCTGTCTTCCTTGGGATGACCTCTAAGAAGGCATGATGAGTCATCATTGTCAAATCAAAGAGACAATTTTTTAGCATGTCTTGAATATCTCAGTGAATCTGATGAGCTTCAAAGAGCATTTGAAAAGTTATCAATATTATGGCTCAGGGAAGACCAACTTTTTAATGCACCAAACCTTCATCACTATAATGGTGGCTCAGAAACCAATTCATTAATTAAGTCAAGGATGCCAAAATACTATTCCGTAATAATTAATTCACCATCAGATTGGAGCCGTGTGGACCAATCAACATTAATTTTAAGATTTGCGACCAGCGATGAAGAAGTTGTGGAGCAATTTCTTTGTTTAGTCCAGCTAAAACCTCAGTGTCTGAAGACAACTGTTTTGGAAATCATTGCAAATTTCGGTTTGGACATCAAAACTTATTGAAACCAGAACTTTGATAATTCTGCAAATATGGCAGGAAAATACTCAGGTCCACAAGTAAGACTGAATAATACAAGCCTCTGATCATTATTCATCCCATGTTCTAGTCACTCCTTGCATTTAATCAGCAACACTGCAGTTGAATCCTGTGAGGCAGTTGTACATTTTTTTACTTTGTTCAAAATGTGTTTGTTGTTTTTTCAGTGTTGTAATCACACTTGGAGCAGGCAAATTGAAAACGTTTGACAGTCAAAATAATTTATGATTCCACTCATGCAGATGCTGTTTTGGCTTTGAAAATTAATTTTGCTGATATGAAGGAAACCTTATCGGACATAGCCGCATCCAATTCAGAAAAAAACATGAGAAAGCTGAAGCAAAGTCCTTCGCAGAGAAGTATGATAATGCTGTTTTTACTTTTTCTGGAGCTTCATATAATTAATGCCATCAGCAAATCATTGCAAAATGTTGATACAGCTTCACTGAATGCTGTACAATTGTTAGCCTCAGTTAAAAGCTTTGTCACAGAAGTTTGAAATATATACACCTTGGTGACAGCAGAGGCGCTAACATTAAGAAAAAGTATAGGTCCCTCTGATGATGAGAAGTCAACAAGACACAGGAGGTTATTTTCGAAACTAGAGACAATGAAATCACTTTAAAAGGCAAAGATAAGATCATCATTGAGACTGCCAATGCCATTTGTGACATAATAATAGTGCAATTACAGAGTAGAAGAGAATCTCTGAAGAGAACTGTTGATTTATTATGTGCTATTTGACAGACGTTTGGATGAAAATTTTAAAATCCACCGCAGTAATAAATTAGATGAATTCTACTGGGAGACAATAGACACAAATCATTTTGTAGATGAAGTGAAACAATCAATTCATTTCATCGATAATCATGAGCTCTGTGTTTCAAGATCACCAGCTGACTTGTATAGACGTGGACGTGATTGTTTGTAGGCAAACATTCCAAATATAGAAACTATTCTGAAATATTTTTTTAACAATACCTGTCACAAATAATTCAGTGAAACTTCTTTTACTGTATTGAAAAGATTTTGCAAAATACGATGAGTCAGGAACATTTGACAATTTCAGCAACATTGATGATGAAAGTTCGTCTTTACAAGATTTTACCGACGACGGTGATTTTGCAAATAAAAAGTGCGGGGGAAAAAAGCTATCTAAATTGCCAATCAAAGAAGGGATGAAGCAAGAAAATATTGAAACTATATCGCTCTTCCATATTCTCTTCTTTAAAAAATGTTTTTATTAGGGTGTGGTCCACATATGTGCCCCCTCTCTCTCCGTTGATGTTTGTGGTCCCTGTGGGCCCCCCTTCCCTTTGCTCTATTGGCTGTTGGCTACAAATAGGTCCTGGAACACGTTGGTGAATTGCATCCACATCTTGTGGAAGCCCTCTTCCGACCCCCGGATGGTGAATTTGGTTTTCTTCAGTGGAGATATTCCGACAAGTCTGGCAGCCAGTTTGCAGCTGTGGGTGGTACTGCTGATCGCCAGCTGAGCAGGATTCTTTGGCAGGCGATTAAGGAGGCAAAGGCGAGGGCGTCGGCCCCCCTTCAAACAGAGTTCTGGCTGATCTGATACCCTGAAGACTGTCACTTTGGGGCACAGCTCCATCCTCACCCTCACAACCCTGGACATAGCCTCAAAAAAAGCTGTCCAGAACCCGACAAGTCTGGGGCATAGTGGTGTGGTTGACCACACCTCCCGAGCATTGTTCACATTTGTCCTCCACCTACTGGAAGAACCTGCTCATTCAGGCTCTTGTTAAGTGTGCTCTGTGTACCACTTTCAGCTGCATTAGGCTTAGCCTTGCGCATGTGGAGGTGGAGTTGACCCTGTTCTGTGCTTCGTTCCAGATTCCCATCCTATTTAAATCCCTAGAATTATTTTGCTTAATTCTTTCAAATTCTACATGTGGCTGACCTGGTTCTTTCCTTAGATCTCCAAACTTTTGTCTGTAGGCTTCTGGCATTAGCTTATATGCACTTAACATGACTTTTATCACCTAATCACAATCCCAAGGTACCACCTCTGATAGTGATGCAAACACTTCACTAGCTCCAACCACCACTTTGAACCACCAATACACAAATAGTCTTTCGCCAATTCAATTGTTTTTAAAAAATATTTTATTTTATTCTCCTCCTTTTTCACATTTTCTCCCAAATATGCACCCAACAATAAACAATAATCAGTAACAAATGTAATGTCAATCCCCATATCAATAACAACAATCCCATCCTTCCACCAAACCCCAGACATTGTTAACATAAACAAATGACAAAAAGGAATCAGGAATCACCCATAGTCCCCCTCCCCCCCCAACTCTCCCAGCCCCCAACCCTCTTAATGTTCGATGTGATTCGATTCTCAAAAGTGCATAATGAATAATGCCCATGAATTGTAGAACACCTCCATCCTTCCCCTCAGTTCAAATTTGACCTTTTCAAGCATTATGAACGCGCCAATTCAATTGTTCAGCCACTTTCTCAAATGAAATTAAAAAGGCTTCCACATCTTTCTTGTCAATCCCTGCAGTGCTTGAATATATTTAAACATATCCCCATTAGCCTTCTAACGAGTAGGTGTTCCTCTAGACTTACATCAGCTTCTGCCTTGAACTCCAATATTTCATGCTGATGTTCTCTTTGCAGTTTCAGTTTCTGAAGTTCAAAATCTCAATTTTTCCTTTGCTTCTCCCATTACCACTCTCTCTTTTTCCTTATACCTTTCTTCCCTTGCTCATCTTTCATTTACAGATCAAGTTTCTTCACTTCCATTTCCTTTTGAAAAGCGCTCTAATGTTCCTTTTGTTTCTCCAGCATTTCTAATTTAATCAGTTGTATTTGTAATTTAATTTTAGCTAATTCTAATGATTCAGGCTGTCTCTCCGGCAAATTTAAATGCTGCGTTATTCTGGAATTATCTCCACATTCCCCATTCTTTCAGGTAAATTCAACTGCAGCTTTACTGTCAAATCCAAAAGCTTTATTTTAAACACTTTTTGTAAACCAACTAGAGTGACCTCTTCGAGACCCAGGAATTTTTTTGCAATGGAAAGAGCCATAAGATCCATTTCACAACTCATTCCCTATTTAAATTGTAACACCTGAAAGAAAGCACCAGTTCCTCACAAACTTGGAATTATACTTTTAAATCCCTACTTTTAAGAGCCTCCAATTTTATTATGATCCCAGACCAGACCCCAACATTTGCTAGGATATCGACAGAAACTCCAATACTTTTTTCAAATTTGTAAAACTGAGAAGAAAGGATACTTCGCTCCAGAAGTGATTCCATGCAAAAACAGGGATATGGCACATTAAAACAAACTTTTTATAAACACAGTACTAAACCACCTTAACATCACAAAAATATAGTTTACAATTACCTGTTAGACAATGCTTAACAATAAAAACAAACACTTTAACTTCTAATGTTTCTGTGGCGCAATTGGTTAATGCGTTCGGCTGTTAACTGAAAGGTTGGTGGTTCCAGACCACCCAGGGACGGTATTTTCTCTAAGTTTTATGGCGGCACCGTAGCACGTTTTTGGACACAAAATCGTTTTTGGACACTAAGGGGCAATTTATCATGGCCAATTGACCTAACCTGCATATCTTTCTACTGCCCGAAGGTAGATGAAGGACTCGAGTCCTGCACTCCTTTTTGTCCTGTCACAAAAGCATGTGCTTCACACGTCCGATGCTCTCTGCTGCCCAAAGGTCGGTGAAGGCCTCAAGCCCCGCGCTTTCTTTTTTCCTCGGTCCCGAAAGCGGGTCCCTCACAGGTCAGGTGTTCTCTGCTGTCCGAAGGTGGGTGCGGTGAATGTTGGAACATGGAATAAATTTGAGGAGATAGACAGATGTTTTATTAGTAATTGATTGAAGGGTATGAAGAATGGGCAGGAGTGAAGTTGAGGCAGAGAGGAGATTAGCCATGATCGTATTGAATGACGGAGTGGGCTCAAGGGGCTGAATTGCCTACTCCTAGGTCTTTTGAAGGCAGATATCTGTGACTGCCCACAATGAGTCATATGATACCGAACCGTACAGAAATAAATACATTATTTAGGAGCTATTTTACAATTTGTCCTGGTTCACATTAGTGGCTTTCATACTGATGGTTGCTTAATTAGGATTCTAGAAGTTATTGAACATAAAGCAGTTTCCTGTGTTTACACAACTAACTGTGCACTTTTGGCCCATGTAAAACTGTAGACGCAGTTTGTAGTGGTATTAACGCACAGAGCAGGCTCACTGACCCCAGTTTTAGGAATCTGAACGGGATGAGTGTGTGTGTAAAGGAGTCTATTCCATCCAGTAAATGAGCACACCAGAGAGTAGAGTGATTTCGGGGATTTGTTTACCTTTGTGAAAGCTTTGGATTCAAATCTGGATTGAATCTGCTGCGAGAGGAGCAGGTTTCAAAGTCTGCGATTTTGATGTTTACTTTATAAATTCACATATTTATACATCAGTACATCTCATTGTGTGAAAGGCTTTAGGTTTATGAACTGGATATCATCTACAAAAATGTCAATTGTTAAATTCTCCAAATGTCCCAAGTGACTTAGCTTTCTGCAAAAGGTAAGTTCAAACATAACGAGCATGAATAAATATATTCTTTGAAATTAAGATGTATTGTTCAATTTCAAATAACTACAAAGAATCTAAGCAATAAATTTAATTTGAAAAACCAATAGAAAGTTGATCAAACTTTGGCAGCATGGTAGCACAGTGGTTAGCAGCTGCTTCACAGCTCCTGGGTCCCAGGTTCGATTCCCGGCTTGGGTCACTGTCTGTGCGGAGTCTGCACGTTCCCCCTGTGTCTGCGTGGGTTACCTCCGGGTGCTCCAGTTTCCTCCCACAGTCCAAAGGTGTGCAGGTTAGGTCGATTGGCCATGCTAAATTGCCCTTAGTGTCCAAAAAGGTGGGGTTATTGGGTTACAGGGATAGGGTGGAGGTGTGGGCTTGTGTAAGCTGCTCTTTCCAAGGGCCGGTGCAGACTCGATGGGCCGAATGGCCTTCTTCTGCCCTGTAAATTCTCGGATTCTAAATATAAATACCAACTCCATTGAAGGACACTGTATCTATGTTGGCAAACATCATAACATAAAAAATTTGGCCAAATTGTTCACAACAGATATCAGTAGGACAGAATTGTCATCCATGGTTTACAGCCTGAATTTGATTCTGAGTATGAGAGATTTACCTTCAAGGCACGTCCTTGGTTGTTTTCAGTCATCAGCTGTTTCATGTTGTTTGCCATTGCCTGGTTCTGCTCTTTCAAAAGATGAAGCTCCTGCTCCAACCGCTTGCACTGGGGACAAATAAAGCAAAATATTACCTAATAAGTAGTTGCCTCGGGCCTAAGCTCTGGCATTATTTCCCCAAACCACTTTGCCCAAACACCTCACTTTCCTCTTCACTTTTGGCCATCTGACTCCACATCTAATTTTGCTTTACAACGCTCTTGCGAGTGCCTTGGAATGTTTTATTACATAGAGCGGCTACATAAATATAAACTGCTGTTAAAAAGGATTTTCTGTTTATTACTCATTCACACTACAAATTTTACCTGATATCAGTCAATTAAAACAATGGCTCACCAGGAGCTGGGATGTATCTACAGTAAAAGCCTGAAACAGTGAGTAAAAAAAAAAGTAAAAGCAAACCCTCAAAAATCCAAGTTATTTGCAAATCCCTCCATAGTTTTGCTTTAATTTTCTCAAGGCTTACGTCTCAGTCAATGTTTAGGGCGACAAAGACGGTTACGGACCCAGGGGGACGATATGTCATGGTCAGCGGGGCCCTGGATGGGGCGCCGGTAGTCCTAGTTAACGTGTATGCGCCCAACTGGGACGACACGAGCTTCATCCAAAAGACCATGGCAGAAATCCCGGACATAGCGACGCACCGACTAATCATGGGGGGGGACTTCAACTGTGTACAGGACCCAACGACGGACAGATCAAACCCCAGAACGGGGAAAACCTCAAACATGGCAAGGGAACTCAGTCACTATATGGAGCAGATGGGAGCAGTAGACCCTTGGAGATTCGCCCACCCGGGGGAGAAAGAATTCTCTTTCTTCTCCCCAGTACACAACGTGTACACCAGAATTGACTTCTTTGTGGTGGGGAAAACGGTGCTTCCAGAGATAGACAAGGTGGAATACTCCGCAATTGTGATATCAGACCACGCCCCACACTACATGGATGTGCGGCTAGAGACGGGAAGGGCCCAGCGCCCCAAATGGAGGTTGGACGGTGCCTTACTAGCTGACAAGGCCTTCAGCGAAAGGATAGCGCGGGCCATAGCGGAGTACACTGAGATCAACCAAAACGGGGAGGTCTCACCCTCCACGTTCTGGGAAGCACTTAAGGCCGTACTAAGAGGGGAAATCATAGCCTACAAAGCGCAAAGAGATAGGGAGGAAAGGGTGGCTAGGCAGAAGCTGGTCGACTCCATACTGGAGGTAGACCATAAATACTCCGAGGCCCCGACCGTAGAACTCCTGGCGGAGAGGAAAGAATTACAAAGGAACTTTGACCTGCTCTCCACCAGGAAAGCAGTACACCAACTCCGCCAGGCACGCGGGGCCCTATACGAACACGGAGACAAAGCCAGCCGCCTGTTGGCCCACCAGCTGAGAAAGCAGGCAGCCAGCAGAGAAATTGCGCAAATCAGAGATACCAGAGGCACGTTGGAAACAGAACCAGAGAGGATTAACAAAACCTTCAAGGCCTTCTACCAAGAGCTGTACACCTCAGAGCCCCCAACGGGGAAGGCTGGGATGAACCGGTTTCTTGACGGACTGGACATACCAGTTGTGGGAGAGGGCAGAAAACGGGATCTGGAAGCACCACTAGCACTGGGAGAGATCATGGACAGCATTAGCTCCATGCAGGCGGGGAAGGCGCCGGGACCGGACGGATTCCCGGCGGACTTCTACAAAAAATTTGCGACAGCGCTGGCCCCGCACCTGCGGGAGATGTTCACAGACTCGCTAGCTAGGGGCACATTGCCACCCACGTTAGCACAGGCCTCAATCTCGCTGATACCTAAGAAAGACAAAGACCCAACGGAATGTGGGTCATACAGACCCATATCTCTGCTGAATGCAGACGCCAAAATACTGGCCAAAATCCTAGCCAAGAGGCTAGAAGACTGTGTACCTGAGGTGGTCACAGAGGACCAGACGGGCTTTGTCAAAGGTAGACAGCTTACCGCGAACATCAGGCGCCTGCTGAACGTGATAATGACCCCCTCCGGGGAGAGAACACAAGAGGTGATCGTCTCCCTGGACGCAGAAAAGGCCTTCGACAGAGTCGAGTGGAAATACCTCATAGAGGTACTGGAGCGGTTCGGGCTTGGAACAGGGTTCACCGCTTGGGTAAAGCTCCTGTACAACGCACCCATGGCGAGTGTACAGACCAACAATACCAACTCCCAATACTTCCAGCTGCACAGGGGCACCAGACAAGGATGCCCACTGTCCCCGCTGCTGTTCGCACTAGCAATTGAACCGCTAGCAATCGCGCTCAGGGCAGCAAAAAATTGGAGGGGGATCCGAAGGGGAGGTAGAGAGCACAGAGTCTCACTCTATGCGGATGATCTGCTCCTCTATATCTCGGACCCACAAAGCAGCATGGACGGAATCATCGCGCTCCTGAAAGAGTTTGGAGCCTTCTCGGGCTACAAACTCAACATGAGCAAAAGTGAGATCTTCCCAGTACACCCGCAAGGGGGGGGGGGGGCAGCACTAAAGGGGCTGCCGTTCAATCAAGCCCGACATAAATTCCGCTACCTGGGGATCCAAATAGCCCATGACTGGAAAGGGATCCACAAATGGAACCTCACCAGCCTGACGGAGGAAGTTAAAAAGGACCTGCAAAGATGGAACACACTCCCGCTCTCCCTCGCGGGGAGAGTTCAGACGATCAAAATGAACGTACTGCCCAGGTTCCTCTTCCTGTTTAGATCCATTCCGATCTACATCCCCAAGGCCTTTTTCAAAGCGCTGGACAAACTCATCATGGCGTTCGTATGGGGGGGTAAAAATGCTAGGATCCCAAAGAAGGTCTTACAAAAAACAAAAACCAGGGGAGGGCTAGCCCTCCCGAATCTACAATTCTACCACTGGGCAGCAACAGCCGAGCGAGTAAGGGGATGGATCCAGGAGCCAGAGGCTGAGTGGGTGCGTGCGGAGGAGGCCTCCTGCATGGGAACCTCCCTCCGGGCCCTCGCCACGGCAGCACTCCCATCCCCACCCAAAAAACACTCCAGCAGCCCAGTGGTGACAGCCACCCTCCAATCCTGGAACCAACTGCGGCAGCAACTTGGCCTGACCAAAATGTCGAACAGGGCTCCCATCTGCAACAACCATAGGTTCACACCAGCACTGACTGACGCCACCTTCAAAAGGTGGAGGCAGGACGGGGGGACACTGACAGTCAGGGACCTATACACGGACGACAGGATCGCAACACTGGACGAACTGACAGAGAAGTTTCAGCTAGCTGGGGGGAACGAGCTACGGTACCTGCAGCTCAAAAACTTCCTACGAAAGGAGACAAGGACGTACCCACAACCGCCACGACAGACACTACTGGAAGACCTACTGGACGCAAGTATCCTAGAGAAAGGGAACTGTAGTGACATGTATGACCGACTGGTAGATAGGGACGACACCGTACTGGACGCAACAAGAAGGAAATGGGAGGACGACCTGGGGATGGAGATAGGGTGGGGACTCTGGAGCGAAGCACTGCATAGGGTCAACTCCACCTCCACGTGCGCAAGGCTCAGCCTGACGCAACTAAAAGTGGTACATAGAGCCCACTTAACAAGAACCCGTATGAGTAGGTTCTTCCCGGAGGTGGAAGACAGATGTGAACGGTGCCAAAGAGGCCCGGCCAACCACGCCCACATGTTCTGGTCTTGCCCCAGACTCGTGGAGTACTGGACAGCCTTCTTCGAGGTTATGTCCAAAGTGGTGGGAGTGAGGGTGGAGCCATGCCCGATAGTGGCGGTCTTCGGGGTTTCAGAACAGCCAGATCTATTCCTGGGGAGGAGGGCGGACGCCCTTGCCTTTGCCTCCCTGATCGCCCGCCGTAGAATCCTGTTTGGCTGGCGGTCAGCAGCACCGCCCAGAGCTGCGGACTGGCTGTCCGACCTCTCGGAATCTCTCCAAATGGAGAAAATCAAATTTGCCATCCGAGGGTCGGACGACGGCTTCCACAGAACGTGGGAGCCATTCATGCAACTGTTCCGGGACCTATTTGTGGCCAATGTACAAGAGGAAGAATAGTCGGGGGAAGGTAGCGGGAGGGGCTACAGGTTCGGTACGGGGGTTCGATGGCTAGCTAAGGCCCAAAACCAAACTAAATAAACATGTTGGGGGGGGGGCGGGCGCAGTTACTACTACGAAGATGCTTACCTGTAAATATGTATGTTAATTTTTGCGTGTTTGTTGTTTTTTTTTTGTTCTTTTCTCTCCTAACAATTTGTAATTTGTTCAATATAAAACATGAAAACTGAATAAAAACATTTATAAAAAAAAAGGCTTACGTCTCAGTTTGCAACTTAATGAGTGCGATTCAACTAAATAAGAACAAAGTCCCATAGCGAGCACGTTTAGCCACATGTTTCCCAGCGCTCGCAGCACCGAGAAACACATAATAATACAATGGCACTCACATTAAATAAGGGGCCTCAGCAGGGTTTATAAATGGTGTCCTGATCTCCGAAGCCCCCAACGTGACGCCCCCCCAAGCCCCAATGTACTATGATTGGGTCCCCGCACCCCCCCCCCCCCCCCCCCTCCCCCTGATACCTGCGTAGAGTACCCCTGGCCTGATTGCCAGCACACAGGAAATACGAGCTTGGCACCTTGTTAGTGTCAACAAGGCATCCTGGCAGTGCCACCTGGTCATCCTGACAGTGCCAGGGTGACAGGCTGGCCGGGTGACACCAGCAGTGCCAGAGTATCACCCTGACCAAAAGACATGCACCTGGGCGCCTCCGACCCCCTGCTAAACCCCCACGAGCGCTGTTCATCTGGTCACTGCTTGTGGGAACCAATGCTGAATGGCGCTCCCCCGAGGTCTCGGCTCGGAGGCAAGGGGGATAGATCCCATGCCTCAGATAACTTAGGAAATGTTTATTAGAGTGAGACGTGCTGTCTCGCTCTAATATGCAGAGGGCAGGATTATATCACAACGTCTTGCGAGATCACACTGGATCTCAAAAGGCATTGAGTTGGGTAGATCCCGGCAGCAGGGTCTCCCGGCTTTAATGGCCACGCTGTGCCACGGCGAGCTGCTTTTCGGGTGCAGCGTGGCCGTTGGACCGCGCTTCTAGAACATATAACATACAGTGCAGAAGGAGTCTGCCCATCGACTCGGCACCGACCTACTGAAGTCCTCACTTCCACCCTATCCCCTTAACCCAATAACCCCTCCTAACCTTTTTGTTTAGGTCACTAAGGGCAATTTATCATGGCCAATCCACCGAACGTGCACGCCATTGGACTGTGGGAGGAAACCAGAGAACCCGGAGGAAACCCACGCACACACGGGGAGAATGTGCAGACTTCGCACATAGTGACCCAGCGTGGAATCGAGCCTAGGACCCTGGCGCTGTGAAGCCACAGTGCTAATCACTTGTCCTACCATGCTACTGTTCTTGTCTCCACTTCAACGTTGTCAGTCGTTCCTACCATGTCTGTACCTTTTGGAATTTATTTCCTCAAATCTGTCCTGTCATCATCTCTCCTAACCGAGAAAAAAAAGCTATTCCTTTCGACACTTGCCTAATTTTTCAGCACTTGCTTTTCAGTGTGTTCCAATCTTATGCCCAGCACGTTAAGATATCTTGTTACCTAAAGTGCAAATTATTGTTTCCAAACTAGAAAAGAATCTTTACGGATCACCTACACAGGTTTGAAAAACACTGCATATTACAAAGTAGAAAGATTTCATTTTCCATGGTTCAACCGGATATTGCATCTGTTCTCTATTTATACAACAGCTATAGGGATTCTTTGATTTGAACTTCTCTTCAGTTTAGTACCAATCGAGCTTTTTAATACTCTTCTTCATGTCAGTTAATTTAATCATATTGATCGACCAGGTCCAATGTATTTTCACTGTACTAAAAGTATTAATATGCTCAGGAGTGCTTTACGGAAATGAAACCATCCTTTCCATCCTGTCGTTACAACTATAAATCTCAAGCTCTAATTCTCCAAAACGTCGAATTCTCCAAAACATCCTCACATAATATTACAAAATCTGCTTGACCTCATTCTCATGAATCTATCTGATGCATCTGTTTATGACAGTATTGATAGGAGTGATCTTCGCACAATTATTGTACTGTCCATCGTGTTGTGTGGCATGAACAATTACGAAATAAGATAGATTCAGAAAAGCTGGAGCAGCTCAAACCTGGGCATTCATGTGGTGCTGTGGGCCAGCAGCAGCAGTATAAATATATTAATCTACAATCTGCAACCTCCTGGCCCAGCATATCTCTCATTCTACAATTAATATTAAGCCAGGAGTTCAATGAATGGTTGATGCCTGTCTTCAGCCAATTCAATTCACTCCACATGATATCAAGAACTCCTGAAGACACAGGAAACAGCAAAGCTTAAGGGCCCTGACAAAGTCCTGGCTCCAGAAGACCTGCTCCAGAATGAGCTACAGCCAAGACAAGCTGTTCCAGTACAACAACGGAATATTGCACAGGAATGCACTGCCCACAAAAAGCGAGCAGTATGATTGGAAACATAAAATTACAAAGTGAAACTTATAGATGAAATGAATGAGCAAAACTATAACATCCACTTTGGACCAAAAAAAGATAGACTAGGGTACCTTCTAAATGAATAATTTAATGTACCTCCTAGAAACTGTGGTGATCCAATGATACTTGGGGATCCTCAGCACCATACTACAAAGGATATTTTCGCCTTGCAGTTCAGATTGAACAGAATGTCTCTCGACTTCAAGGGTTAAATACAAGGATAAATTACACAAACTACACATTCCCTGCAATTTAGAGCTTAAGGGGTGATTTGATCAAAGTTTTCAAGATATTAAGGGGAACAGGGTAGACACTGTAGCCACCTGGGGTGACCACTGCCCAACACAAAATGGAAGATTGCAAGGAATGCAGGGAAATTGGACATGTTGTAAAGCAAGCAGCTTGCAAAGCACTTGTATATTCAGACCATTCCAGAAACCAGTTTTGACTGCTGCAGAAACCAGACAGCACTATGAAAAGAAAACAGTTAGCATACTAATGAGGCGATACCGGGCGATCCCCAGATACAATGGAAACAAGTTAAACACAGATCGATACATTCAATGGAAGGCCAGACTTTTCGGCGCCAAAGAAGTCCAAAACAATAAGTCCTAAGAACCGCCCCAGTGATCGAGGAATTGCCCCGCTATTGGGGAATTCAAATCAATCGATTGGAAAGAGACCCAATCGATTGCGAGAGCATAGAGGGTCCGCCCAGGTGGGCGCAAGACCCTGAGAGGAGTATAAGACAGAGACCGCGACCCCAGCTCTCTCTCTCTTCCAGCCTCTCCTTGACCAGCCAGCCCTCCCAGCAGAACACCGTTGCAACAGAAGAACCTTGAGGAGGAGAGGTCTGGACAGCAGCCGCCAACAAGTAAGTCACAACGCACGCTAAGAGAGTAGACACTCCTGACCCCCTGTAGTCCATAACTACTGGAAGCCTGCGGACCCAGGACAAAGCTAGAAGCCGTTGTTCCCTGATCCGGCAGTCCCCTTATCCAGATAAGTATTTGGCCTATTAGCGGTAGGATTAGCCTAGTCTTATAGTTTATATGCATGATTAGTAGATTACTGTAATATAATAAACGTGTCTTGTTTGAACTTACGAATTGGTGTATGGTTTTATTGCTTTGAACTTGACCTTGAAACATGTGGCGGTATCTTAACGATACCTGGCGACTCCAAAGCTAACAAACGAAACAGAGCCAAATTGAGTGTTAAGCACACTCACCCAGAACGAGCAACAACACAATTAAACTATTTGCCACTGGTTGGGGGTTCAGGATTGGGGATGTAATTTACAAACTTGAGTCAGACCTTTTCGGAGTGAAATCAGAAACCTCTTCCACATTAATAGCGATAGACATTTGGAATGCTCTTCCACAAACAGCAATTGCTGCTAGATCAATTGTTCATTCCAGGTTTGAGGTTTACCAATGATATGGGACAAAGGCAGGCACGTGGAATTAGATTGTCCATCTGCTATGATCTCGCTGAATTGCCTATTTGTGTTTCTATGTTCCCACTAGCTTTTTATTCACATTTGTTTAATTAATTCAGTTTAAATTACTCACCACCAAGATGAATTTTAACTCATGGCTCCAGATCATCAGTCTAGACCAGCCTTTTTGCCAAAAGGCCATCCTTCGGGACCCACACTGGCCAACCTTGTGACCCACGCTGGCCGACCTTCGTGACCCACATCGGCCGGCCCTTGCAACCCACCATTTTCACTTACTTTACAGCAGGATAAGCCTGCTTGGTACTCATAATGGTACTCACTTGCTTTGCTATTCAATGCTACATTTCTGATAATGACTTCAGATGATGATTTAAGATCTCACTGCATCCGCTGAAAAATAATAGAGGTTTGTCCTCAAACTCGCAATGGGTAGTCTTCAAATATCTTTGAAGTTTTGAGGGTTTTAAACATTCATTTGCCAATGCTGCCCTGCATATAACACAAATGAACTTTGAATCCTGATTTGCAATGGAACAATTAATAGCCATGCCTCAAGTAATCATCTTTATGCTACTTTGTTCTGTTTTCAGCTTCTTCTTCATGGGTTGTTCATCAAAGGCCCAGGAGTTCTCACCAGCCTTGTTGGCAGCTGCAAAATTGAGGAATTTATCTCACGCTCAGAACACGTCATGACAGCGTCATCTGCTCTCTGCTGCTGCTCTCGGTGGGAGGACTCCCTTGTTTTCTGAAAAAGACTGGCCCAGGACAGTGCGCTGACGATAGGAGGAGGCAGTCCACCCTGCTGGGCTCCAGGCCTGTGCACTGTTTGTTCCGGTACGCATGTGCGGGATGGCCGCCGATCGCAAATGTCTGTCCCGGCAGGCATTTTTAAAGGCTGGTCGCAGCATTTGGCCATTCCTCCCGCAATTGGGAATGCGCGACCGAGCGCTGCGACCCTTCCGAAACCTGGCCTGTCGCAAACCTGAGTTTGAAAGCCCCTGGTCTAGGCCTCTGGGTTACTAGTGAACCAAATTATAGTATTCCCAATTATGTGGATTACATGCAAATATATGCTACACTGCAACAGTGACACCACTTCAGAAATTACACAAAAATAAACACAGAATATTGGTTCTTCCCTCCAAATTAAAGGTACCCAAATGATTATTTTAAAAATGTAATCAAATTCTGAAGCAGTGTTGGATTCAGGAAATAATCAATAGAATTTAATATAGAAATAGAAATAGCAAGGCCTATAATTAATTGATTACTTATCTTCAAGAATAACAGTATTTTTCTTGAAGCTTTTTCCAAAATTATTTTTTGAAGTCTTTTCAGTTTTAAAACAAACAATACACTGCACTAATAGTTATTTCCTCCTTCTCGCACATTTGTGTTTTACAGTTAAGAACACCAGAAATTGATCACACACTTTCATAAGTGCTCCAGTATTAATCCAACTCTTGATTGTAATGAATTAATGAATGGGAGTTCAGTAATCAAATGAAATTCAACAAGATTATATCTATAAAAACAATAATGCACATAAAACAGTGGAACTCAATGAGATTCATATGATGTAATCAGTATATTATGCAAACTAGTCTATGGAGGTGTCAAACAGTTCTAACAGTATTCAATCAAACACTACATCATGCAAAGTACCACTTTGATCTTTGATACACAATGCTCCTATCTCAAAAATGGTAGCTACTCGCTGAAGTTTTACTTGAGAACGACAAGAAAATCCACACATTGCTATAAAGAGGCAGAGATTCTCATGACTCCAGCTATTTTTAGCAAAGAACTGAATTCAGAATTGAAGTAAATACTTTTATTTTAAGCCCAACAAACATAATTGAAAAAATGCTTCTTTTTCTTCCTTACAGCGCATTCCTACTGTTAGAAATGCAAGGAAGCTAATGGGATGAGTCAAATCATGCACTAAAAATAATTCCTGCTTGGCATGTTAACAATCTTAATTTTCCCTTTCCAAAGTTGCAATTTAGAACACTGGACTTTTAAGGGGATCACATCGCAAACACAAGGCTACTCTGCAACAATGCTGTTCAGACTGAAAGCAGTCGTTTTGGATCAAATGCAGTGGTGAAAAGCATTGCCACCCAGGCGCAAGGTTTTGAAATAGTACCTGGCCACCCCAGGGACTTAATAACCCCCTAAAGCTAATACAAAATGTTTTTGTACATTTAAAAACAAAGCCTCTATAGAATATTGAAATGTATTATACCCTGAAGCTAGAATCTCAGATTGTATTGGTTGGCTAAACGCCAATTACACAGTAAGAAATATGTTTCACTCATTGTAGTCGATTCATTAGCAAGGGATAGGATCCAATAAGATTGCAATTATACCTCACAATTTTGTAATGCAGCCTTATACATTTTGGAACCTGGAACTAAGTGACTAAAATGTAAAGGCTATACTGTACAAACTGCACAAAAATACAAAACGGTGGGAGATTAAACAAATTGTTTGGTAAGCATCAAGTTCAAATGGTAGATTCAAGCAACTTAAAGGAATAAAGCAGAAAGTTAACATTTAACCTGAAATGTCAGAACCTGAACCTTCCAAACATTGACTTCCAATGTCACAGTGGTTGAAAAGGAATATTTTGTATAACGTTAAATTATAGCCCTGTACATGAAAAGGAAAGGGATGTTATGGAGGGAATATTTCAAGGAAAAAAAGGAAAAGGATGTATGAGAATATAAATGATGGATGGCCTGAAAATTGAAGGAAGTGATTGGGCAATTAAAAGACTGGAACAGGACAGAGAGGCATAGTGGATACTATAAACCAAAGACCTACCTTCAGGCAGAGCACTCACGATGGTGACATGAAAATAGGACTACAATATGTCAAGCAATATTTTTGAATGTTCAAATTGCGTGAAATCTATATATTCTTGAATTCAGCTAATTTTATTACAGGCTAATTAACATCAAGTCAGCTGACATTAATTAAAATATGCTTTCAAGTATTGAATATTTTTAAAATTCAATTTCATCAATAAGAGATAAACTTTTCAAAATTCATCTGTATGTTAAATTAAATTTGTACACTCAAATAGCGAATCTAAAATATCTTGCACTATTCTTCTGATCTATTCCAAATCACATAAATGTCAACAAAAAGGTGAAATTCTACACACTGTTCCTAGCAGGAGTCCCAAAGCACAAGATGCCTACTTTATTTGCATTTTAATTGAAGAAATGTTTTGACCAGATGCCAACTTGTCTTTACAATCATAAGGCATTTTCTGCATAAAGATTTACGTCTATATATTTCATGGATACCTTAATTATTATCCTTTTACATATCATGTCAAATTTATTCAGGGAGGAATAAGAGACAATGCAGCACTGAGCATTATCATTGAAAATGTTTCTAATATATTAGGTAAGTATATGGTGCATCCAGAGAAGTAGAATTAACATTTAAATCATTAAAATTAAACACCACTGAAGTAAAAATTAATTACTGAAAATGTATTTGCTTAACTTTGAAACTTGGAAAAGGTGAAGGGTTTTTGCTTTCTATTTTTTGTATTCTGTCTTTTCCAAATTTGAGGGAAAAAACCCAAATGATGTCAATTCTCAAAGCATGTATGCCAAAAGAAATATTCTCCTGCCAAGAGGCCAGGTAGATGGTCTACATCTAATTCTCTTTCCTAATTTTCCTCTTGTGCTAATCTTTGGAGATGCATTTTGTCTGCTGGTTTTTCATCTTTATAGCCATAAGCAAAAGCTTAGTTAGGCCTTTAAGAAGGCACCATTTTCAGCCAGGTAAATTTATCTTGATTTTAAAAAAATAATTTAGAGTACCTAATTATTTTTTTTCAATTAATGGGCCAATCCACCTACCCTGCACATCTTTGGGTGTGGGGGGTGAGACCAACTCAGACACGAGGGATTTAACTTGATTTGAGATATATTCTACAGTCACCTTAATTTTTTTGCAAGTAGCCAAAGTTCACAATATAGAACAAAGCACATGCCAAGCCTGATTTAGAGTGCATCAGAAATAGAAAAAGCACTAATTTGCAAATTAAAAGTATAATTGGCATACAAAATTAGTTCACAAGATCAAGGCATTTAACGTAAGGACATAAAATATGGAAAATAAGGAAATCACATATAATCCATTGGGCACCCTGCTTCCATCAGATGATGTACAATTCTCACCGCCTTGAACACTGTCCTCATCTTACTTTATCTCCTTTTGGGGGGGGGGGGGGGGGGGGGGGGGGGGGGGGGGGCAGAAAGCACAAGATAAAGTTCCAAGAAGAGAACTCTTAATTTTTTTCAAACTCCCAAAAGTAATCAAATAAACTCCAGTGAATTGATAAGAACAGGATTATTAGTCAACCAATGAATCAGCAATCAAATGTCAGCACATGCTCACTTTTCTATGTATCCAGAAACTGCAGGGTTCCTGCACTAGCACCGTACAATTTTCGTCCAACAGGAGCTTTATTTGTGCAAGGTACAGTAAGTACATTTTTACTTAATTATTTTGGCGAACAAGTGAGCCAGTGATCTTTATTAGGTACTGGAGCTGCTGCTAGGTGGTTCTGCATATTAGTTTTCATCCCAGCTGTATTAACAGCTCATTATGCGGCAAACAAAATAAACAAGGTGGCTGTTATACCCAAGAATTCCATCACCTTGCTGAGCAACGTAAGCCTAACGTTTCCCTCCTCATATCTCTTACAAAACATTCCTACAGCTTTGAGAGACTGTTGCTTTTACCAAATTATTGACAGCTTTGTGTTGGGGACATTTACCCAACATAATCAAATTTGAGCTGCCAAATCTATTTCAATTAAGATCCTCACAGTCATCATATTTGTTTCATTCCTGAGATCTGAATTTGGGTTTAATTATAGAAGTAATAAGACAACATGTTAACTTACTGTACCACTGAATCTTAAATAAAAATAAAGTTATGGGAGTTCAGGTAACAGAAGATGTAAACCAGAGAGACATCTGCCTGCCAACAGTGTTCAACTCAATGTATTGGCTGGCACTGGCAGTCAGTACTTGGCAATTTAATGAAATTTTTGTGTTAGGTTGCTGTGTGTAGGGATTCCGGCACTGCATATCTCTAGTGGCAGGGATGTCAATCTGAGCCATTTCATTAGCACGCTTTCTAAAATACAGGCAACACCAACCTCAGAAAAGGTGGCAAGAAAATACCGAATGAAGAGAGGAGAAGCAAATGGGTGTCACTGTTGAAGAGCTGGAACAACAATTATATTTCTGAAGAGCCAATGGATTCTTTATTTATGGAGAGGATAATCAGGAGTGCTTCATGCAGTATTTGATTGGCATCCCATCCACAAACCTTCACTCCCTTCACCACAGGTACATAAGGGCAGCAGAATGTACCATCAATAATATCCACTGCAGGAACTCACAAAGGCTCCTCAGACAGCACCTTCCAAAACCATAATCGCCAATATTTAGAAGCACAAGGGGAGCAGAAATAGCTGTGCCCCTAGCCAAGCTATTCCAGCACAGCTCCAAGACTGGCATCCACTCAACAGTGTGGAAAATTGCCCAGATAATGATCACTGATGTGTTGGGTATGCTGGGTCTGTGATGACTGCGTTTACCAGAGCAGTAGAAGAGACAGGCTACCAACACTTGGAGAAGTACAACTCTATCTTATTTAACTATGAGCTGTTAAACATACTTGCACTGTGGGTCAATACTATGTTAGGTTGACTGAAGACCTATGGCTAACCTGACCAGACTATACTGCTGGCACATGGTAGACGTTCGTGCTACTGACTGCGGGCTCTGTCTGTCTCAGAGGCTGCATCCCGAATGAGCGAGAAAACTAGTGCCCTCTGGCTTTATAGTGACCGTGCCCTGTCTGGTAATTGGCTGCTATGTTCTGTGTGTTGATTGGTCTTTCAGTGTGTCGGTCAGTGTGTGTCTATGCACCATCATATACTTGCGTGTATATTATGACAATCACATAAAGCAAAACTTCAATCTGATTAATTACCACCACATCAAATGCTTTTCAATTGTCAGCAAAGTGAAGAAGAGTCATCAACGACGCCATCAAGTGACACTATCTCAGTAATAACCTGCTCAGGATGCTTAGCTTGGTTTCCGCAGGGTCACACAACTCCACACCTCATTACATCCTTGGTCAAACATGGAGCTTAATTCCAGAGTTGATGTCAAGGCAGCAGTTAACCAAGTATAGCATCATGGAATCCAAACAAAATTGACATCAATGTGAAAATTCTCTCTTGGTTGGAGTCATACGTGGCACAAAGAAAGATGACCGAGGTTGTCAGCTCCAGAACATCACTACAGGTGTTCTCCAGGATAATGCCTCGGCCCAACCATCTTCACCTGTTTCAATGACTGCACTTTGAGCCTAAGGCCAGAAGTGGAGATATTCACTGATGATTGCATACTGTTCAGAACCATTTCTAACTCATCAGATAGTGAAGCAGACTGTGCCTGTATATAGACTGGACAACATTCAGACTTGGCTGATAAATGATAATTAACATTTACGCCACACAAATGCCAGACAATAACTATCTCCGACAAAAGAGATTCCAACTATCTCCACTTGACATTCAACTGTATTGCTATTATTGAATCAGCTACCAAGATCTTGGGTTGGGGAGGTGGGGGGTTGCACGTTGACCACGGCCACAAAACTAATGGATGAGATATATATTTATACTATGATTACATGAGCATATCAGAGGCTGAGAGCTCCGTGGTGTGTGATTTACCTCTCGACTCCCACAGGCTGTCCACCATCTACAATGGACAAGTCACGAGAGTGATGAAATCCTCTCCACTTTTAAAAAAAATATATTTTATTACGGCATATATAATTTTAACAATTTTCAAGAGGACGAAACACCAAAGCAAATAACACCCAATCAACCAACACCCAACCCCAGCAAACATGGCTTACATACACAATTCCCAAATCCCCCTTTCCCACTAACCATTCCCACCTCAATCAGCCCTCCCTCTTTCCCTTTACCACCCCCCCCACCCCACTTTCTGCTGACAGCTTAATTTTCCCCAAAAAGTTGATTAACAGCTGCCACCTCCGGGCAAACCCTAGCTTTGATCCCCTCAGCACAAACTTGATCTTCCCAAGCCTGAGAAACCCGACCATGCCACTAATCCATACCCCCGATTTTGGGGAATCTGAGTCCCTCCACACCAATAGGTTCCGTCTCCAGGCTACCAAGGAGGCAAAGGCCAAAACATCAGCCTCTATCGCCCCTGGACTCACGGGTCTTCTGACACCCCAAAAATCGCCACCTCTGGACTCGGAACCACCTGTACTTTCAATACTTTTGACATGACATTGGCAATCCCTGCCAAAATCCCCTGAGTTTCGGACATGCATAAAACATGTGGATATGATTTGTGGGCCCTCCCGCACACCGCCCTCACCTATTATCCACCCCTTAAAAGAACCTGCTCATATGGGCCACAAGGACACGTTGACTCTACTCAGGGCATCCTTTCACTGTCTCTAATTCCCTGCCCAATTTTTCTTCCCACTTTCGCTTCACCTCCGCTGTCGGGGTCCCCTCCCATTCCATGAGCTCCCGCCCCCTATTCCCGTTTTCAACACTACCTTGTCCTGGATCCCCTGGGGCGGAAGGTGCAGAAAGGTCGAAACCTGCCTTCGCGCAAAGTCCCTTGCCTGCAGGTAGCAGAACCCATTCCCACCGGGCAACTCAAACTCCTCCTCCAAATCCTCCAAGCATGGAAAGCTGCCATCGATAAACAGGCCCGCAAACCGCGGCCAACCCCGAAAGCCCCATCAAGCGCCACCCCCCCGGTGCAAACCGGTGGTTGCCACAAACAGGTGTCCATACTGACGCTCCCTCCACTCCCATATGCTTTGGCCACTGTCCCCACACCCTCAAGGCAGCCACTACCACCGGGCTTGAGGAGCCGGCA
The DNA here is from genome assembly GCF_902713615.1 of Scyliorhinus canicula. Taxonomy (NCBI): domain Eukaryota; kingdom Metazoa; phylum Chordata; class Chondrichthyes; order Carcharhiniformes; family Scyliorhinidae; genus Scyliorhinus; species Scyliorhinus canicula. Next base: position 75,657,117 of record NC_052147.1, on the reverse strand, counting down.
AGAACAGCAGAGGTGCCGTTACCAGTGCCCCTAAACTTGCCCCCTACATGAGATCGCCTGCACCTTCTCCCACACCGACCCCTCCCCACTTACACACTTCCGAACCATTGCAATGTTCGCCGCCCAGTAGCAGTTTCTGAAATTTGGTAGGGCCATATCCCCCTCGAACAGCGCCTTCTTTACCCGCGGGGTTTTACCCGCCCACACAAACCCAGAGATCACCGCATTCATCCTCTTTCATAGAATTTACAGTGCAGAAGGAGGCCATACGGCCCATCGAGTCTGTACTGGCTAATGAGCCCACACCTATCCTCGTAACTCAGCAACCCCCTGACCCTTTTTGGACACTAAGGGCAATTTAGCATATCCAATACACCTAACCTGCACATCTTTGGACTGGCAATTTAGCATATCCAATACACCTAACCTGCACATCTTTGGACTGTAGGAGGAAGCCGGAGCACCCAGAGGAAACCCACGCAGGCACGGGGAGAACATGCAGACTCCGTAGTGACCCAGCGGGGAATCGAACCTGGGACCCTGGCGCTGTGAAGCCACCGAGCTAACCAGTGTGCTACCGTGCTACGCTCGAGGCCAAGATCGTGGCCAATAGCTTGGCATCGATATTTAGAAGGGAGATCGGCCTGTACGACCCGCATTGTTGTGGGTCCTTATCCCGCTTCAGGATGAGAGAAATCGAGGCCTGTGACATCGTCGGGGGGGGGGGGAATAGCCCTTGCACCCTCGCCTCATTAAATGCCCTGACTGGCAGGGGCCCCAGCACTCCTGAAAACATTTTATCGAACTCCATTAGGACATAGAGACACAGAGATCTGGGCGTGGAGGTTCACAGATCCTTAAAAGTGGCAGCACAGGTGGAAATGATGGTAAAGAAAGCATATGGCATGCTTGCCTTCAGAGGACGGGGTATTGAGTATAAAAGCTTGAAAATTATGTAACAGTTATATAGAACGTTGGTTAGGCCACATGTCGCCATCTAGGATGGCCACTTACAACAAGAAACATGGACATTCGCAAAGCCTAAAGGGAAATGTGGACAATGTAAGATTCAGGCAGGCAAGAGCCTGCACGTATATTCGTGAGCAGAGAATCCAGACAGCATCGAAACCCCCAACTGATTAGCATTTTAATGGCCCATCTCCGTAAGACAAAGGATTGATACTCAGGTAACCGATACAAGTCCAGACATTTTGGTGCCACTCCCTTTACTCAGGAAGCATAAACAGCAAAGTCAATGATCGCTTAGGACATGCCCATCCATCAAAGCACCCACCTCTTTATTGGTTCAGATCGAAGGCAGTGATCGAGAACAGCCCAATTAATGGGGTCCAAACCAAAGGACCACCCAAAAGAGCGCAAAACCTCCAAGGATAACGAGACACACTGCCATATGTTCGACATCTTTTGGACCTGGCGCTCCCGCAACGTCCATCTCCATTAGCAGCACCACGACAAGAAGCAAGTCCAAGTTCGCTACCAGACAGATGACCCCAGCTCAACAGCTTAATTTTCCAAAAAGGAGATGATGTCAGGAAAATAAGTTTTAATATTTTTCCATTTTTAATAACACTGTCATATTCTTCTGTACTGGAAGACAGGTTTATGGGGGTATAACTGGTTTAATTGGATTAGAGACAGAAAAGACTGAAACTGTCAAATATCAATAAGAAAGGTGCGAATTGGTTGATTCGGTGATGAACAGAAAAACAAGGGGAGCTTGAATAAAAATTTAAATCAGGCAACAAAAAAGAAGTTGGCTGTTGTATTTCAACGGGAAACATATACAAATTGGAAGATTGTAAGTACATGAGGCAACTTGGATTGGATTTGTTTATCGTCACTGTACCGAAGTACAGTGAACAGTGCTGTTGTGCGCTCAATCCAGACAGATCATTCCATACATAAAAAAAACACATAGGACCAATATAAATACACAATGTAAATACATAGACACAGGCATCGGGTGAAGCATACAGGAGTGCAGTACTACTCAGTAGAGAAGATATGTGAAGAGATCAGATCAGTCCATAAGAGAGTCATTTACGAGTCTGATAACAGCGGGGAAGACCCTCTTTTTGAATCTGTTACTACGTATTCTCAGACTTTTGTATCGCCTGCCCGATGGAAAAAGTTGGAAGAGTGAATAAGCCGGGTGGGAAGGGTCTTTGATTATGCTGTCCGCTTTCCCAAGGCAGCGGGAGGTGTAGACAGAGTCAATGGATGGTAGGCAGGTTTGCGTGATGGACTGGGCTGTGCTCAAAACTCTCTGTGGTTACTTACGGTCTTGGGCCGAGCAGCTGCCAAACCAGGCTGTAATGCAGCCAAATAGGATGCTTCATATGGTGCATCTGTAAAATTTCGTAAGAGTTAATGTGCACATGCCAAATTTCCTTTGTTTCCTGAGAAAGCATAGGAGCTATTGTGCTTTATTGGTCGTAGCGTCAACGTGGGTGGATCAGGACAGATTGTTGGTGACGTGCACACCTAGGAATTTGAAGCTATCAAGCATCTCCACCTTGGCCCCACTGATGCAGACAGCGGTGTGTATGATACTTTGATTCCTGAATCAATAACCAGCTCTTTAGTTTTGCTGACATTGCGAGAGATTGTTGTCATTTCACCATTCCACTAGATTCTCTATCTCCCTCTTGTATTCTGACTCATCGTTGTTCGAGATCCGACCCACTACGGTCGTTCCGTCACAAACTTGTAGATGGATTTGGAGTCAAAGTTTGCCACACAGTCATGTGTGTAGAGGGAGGACAGTATGGGGCTAAGAGTGCAGCCATGCAGGGCTCAGGTATTGAGGATTATTGTGGATGAGGTGTTGTTTATTCTTTCTGATTGTTGTCTATGGGTCAGAAAGTCGAGGATCCTGTTCCAGAGTGAGGAGCCAGGTCCTCGGTGTTGGATCTTTGATATGAGTATGGTTGGGATTATGGTGTTGAAGACGGAGCTGTAGTCAATGAATAGGAGTCTGACATAGGAGTCCTTGTTGTCAAGGTGCTCTAGGGATGAGTGTAGGGCCAGGAAGATGGTGTCTGCTGTGGACCGGTTACGGCGGTATGCGAATTGCAGTGGATCACGGCATTCTGAGAGTATAGAGTTGATGTGGCTCATGACCAGCCTCTCAAAGCACTTCATAATGATCAATGTCAAGGCCACCGGACGACAGTCATGGAGGCAAGTTGCCTGGTTCTTCTCTGACACCGATATGATGGTGGTCTTCTTGAAGCAGGTGGGGACCTCGGACCAGAGTAGGGAGAGATTGAAGATGTCCGCAAACACATCTGCCAGCTGGTCCGCACCTGAGTGGTTCTGAGTACACGCGCCTTAGTGGATCTGAGTGCACGATCAGGGACCCCGTTAGGACCCGCCGCTTTCCGAGAGTTCACTTTCAAGAAGGTCATCTGACTTTAACATAAAATCATCACAACTGGTCCTAGAAGTTACTTCCTGATTTCAGAAATCCTCCTCATAATACACAAATTGCAAAAGCATTCTAGCAGCTGTTTCAAATTCCCCTTTGGGTTTTGGGCAGCTCAGCAATTGCCATCTGCCGTGCCGTAACAGATGACAAACTTGTACATGGCTCAATGAGGGATGAACATCACTGCAGAATGAGAGAAATCCTCAAAGTTCGATAGGAAACAGGTTTGGCATGGAACACGGAATGGCAATTTGCAAAGCCAAGATTTATGATTAATTCCTTGGACATATTGCACAAGCTGCAGGAATAAAAGCTGACCCACTAAAATACATGGATGATTAGAGAGTTTCCACCGCCTTGGAACATCACAGAGTTGCATAGATTCCTTGGGGTGGTCAACCAAGGATGAAGGGTCTTACCAAACCTGGCAGAAATCAATAAGCCCTTATGACTGTAGTGCAGAATATAGAAAAGTAAAATGCTTTTTACAAGATTACAAATCTTCCAATTTCGTCTGAAATTCTAGCGGACTATGATCCAGAGTTGTAGCAATGGATTGTCTACAGGTTTGAGCACAGTTTTGATTCAAGTTCAAAAAGATAGAAAAAGACCAGTTCATTATGTCTCAAAATCACCCACAGCGAGAAACGGTATGCAATCACTGAGAAAGATGCATTGGCAATCATATGGCTTGTGAGAAGTTCTCTGATTACATAATTGGATAAAGGTTTAAAATTGAACAACCCCAAGATTTTGGCTGCTCTTCTGAGGGTTCAGGCTCAGACGAATGAGAAATGACACAGTGACTGTCTAGATTCAAGGGAAGTACCAAAGGACAGCAGATGCACTGTCAAGAATTCCAGAGGACAGAATTAAATTGGAAGCTTTGAATTTCTTTCAGGAGGTAGAAGCATATACTTCACTTCGTATCAAAGACTGACTAACCACAGAGAAGAGATTATAAGAGCAAGCACAACAGCAGGATGACAAATGCATCCAAATAAAAGATTGTCAGAGACAATGGCCAGATTATACTCCTAACAACCATAACAATAACAGTACTTTGAATAGAGGAAACATCTCACAAACAATGATGATATCTTAGTTTATAAAAATAGAATAGTCATCCCTATAACACTCTAACTCAAATACACCCTCCCCAAAAATATCAAGGTCACTTGGGGATAATGACAATTCGAGCAAGAGCCCAGTGTAATGGCCAGGCATTAGTCATTCTGGAGAAAAACTAATCTTGATTTGCCTTACAGGTTCAGTGAATAGTCAACAGCAGAACCACTGGCACCTTCCATTTTTCCATGGAGAACATGGGAATGCCTGAAAATGAATTTATTTCTGTTTAAAGGCAAAATATTTATCATCATCATTGAATACTACACCCGATGGAGACAAGAAATAAGACAAAGTTTTACAGCCACCTACATGATCAGAACCAAATCAGGGAGATCTGTCAAAGCACCTCAGAGAATACCCATGTGAAGTCCGAGACCTTGGGGGACGGGTACGGGGGGGGGGGGGGGGGGGGGGGTGCAGATGGAGGAGGATGTACGTAATTTTTTTCCAATTAAGGGACCATTTAGCGTGGCCAATCCACCTAATCTGCACATCTTTGGGTTATGGAGGTAAAACCCACACAAACACGGGGAGAATGTGCAAACTCCAGGACAGACCCTGGGCCGGGATTGAACCTGGAACCTCGGCGCCGTGAATTAGCAGTGCTAACCATTGTGCCACCGTGCTGCCTTACATAACTGAGATAAAAACTTGGGGGAGCTGTAAAGTATTATCCGAAGCACCTGATGCTGATGTAACTATGATGCATTGTCACATGGCCAAGTAACAGAGATTTGGAGCGAAGGAGAAGTACAACCTTGTGTTGAGTTCCTAAGATATATATGCAGTTGTGAATAAATAATAATGGTTTTGCGCAAGGACAGTCTTAAATAGCTTTCTTAGAAACCAGTCAAACCCTAAAAAATAACAAGGGCAGCACGGTGGCCTAGTGGTTAGCACAACCGCCTCACGGCGCTGAGGTCCCAGGTTCGATCCCGGCTCTGGGTCACTGTCCGTGTGGAGTTTGCACATTCTCCCTGTGTCTGCGTGGGTTTCGCCCCCACAACCCAAAAATGTGCAGAGTAGGTGGATCGGCCACGCTAAATTGCCCCTTAATTGGAAAAAATAATTGGGTAATCTAAATTTATAAAAAAAAACCCTAAAAAAAAACGACCTGGACCCACAAACCCATCTGGATCCCAAAAATAAGCCAATCACTTCCTTCTCTCGTATTATCCAAGTGATGTAGCATCAATTCGACCCAAGACACATTTAGGATCCGAACTGTGGCTTTAAACAGCTAGTTGTTAGCCCGGTGGTCGACTACAGAGAATGGCCGACCGCCAGGAACTCTGGGTACCGAGGCGGGGCCCACTTGCCTCTCGACCAATTGGAGAGCAGTCACATGACTAGTCCCAACCAATTGGAAGAGAGGCACATGACCAGCCAGAGCCAATGGGAAGCCAGTGCTCTGCACCAACGGCAGTGCTCATATCCATACCGCCACATTCACCCCTTGTGGAGAAGGGGGGGGGGGGGGGGGGGGGTCCGAGGACTGGTGGTATGAGCAGTGAAAATCGATAGGGGTGAGCTGCCCACTGGCTCGTGGCAAAACAATACTACTACTACTAATAACAACAGAAGAACACAAAAATGTCCAAAAAAGTGGCAAAACAATACTACTACTAATAACAACAGAATAACACAAAATGTCCAAAAAAAGTCCCATGGCTGCATTAGATGGAGACGATCAGCCTGTCGGGTGCCCGCGGTGTTCTGGAGGACCTTCGCAGTGGAGCCGGTGACGTCGGACCGATGGTCGTCCTTGCCTCCGGGAGCGTCGGTCGTAGATGTGTCTCCGTACCCCGGGCCGGTGGTGGAGACGCTGTAATCGGGGAAGAGGGGGCATGTGCGCTGGGGTGGGGGGGCGCTGGGGGGGGGGGGGGGGGGGGGGAGGAGGAGGAGGAGGTGTTTGTGTAGGGGAAGAAGGCCGCACGCTGGCAAGTGCCAGGTCCCGGAGCGAGAAGTATCCTGCCGACCGTCGGGATACTCCACGTGCGCATATTGCGGGTTGGCGTGGAGTAACTGGACTCGCTCAACCAACGAGTCGGACCTGCGCACCCGCACATGTTTCCGGAGCAAGATGGGCCCGGGGGTGGCAAGCCAGGTCGGGAGAGGGGATCCTGAGGACGACTTCCTGGGGAAAACAAGAAGACGTTCATGAGGTGTTTGATTAGTGGTAGTACAGAGGAGAGACCGGATTGAATGCAGGGCGTCGGGAATGACTTCTTGCCAACGGGGAATAGGGAGATCTCTGGACCGCAGGGCCAGCAGGATGGTCTTCCAGATGGTGCCATTCTCCCGCTCGACCTGACCGTTATCCCGGGGGTTATAACTGGTTGTCCTGCTAGAGGCTATGCCCCTGCTGAGGCGGAACTGACGCAGTTCGTCACTCATAAAAGAGGACCCCCGGTCGCTGTGGATGTACGCGGGGTAACCGAACAGGGAGAAGATGGATAGGAGGGCCTTTATGACGGTTGTTGTGGTCATGTCGGGACAGGGAATGGCGAAAGGGAATCGAGAGTATTCGTCGATAACACTCAAGAAATAAGTGTTATGGTTGTTGGAGGGGAGGGTACCCTTGAAGTCTATACTGAGATGTTCAAAGGGGCGGGATGCCTTGATCAGATGCGCTCGTTCGGGGCGGTAAAAGTGCGGGTTCCACTCGGCGCAGACGTGGCAGTTCCTAGTGACAGTCCTGACTTCCTCGATGGAGTAGGGCAGGTTGCGGGTCTTAATAAAATGGTAGAAACGGGTGACCCCTGGATGGCAGAGGTCCGTGTGGAGGGAGCGGAGGCGGTCCATCTGTGCGCTGGCGCAGGTACCGCGGGATAGGGCATCGGAAGACTCGTTGAGCTTCCCAGGACGATACAAGATATCGTAGTTGTACGTGGACAACTTGATCCCCACCGCAAGATCTTGTCGTTCTTGATCTTGCCCCTCTGTGCATTGTCGAACATGAAAGCTACTGACCATTGGTCTGTGAGGAGGGCAAACCACCTGCCGGCCAGATAGTGCCTCCAATATCGCACAGCTTCGACTATGGCCTGTGCCACCTTTTCCACCGAGGAATGGCGGATTTCGGAAGCGTGGAGGGTTCGTGAAAAGAAGGCCACGGGTCTGCCCGTTTGGTTCAGGGTGGCCGCCAGAGCTACGTCAGACGCGTCGCTCTCGACCTGGAATAGGAGGGACTCGTCGATAGCATGCATCGTGGCCGTTGCAAAATCCGCTTTGATGCGGCTAAAGACCTGGCGGGCCTCCATCGATAGGGGAAAGGAGGTGGACTGGATGAGGGGGCGAGCTTTGTCGGCGTAGTTGGGGACCCACTGGGCGTAGTATGAGAAGAAGTCCAGGCAGCGTTTGAGGGAATTGGGGAGAGGAAGTTCCATCAGGGAGCGCATGCGTTCGGGATCAGGGCCTATCACTCCGTTACGCACTACGTAGCCAAGAATGGCTAGACCGCCCCCCGGGGAATATGTTCAGGTACCCTCAGGTCAAGGCGTTTGCGAGGCGACAGGTGGAGGGGTTCCCTTTGCTGCCCCCGCGGGGGGTAAGGGATAGGGTGCTTTCGGGGGTGTGGGTCGGGGATGGGAAGATGTCTGACATCTACCAGGTAATGCAGGAGGTGGGGGAGGCATCGGTAGAGGAGCTGAAGGCTAAGTGGGAGGTGGAACTGGGGGAGCAGATTGAGGAGGGGACATGGGCGGAGGGGACATGGGCGGACGCCCTGGAGAGGGTGAACTCCTCCTCTTCATGTGTGAGGCTTAGTCTCATCCAGTTCAAGGTGCTGCACTGGGCCTGTCCGGATCTAGGATGAGTAGGTTCTTTGGGGGCGAAGACAGGTGCGTCAGGCGTTCGGGGAGTCCAGCGAACCATGCCCATATGTTCTGGGCATGTCCGGCACTGGAGGAGTTCTGGAAATGGGTGGCGGGTCGGTGTCGAGGGTGGTGGGATCCAGGGTCAAGCCAGGCTGGGGACTCGCGATATTTGGGGTTGGGGTGGAGCCGGGAGTGCAGGAGGCGAAAGAGGCCGATGTCTTGGCCTTTGCGTCCCTAGTAGCCTGGCGGAGGATCTTGCTGCAGTGGAAAGATGCGAGACCTCCGAGTGTGGAGACCTGGATTAATGACATGACGGGATTCATTAAGTTGGAGAGGGTCAAGTTCGCCCTGAGGGGGTCGGTACAAGGGTTCTTTAGGAGGTGGCAGCCTTTCCTCGATTTCTGGCTCAACGATAAGGTACTAGGTCGGCAGCAGCAGCAACCCGGGGGGGAGGGGATAAAGGGGGGGGGGGGGGGTTAGGGGGATACTGTTTAAGTTAATTTGCTTATTGTTAATTTATTTTGTTCTTTATTAGGGTTGGGGGGGATGGGGGGGTTTGTTATAGGCGTTGTTACGGGTGCCGGGGGGTGGTTATTATTATTGTTTTGTTGATATATATATTTCAAAAATTCCAATCAAAATTATTTTTTAAAAAAAGGATGGCTAGACGGTCGGTGCTAAACACGCACTTATCCTTATTGTAGGTTAAATTAAGGAGTTTTGCGGTTCGGAGGAATTTTTGGAGACGTTATCGAGATACGGGAAGGTGGCCCGTAAACCGTGCTTGTTGACCATTCGGTCCATCTCCCGTTGGAAGACCGAGACTCCATTTGTGACACCGAATGGAACCCTGAGGAAGTGGTAGAGGTGCCCATCTGCCTCAAACGCGGTGTACTTTCGGTCACTCGCGCGAATAGGGAGCTGGTGGTAGGTGGACTTAAGGTCCACCGTGGAGAAGACTGTATTTCGCGATCCTGTTAACCAGGTCAGAAATACGGGGGAGAGGATACGCCTCCAGCTGCGTAAACCTGTTGATGGTCTGACTGTAATCGATGACCATCCGGTTTTTCTCCCCAGTCCGAACTACCAGCACTTGGGCTCGCCAGGGACTGTTGCTGGCCTCGATCACTCCTTCCTTAAGGAGCCTCTGGACCTCGGACCCGATGAAGGTCCGTTCCTGTGCACTGTATCGTCTGCTCCGAGTTGCGACAGGTTTACAATCTGGGGTGAGATTAGCAAACAAGGAAGGGGGTTCCACTTTAAGGGACGCGAGGCTGCAAACAGTAAGAGGAGGAATAGGGCCGCCGAATTGAAAGGTCAAGCACTGCAGGTCGCACTGGAAGTCCAGGCCCAGGAGTGCCGGAGCGCATAGACGGGGGAGAATGAGGAGTTTGAAATTTCTGAAAACCCTCCCCTGGACCGTGAGGTCCGCTATGCAGCACCCGGTGATTTGGACGGAATGCGAACCTGAGGCCAATTCAATTTTATGTTTAACTGGATGGATGGGGAGCGCGCAGCGTCTTACCGTGTCGGGGTGGACGAAACTTTCCGTGCTCCCGGAGTCCAGCAGGCACCTTGTTTTGTGTCCGTTGAGCTGCACCGTCGTTGTAGTCTTGGCAAGCGATCATGGTTGCGACTGGTTGAGCTTGATGGAAGCCAGTCGTGGTGAGAGTTCCAGATTCTCTTCAGTGGCCGAGTAATCGCTGGCAGGACCTTCCGAGTTGATCCATGATGGCGGCGCCCAGGACCCGCACGTGGAGTTGGGGTCCCAAGATGGCGGCGCCCAGGACTCGCACGTGGAGCCGGAGCCCCAAGATGGCAGCGCCCATGGCCCGCACATGGTGTCCGGGGCCCAAGATGGCTGCGCCCGTGGGAGCCTCGTGGCGGCTGGGGGCAGTGTCAGCGGCGTCTGTGGGCCGGTTGGGGCGGCTGGGAGCGAAGGTCGGGAGGACCGTGGGGCTGTTGCGGGAGCTGGGAGGCGGCCCGGAGAGGTTCGTGCGTGGCGTTGGGCCCTGGGGGGGGGGGGGGGGGGGGGGGGCGGCGATCCGCAGTCGCTGCGCGTGACAGCAGCGACCGACTTGGTCTGGCAGACCATCGGGTAGTGGCCCTTCTTCCCGCAGCTCTAATACAGAGCGGAGCGGGCAGGGCAGCGCGGGCGGGGGTGCTTTGAGAGGCCACAGAAATAGCAACGGGACCCCGCTAGTTTATTGGAGCGACCCACGGCACAGGCTTTGGGGGGGGGGGGGGGGGGGGGGGGGGTTGGGGTCCACGGAGGATGGGGGTGGCGCGTGCCATGAAATCCAGGGGGTTGCTGAGCGGCCGGGGGCGTATGCGCGAGCGTTCAGGTCAGCAACCTCCAGGGAAGTTTCAAGAGTCCGTGCCTCAGCTAGGCTGAGGGTGTTCTTCTCTAGCAATCGTTGGCGGATAGAAGGAGACTGCATGCCAGCAACGTAAGCGTCTCTGATTAGAAGTTCCATGTGCTCCGTCGCCGAAACTTGGAGACATGCGCGCGTTCTCCCTAGAGCTGAGAGGGCCTGGTAAAACTCGTCGAGGGACTCACCAGGGAACTGTTGTCTGGTCGTCAGGAGATGCCGTGCGTAAACTTCGTTGACCGGCCGGACAAAGTGTCCTTTGAGAATCTCCATGGCCGCATCAAAATCGCCTTCGTCTTCGATCATTGCGTAGACCGATGTGCCCACGCATGAGTGGAGGATGTGAAGTTTCTGCTCCTTGGTGGGCTTGCCGGCTGCAGTCATCAGGTAGCTATTAAAACACGCCTGCCAGTGTTTAAAAATTGCAGACGCATTTGCAGCATGCGGGCTGGTGCGGAGGCAGTCAGGCTTGTTGCGAAGCTCCATTCCAAAACTCTAGCTGATTAAATTGATGTACCATCAATTCGACTCAAGACATATTTAGGATCCGAACTGTGGCTTTAATCAGCTAGTTGTTAGCCCGGTAGTCGACTACAGAGAATGGCCGACCGCCGGGAACTTTGGGTACTTATACCCCGCCTCGGAGGCGGGGCCTACTTGCCTCTCGACCAATTGGAGAGCAGTCACATGATTAGTCCCAACCATTCGGACGAGAGGCACATGACCAGCCAGAGCCAATGGGAAGCCAGTGCTCTGCACCAATGGCAGTGCTCATATCCATACCACCAAACCAAGTCTCACTTTCAGCACTTTAAACTTCCTTTCAACATCTATATGATAGTGCCCAGCCCTCTGTCAATTTAGCTTAAACCCTCTGAAGCCACTTTTGTGGCTTTGAATAGTGCAGGTTCCTCAAAGTTTTCTGTCTTCTGCTCGGAAGCCAACTTTATTTACCAGTCAACATTTTCTGAAAGATATAATGATGTTTCCTTTGAGCATAACCCTCTGCCTATGTTATTTGGCGCACGAACAATTCAAAGAGGCCAGGTAGATTAGGAAGCACTCGACATATTTAGAAATCATTCACATGTATTCTCTCTTATCAAGAATACTGACCATGATACATGTTCGTCGATCTGTCTCAAAAGCTATATCTTCAGAGATGATGCTTCTCTATGCCAGCTACGTGACAATTTGGAACCTGAATGAAAGATCACTTTATCCACAGGTACTGTAAGTGCCTGTGAAAGTTTTAACAGTTTTCAATCTATATGACTCAAGGACATATCAGGTGCATATATGGATTAAACAAGTAAAGAAAGCACAGTTTACCAGAGGTAGCCTTTTCATTACCTTCTCAAAGACCCACAACATCAAGGAAGAAATAGCGAGGCATCTGTATAGAAATTGTCCCATTGGGCAGACGCAGCATGGGTTCATAAAGGGCAGGTCGTGCCTAACTAATTTAGTGGAATTTTTTGAGGACATTACCAGTGCAGTAGATAACGGGGAGCCAATGGATGTGGTATATCTGGATTCCAGAAAGCCTTTGACAAGGTGCCACACAAAAGGTTGCTGCATAAGATAAAGATGCATGGCATTAAGGGTAAAGTAGTAGCATGGATAGAGGATTGGTTAATAATAGAAAGCAAAGAGTGGGGATTAATGGGTGTTTCTCTGGTTGGCAATCAGTAGCTAGTGGTGTCCCTCAGGGATCCGTGTTGAGCCCACAATTGTTCACAATTTACATAGATGATTTGGAGTTGGGGACCAAGGGCAATGTGTCCAAGTTTGCAGATGACACTAAGATGAGTGGTAAAGCGAAAAGTGCAGAGGATACTGGAAGTCTGCAGAGGGATTTGGATAGGTTAAGTGAATGGGCTAGGATCTGGCAGATGGAATACAATGTTGACAAATGTGAGGTTATCCATTTTGGTAGAAATAACAGCAAACGGGATTATTATTTAAACGATAAAATATTAAAGAATGACGCTGTGCAGAGAGACCTGGGTGTGCTAGTGCATGAGTCACAGAAAGTTGGTTTACAGGTGCAACAGGTGATTAAGAAGACAAATGGAATTTTGTCCTTCATTGCTAGAGGGATGGAGTTTAAGACTAGGGAGGTTATGTTGCAATTGTATAAGGTGTTAGTGAGGCCACACCTGGAGTATTGCGTTCAGTTTTGGTCTCCTTACTTGAGAAAGGACATACTGGTACTGGAGGGTGTGCAGAGGAGATTCACTAGGTTAATCCCAGAGCTGAAGGGGTTGGATTAAGAGGATAGGGTGAGTAGACTGGGACTGTACTCGTTGGAATTTAGAAGGATGAGGGGGGATCTTATAGAAACATTTAAAACTATGAAGGGAGGATAGATGCGGGCAGGTTGTTTCCACTGGCGGGGGAAAGCAGAACTGGGGACATAGCCTCAAAATAAGGGGAAGTAGATTTAGGACTGAGTTTAGGAGGAACTTCTTCACCCAAAGGGTTGTGAATCTATGGAATTCCTTGCCCAGTGAAGCAGTTGAGGCTCCTTCATTACATGTTTTTAAGGTAAAGATAGATAGTTTTTTGAAGAATAAAGGGATTAAGGGTTATGGTGTTCGGGCCGGAAAGTGGAGCTGAGTCCACAAAAGATCAGCCATGATCTCATTGAATGGCGGAGCAGGCTCGAGGGGCCAGATGGCCTACTCCTGCTCCTAGTTCTTATGTTCTTATGTTACAGAATGACAGAATTCCCTTAAAATTCTACTTTACAAACCCAGACAGGAAATAATACATGGAAACATGTGTTACCTTGGGCACTCATATTTCTTCCATGAAGAAAAAAAGATTTTGCTGTTTCATTGTTTGATTAGCAGCACCAAGTAATTTCAGGTCTACACACTGTTTCCTGAGAGTTACCACAATTATTTTATTTTGGAGATCAGCTTAACATAGGGATACAGAAGGCAAGAAGAATCTAATAATAATAATAATCTTTCTTATCGTCACAAGTAGGCTTACATTAACACTGCAGTGGAGTTACTGTGAAAATCCCCTAGTCGCTACACTCCAGCACCTGTTCGGGTACACGGAGGGTGAATTCAGAATGTCCAATTCACCTATCAAGCACGTCTTTCAGAGCTTCTGGGAGGAAACCGGAGTACCCAGAGGAAACCCATGCATACACGGGGAGACTCTGCACAGACAGTGACCCAAGTGGGAATCGAACCTGGGACTCTAGCACTATGAAGCAATAGTGCTAACCACTGCTATGTGCAGTGGGCTGCTGAGGAGCACAGGTCAACTTTTGCTGGAAGAAGGTACTTGGTTTTCCGTTATGTTTTATCCAATGGCATTAAATGGGAAGCAGTTTGTAATAAAAATGTGAATCTGGCGCTTTCCCTCCGACTTTACTCACTCATTTCCTCTATTACTGCCTTTTGACCAATCCAAGGCTTGCTCCTTATATGCTGCGAAGGTACAAAAGATTGGGGACTCCAATTGTGTCAATTCCCTATCAATCATCGTGCATTGTTTTCTTTAGCAAAATTAAAGCAATAAACATGATCACTCAGGAGTGGGCATTATATATATATAATCTGATACAAACAACAGCAGGGAAACTATTACATTTATTATGAAAAGGAGAAGAAATGTAATTGTAAGGATATTTTTATGAATCTGACAACTAATTTATCACTGCATCAGCAATGAGAATATAAATGCTAAAAGATGAGTCTTGCTTTGTCCTGCTATTGGATTTAACACTTATTTAACACACAAACAAGTGTCGTGTGGTGATACATCTGTTAACTGTTGTAAATAAACATAGCTCAAGATTTAGCAGTATAATGTTCGAGTGGCTAGGTGTCAATATTTAGCCATGTGTGTGTTTTGATAGAAATATGAATGCACTATGAAATTTCAAATATTTGAGGTTAGATTTAAATATTTGTTTTCACACAGATTCCAACTAGTTTGCCTGTTTACTCAGCAATCCAATAAATGACTTTGGAATTTACAGAGGCAAATTCACACCAGGATAGGTGAAGTAAAAATGACCTAAAACTTCAATATATTATGGCCCTTGGAATGCAATCCTGTCAGTGACGTCAAGATTACATCTGTTTGTGCCTCTAATTCTAACTCCGCTAGTGCTTACAGAGTCAGCAGGAGGACACAAAATCTGCAAGGACGTGGCCCATACACCACTGTGGGCATACCTCGACTTAAGTTCAATTCCTATCCAAAACTGTGGGTAGTAATTCCAAGATCCCCTCAGACATCAGTTAACTTCTGCTTGGACAAGTAGCAAAGATTTTTTTAATGAAATACTTTTTGTGGTCTGGGCTGTGCTTCTTCGGGAGACCAGTGTACATTATCTCACTTCAGTTTACTGGTCTCCAGTATTTCACCAGGTCCGAAATGGAAAGTGTGAAGTCCCAAAATAGTGCATTTGCCCTGACAATATTTGACTGGTATAGAGTTGTTATGGGGTTCATGCCTACTAGGCATGCTGGAAATGGTAGACACCCAGCATGACCAAGTTTAAAAACACAGCACAATGTTTTGTAGCAATACTGAAGGATGTGCTCTTCAACCAAAACATTTTTCATGGTTGTTTCAAAGTCATTAAAAATATGGATGTTGTATAATTGACATGTGGTATTCTAAAAAATTAATTTCAAACCTTAAATTAGAATTTAAATAACAAGTATATTTTGATTTTATTATTTGGTATGTACCTGTTGCTTGTAAAATATTTACTAAATGATAACATTATTAAGGAGAAGGTAGTTGGTTAAAGGTATAAATCCTAGTTTACTAAACATACTTACTCTTTCTAAGGCGGCGTCCCTCTCCTCAATAACTGCATTAATTTCTTCAGCAGTTATTTTCTTCTTCCGCTCCCTGGTTTTGTGTATTCGATCCACAATTAAATCTCCATTCTTGTCAATGGCTCTTCTTGTATCTGCATTGTTGATTCGGTTCAGTAATTCCTGCAATGTCTATCAATAATATTTATGACAATTATACACAAATTTTGAATCAGACTTTATTTAGCTTAGGTCTCAATTGATGGTCATGCACAAAATGTACACTGAATAAAATAAGTGAATTTTTACCGAAGACCTGAAATGTACATTATTAGTGTGTCAAATTCATCTTTTCCCACTTCTTAGCTCTGAAAACCCACTCAATTGCACTTAAGTCTCGAAGATATAAGACTGACATTAAAAAATCCCCTTAGAGAATGGCTTACCATGTCATTTTCTTCAGGGTTAATATTTTCCAACCTAGAAAAGGGACACAGAGAGCCTGATCAGTAGCATTTCCTTCACACAGCAAAATGAGTTCACTTCCTAAATCTTTCCAACCTCAAGTAATTTCATTCTACTAGTCTTCAGAGTCAACCATGACACTAAACATATTAAAGTGCCACCTGCTCTATTCCATCCTTCAATAATGCTCTATATCTTCAGCTCTGTCTGCAGACTGTTAAGTTATTAATGTTTACTGCTATATATGACTACAGGGATCAACTGTTCATATGTGCAGAGATGAAGACAGTGCTGCTATGGCGGCAGTGCTAGCACTCTCAGTGCATTAGCCTATTCTGCCCTTAGACTTCATAAATCTATTTCAATGTCTCACTTCACAATTCTAAAAACAGTATGACGTTTACAAAAAAGACTCTGCACAAGTGTTTCTGTCATGGATTCTCATCCAAAAATGTTCTAGGATATCGTCCAACATCAACATAAAAAGTCTGATCTGTAGTGTCATAGGATTCCATTGTAAAATAAATTGAGTGCAATCTATTTCAAGAATGCATGTGGCTGTCTTCTGAAATAGTGGATAGTAAACAATGAGTTTTAGTCCTTTATACCAATGGCATTATCAACACAACATACTGCTTTCATACTTGATGTAACAAACAAAAATTGGGATTGTATCAGTACTGCAATTTTTATATTTTCTCCCTCCTAACAAGACAAGTTTAAAATTCTACTGTTGAAGCCTATGACGAAGAAGCATTAGTTAATACACAAGCGATGGAAATGGCTGATGTTTAAAAAAAAATGATGTTAAAAGTTATATGTTTGTAGAACAATTGGCAATTAAGCATACCTTTTAATCGTCATTAATCAGAATGAAAATGTTAAGAATCTGATGGTTTTCAGAGCCCAAAATGGGATCAGATGGTTCCCAAATCGGATGAAAGAAAAATACAAGGGTTCTTTTGCAGATGCTTGCAGTTATCTGAAGAGACTTCAGAACAAATTATCTGACCAGTCTCTCTGCTAAGGTATTTGGAATAAAGAAACATATAACGGAATGGAAGTAAAGAAACATACATGTGGGTCAGAAATGAATAAAAGGGGAGGCTGTGGCGTAGTGGTACTGTCACTGGACTAGTAATCCAGAGACCCAGCGTAATGTTCTGGGGTCCTGGGTTTGAATCCCACCATGGCAGATGGTGAAATTTTAATTCAATAGAAATTTGGAATTAAAAGTCTAATGATGAACATGAAACCATTGCCATTTGACATAAAAACCTATCTGGTTCACAAATGTCCTTCAGGGAAGGAAATCTGCTGTCCTTATCTGGTCTGGCCTTCAAGTGACTTCGGATCCACACAGTGATGCGGTTGACTTTTAACTGCCCTCTGTGAAGGCCAATTTGATATGGGCAATAAATGTTGGCCCAACCAGCGACATCCACATCCCAAAGAACAATAAAAAAAGTAACTTTTCTGTCTATTTTTAAGATATAAATATAGAAATGCATTTCTAAGATGGTGAAATTTAAATATCTCAGAAGCTAATATTCACACGAAGATCAAAAATACTGGTATCCTCGGTATTTTGCACAGGTTTCAAAATTGTAACTTTAAAAAAAAATATTTCTGATTTATCTTCATACCACCATTGTCCCTTTATGTGATATTGAAATTAAAGGCACCACTTTTCCTGATCTCTCTGATCTATTTTTCAGAGGATCTAGGCAAAGTGGACTAAAAACTACTACTAATAATAATCTTCATTGTCACAGGTAGGCTTGCATTAACACTGCAATGAAGTTACTGTGAAAATACATTCCCATTTGTGTGTATTTCCTTCTATTTCATTCTGGCGGGGCCCAGCAATGGAAAATATACCCAATTAATAATCAACTAGCATATATAAAATAAATACAAATAAAAAAATACATCCTGCAACATATCCCAGTAATTTGTATTTGGGATACAAGGGCCATATATTAGGTTCAGGCAACCAGCACCCAGTTCACCTACAGAACTAAATAATTTTTGGAGGGAGCCAGGGAAGGTGGATGCGGTGATGAAGCCCTGCCTGACATAGGCAGAGGAGGAGCCACCATTTACTAGTAGGACAGGTTTCAACTTTCCAGAGATGCACCCTAATCAAAGGGAAAAGGAAGATCCTTGCTATACATATTATTTTTTATATAATCTACTTTCTATGTCACTACTAATTCAAACTTAATTCACTGTATACTAATACATTTGACAATAATAAATCAAATCAAATTAAGTGTTTAATTAGTTCAAATATTGAGTTGATTTTCTGTAGAATGAGAATTGTGATCAGCAATCTTACCCAATAATCATACTGCTGAATAATTACAGTATTATAAGTCAATATTGCATTTTCTTCTTTCCTTTTTTATACCCAAATATCCGTTCACCTTGTTCAACATCTGCTTAGTAATGCTGTTTCAAAATATTCCAAGGGCAATGTAGCCAATTTTTTATCAATCCTGAAGAAATCTTTAGAGATTTGGCACAAATTATTTCATAAAAAGGAAAACAACTGACAGCCCAGTGGATTTTTGTTTGGTTTCTATGGAACAGCTAAAATGAGCATTTTCTAAAAAAAATGTCCATCATTATCTTCCTTGTAATTTATTAGATAAGACAGTAACTCTCAATACTCTTAGTCTGCTTTATCCCTGTATTGACTGTATACAAAAATATTGGTCTGGATTCCCCCAAAATGAGGCTAAGTGTTGACGCCGTCGTGAAAACCGTGGAGTTTCACAACGGTGTCATCGGGCTCCCAGGTGGAGCTATTCAATAGCCCACAAAGGGCTAGCATCGTGCAACGCATGACGGACTGGCCGCTGATTCACTGGTTCCATGATTGACGTGACGCCGCAGTTGGAGTTAAATATTCTCCCCCGCCTCCATTCAGCGTCGCAGGCAAGATGGCGGCGCGGAGAGCAGCGCCGTGATTTAGAGACAGGAAACTAGAGAACCTCCTGGACGTCTTAGGCGGGAGGAGGCTGGTGTTGTACTCCGGATCGAGATGCAGGTGCCATCATTCACCTTGTCGGCGCGGAGGTGACCGACGTCGTCAGCGCTGTCGGGGTGGTGGCCCAGACTGCAGACCAGTGCAGAAAAAAGCAGCACGACCTCCTCAGGTCAGCCAGGTGAGTGCTGGGTACTCTGCCAGAGCCAGTACCAGGTCCAGTGCCCCCCCCCCCCAGGAACCTAAGCACCGAAGCAGCCGGAACACCAGCCCTCTGCCCGAGATGACCCAGGACACTACGACCTAGGGGACGGGAACACAGGGGACAGACACAGAGGACACCACGACCCACGAGACAAACACACAGGGGACAGAAACACAGGACACCATGACCCAGGGGACAAACACACAGGACACCATGACCCTGAGCACAGACACACAGAGGAGGAACACACACGACACCATGACCCAGGGGACCCCGGACTTCGGGTCCGATGAGCACATTGACATTCCGGCACAGCTACCACCTACACCTTCCATCATCTCAGAGACTATCACCTCGGTTTTGCAATTTAGTGGAGAGGCTACTGGGACACTCACTGGTGCGCACCACACAACCGTACCGGTACAGCAGGTGGAGGTAGGAGCAGCCGAGGGGCCGGACGGTCGGAGGGCAGCCTGGCCCCAGAAACCAGCTGCTGCCCCGGACTCCTGGAATATCCATTCCCACCCATAGTTCAGGTGCAGAAAGTGACCCAGGGCATAGTGGAGAGGATGATGGCGGCTTCCAGCACCAGTAGACACAGGTGGAGGAGTCCAATCACCTGCAGGAGCAGGGAGTGGTGCCCGCCATGCGTGCTACCCATGCCGAAACCGCATGGATGGCGTCCGTGGTGAAGGCAATGGAGGCGACGGTGTTGGGTCAGGTTTTGCAAGGCCTGGGGCATTCCGTGCAGGCTGGGCCCGTGGCCAGGATAGGGCTGCCCTCTCACAGGCAACCATATGCCAGAGCCAGCTGCAGAATGCAGTGGCGCTCCTCAGTGTAGCCCAGTCATAGCAGGCCATGGCTGAGAGCATCGGCGCCATTGCCCAGGTGCTGGCCGGGAGATGATCCAGTCGCAGCCGGGGATGGCCACTCCCTGTGCTCCATGGCCGCAAACATACAGACCCTGGTCGATACCAGAGTGGGCATCCAGGACTGGCAGCGCCAGGTATCGGGGGGCCTCAGGGTTTGGTGCCGCCAAAGGAGGTGGTGCTGGGGCCCGTATTGGTGACTCCTGTAGGGGAGGTCCCGGAACACTGCAGCACCTCAGACTCCCCCCTCCTGTCCTAGGTGCATCAGGTGGGCAGCGGGCAGAACAGGGCGGCACCACACCACCAAGGAATCCGAGGAGCAGCCGACACCAAACAGGCCAAGCCGCCCCAGGAAACGTGCACCAACGGGGACCCTAGTCGCAGGGCAAGAGTCTCAGCAGTCCACCTCCACTCCTGCTGTACTGTCTGAGGAACCACCTAGATGTAGTGCTAGGGCCCGTAAGGACAGAAAACTAGAAACCAGTTAAGCTGGCATGGGTGCAGGGCACAGTTTAGTTATAGGGGCTAGGGCACAGACTGTATATACAGCTTCACATTAAACACCTGTTAACACCGTTGAAAGCCACCTTTGTGCTGGGTGATGGTGTGGGCGGTCAGAGATGGCCATTGTGGGTGAGGGTGGTGGACGCGTGAGGCCCAGCGGGTGCACTGTGCAGCCCCTCCCCCTCCCCCGACCGTCCACATCACCTTGTCCCCATCATCCCGTCCCCAGCTATTCGACAGGGTTATGTGATGGACTGGCCAGCTCGCATGGAGGGATGGTGGGAGGTGCACTGTGGGGATGAGTCAGACATTGTCTAACGATGTGGAGCACGGAGCCCATCACAGAGCGGGCTGTCATCATCCTCCATCCCCTGGACCAGACCCGCTGTCACTGCCAACCCAGTGCCCCCGGCTCTTTGTGCTGAAAGTATACATAACGGAAGGGGGGTGTGCATCCAGGTGGTTCGGTGGTGTGGGAGTCCGGTGGCGTGGGAGGTGTGGGTGTCTGGGAGTGAAGGGGTGTGGTATTGTTGAGTCTGTGCCCCTGCCGAACACCCCCCCCCCCCCCTCCCCCCCCCCCCCCCCCCCCCCCCCCCCCCCCCGCAGTTGATGAAGCGCGTGTCCACTAACGGGTCCCGTGCTCGCTGACCCTGCCGATGGTCTAGTGTGGTCTCCTGTGCCTGGCCAGATCCCATGTCCCGCCCATTGTTTACCTGCCCCTCCCCTTCATCCGATGAGGCCTGCCATCGCCCCTCATCCTCCTCCAGCACATCGCCCCTCTGCTGGGCTATATTGTGGAGGACGCACCAGACCATAACGATGCTGCCGACCCTCCTTGTCTCGTCCTGGAGGCCTCTCCAGGCACCTGAAGCGCATCTTCGGCACCTCTAAGCACCTCTCCACCACATCCCTGGTCGCACAATGGGCATCAATGTAGCGGCTCTCTGCATCGCTCTGTGGCCTCCGTATAGGTGTCATCAGCCACGACCACAACGGGTAACCCGTCGCCCAGCAACCAGCCCCACAGCCGGGGAAGGGGCGTCCCTCGTATATGCCGGGGCTCCATGACTTCGCCGAAACGAACAAGTCATGCACACTGCCCGGGTACCGGGTGCAGATGTGCAGGATCCTCATCTGGTGGTCACAGACCACCTGAACATTCACGCAGTGGTACCCCTTTCAGTTTGTGAACAGCAGCCTGTTATCCGCGGGTGGCCGCAGGGCGACATGCACCCCATCGATTACCCTCTGGACCCGGGGAATCCTGGCAACGGCAGCGAACCCCGCTGCCCGAACATCCTGGTGAGCGTGGTTCACAGGGAACTGGATGTACCGGTCCGCAAGGGCACACAGGGCGTCAGTGACGGCACGGATGCACCTGTGCACCGATGCCTGCGTGATACCGGACAGGTCCCCACTCGGCGACTGGAATGACCCCGTCACATTGAGGTGCAGGGTGACTGTTACCTTGACGGCCACTGGTAGCGGGTGTCGTCCCCCCACTCTCAGGTGTGCCATTATATGTCAGATGTGTCCAACGGTTTCTCGGCTCATCCGCTACCTCCTCCTGCATGCCCGGTCCTGGAGTTCCTCAAAGGACATGCGGCGCCTCATCAGGCTGCACCTTCCCAAATGGCACCTTCACCTCCTGCCTCCCCCACTGACTCCTCCAACCCTGCCCTGTTCTCTTCCCCCAACCTTAGGTCTCCAACCCATCCAGGAACTCTCTCCTTTCCTCGTGGCTCCGACCTATACGACTTCTTAGAGAATTCTTCAAATACTTTGTTGGTCTCAGGGGCCACCACCAGCTTCCACATCTTATCCCACATCTGATCTACCTCACCGCCGCCTCTCTCCAAAGCTGGTCAGCCAACAGACGCCCTGCTACTCCTCATGTTCATAGACTGCCTCCCTCACCCTAACTCAACTGGCGCACTTTCCCTCTGGACAACTGGTCGAACTTCGCCTGAAGCTCCTTCCTCCTGGCCAAGAGGGTCGGGCCGGGCCCGGGTCTCCCGCTTACCTCCTACCCATCTCCAGTATCTCCTCTTATCAATTTTTGGTGCTCCTCCCTCTCTTCCTTGTCCACCTTAGCCTTAAACGAGATCACCTCCCCACTTACTTCAGAGTCTTGCAAACCACCACCTGCAAATCTTCCCCTGTGCAATTAAATCCCACATATTCCTTGATCACATTCTCAATCTTATCGCAAGTTAGCTAATAACCTCACATCGTTCGCCACCCCGGCCTCTGGGCCACTCCCTTCTCCAGAACCACTCCAACCAATGCAATGCATGGTCCAAAATCTATACCACTGAATACACCTTTGACTCCAGCCAATAATGCCTTCTCCAACATAAAAACGTCTATTCATGAGTGCACTTTACGTACCGGGGCGAAAAACAAATACTCCAGCTTCCTCAGGTGTTGAAACCACGTTCCACTCCTCTCACCTTTCTCAGCTTCGTCGGGTGCTGAAACCTCCATGTTCCACTCCTCTGTCCTTTCTCATGAGCTCAGCAGCGCCTTTGCCACACCCCCTTCCCCGACTGGGCCAGCGAGCACGGCTGAGACCTGTACACTTTCGGCTCTTGCACCATATTCCAGTTCTCCCCCCCACCCCCACCCATGATTAACCCATGGGTATCCAAATCCAGGATGGCACCCAGCACCCTTTTCACAAACCCTGCATCATCCCAGTTGGAGCCAGAGACACTCGCCAGTGCCACTAACCTTCCCTCTAATGCCCACCTAGGTCACAATCACGTACCTACCCCCCAGCCCACCACCACCTTCTCCATCTTAAAACTCACTCTCTTGCCCACCAATACTGCTACTCTCCGAGACCTGCTACCGAACCCCGAAGGGAAAACCTGACTCACCCAAGTTTCCTAAGCTTCACCTGATCTTTCACCCTCATATGGGTCTCCTGCATGTTGGCCTTCAGACACTTTAAATGTGTAAAACCTTCGACCTATTCACCAGTCCCACGAACCCCCCTCATGTTCCACATTTCTCACCCCCCCCCGCCGCTCCTATCCGCCATCATCATAACCCAGGGTCCTGCCCACTGGGCCTGACCCACCCCATCCCTTTGTTGCCGTTGAATCCCTCCCCATCCCAGAATCCCCACATCCACTTCCTCTTGCAAACACCTCTCCCAGTATCAATCCCATTCACTCACCTTTCACAGCTCTCAGGCCCACCGAAATTTGTACGAGCAGATTTCAATGACTACGGCCCCTCCCGCACCTCACTCTCATTCACAACTCAACCTTCGCTTGCTGGTGTGGAAGCCCCTGCCCAGGTCCCCCTCCTCCTAATCCCCTCCTCCATGACCCAATCCCTGGAAAACAAAGACACTCAAACATAACCAATGCACAAAGACTGCCCCAGAAAGCCCAATATTCTTGTACCCACTGTGACCCATAGCAGAGGGTACACTACCTTTCACCATCAACCAACCCAAAAACCAAACCCCCAACTGTTCCCCCACAAATACAAAACAAATACACATCGTGAAACAAAAGATAAGGCTGTACACAGCATTTCACGCCCTCTCCCTTCAGTCCGAAGCAAACCCCAGTCCCATTTCTCATTTTTAGCTCAGTCCTTTTGGCTTTCACGGATGCCTCCGTGGCCTCAACCATCTCAAAATAGAAGTCCCTTGAACTATAGGTCACACTCAACTTTGCTGGGTAGACAATGCCGAACTTCACACTGTTGCTGAAGAGTGCTGCCTTCACCTGACCAATGGCCACCCGCCTTCTCGCTAACTCCAAAGTTAAATTCTGGTATATATGAATACCAGCTCCTTCCCACTTCACCTCACATCTTTGTTTTGCCCAACTCTGGACCTTCTCTTTGACATGGAATTTGTGAAAACAAATTATGACTGCCCTTGATGGTTCATTTATCTTTGGCTTGGGCCTGAGCAACAGATGAGCCCTGTCCAGTTCATACCGGGACGGGTCTTCCCCCTTCCCAACAACTCTGTCAACATCTTCGCAAAGTACTCAGTCGGACTGGGGCCCTCCACCACCTCGGGCAAGCCCACAATTCTACAATTCTGTCCACCTCGACCAATTCTACAAGTCCTCCACCTTGGCTCTCAGTCCTCCACAACTTCCACAGCTCCTCACCCATCGAGGTGAACTGGTCACTATGTTGTGACAGAGCTTCCTCCACTCCCTTTAATTTCTCCCCTTGCTCCCATACCTCAGCCGATGTCTGAAACACTGCTGCCTTCATCGGGGCCATCACCTCCTCCACCAGCTCCTTCATCGTAGCCATCATCTACTTGCGCATACCTCCATATGTTTGGCAAACTGCCTCTCAAACTCTCCAGCCATCGCCATGGCCAAAGTCTCTACTGTGAAGGGTATGGTCCCACCCAGCGAGCCAGCTTCCGCCATCTTTCCTGCTGCCGGGCTGACCTGTTCACTCGCTGGCGAACTTTAGCTCGTCCCCTTCTTCCCAGCAGCTTTATTCTAAATCTTCGACATTCCCACTTCCTTATGTCCTGCATCAGCTTATTCAAAACCTGCTCTTGGAACTAGGCATTAAACTCCAAAAACCAGAACCTCGAGCAGGCGGCATCCAATGTGCGACTTCCACCTAGATGCCGCCACCAGCAGTCCAAGGATATTATTCTTTTTAAGAATAGAAACAATTTTAAAATTCAGCATACATACCGCTCAAAAGCCTGTTCTAGCTGTTTAGCTCGCACAAGAGCTTCATCTCGCTCCTCATTGGCAAGTCGAAGTCTAGCCATAACAGCTGCATCCCGTTCCTTTTGTGCATGATAGACTTCTTCAACTAGAACTGTAAAAGACAAAATGGCAAACAAGAAAGTGCAGGTTGGATTTTATGGAAATGGTAGGAAGTGGTGGACAAAAGCAACTTGCAAGACTACGATCCAGGTGCTGGAAAGTGGGTTAAAATGAGTGGAGAGTTTTCTTTCTCTCTTTTGCCTGTGCAGACATGATGGGCTGAATGGCTTATTTCTGCACTATAACCTTTCTATGGTTCTACACAAAAACTGGTTGCAGTATTTGCTTCTGTAATTACCTTTGAATTGGAATTGTGGGAGCTAAGTCACTGTGAGCACTTTGGGAAACACGGAGGATGTGAAAGTTGTTACGTAAATGTGATTTCTTTCTTTCTATTTCTCTCCAAAATGAAGTTTCAAGGTAATCAAATGTAGCAAAAAGTTGGTGATCATAAAGCATGACTATTGTGAATCAACGGGTAAGAGACAGCTAGTATCAGGTAATGTAGATGGAAACAAAATGTTAAATTATAACACCAAGAATTGCCAAAATGGCTAGACCCACACAATGACTGACTGCAGCACGGCAGCACACGCACAAAATGCAATGTATATGCTGAAAGCAAGCAATACGAATATTTTGCGGCAAATTTATTTGCCTACACTCAAATCAAGAAAATTTGTGGCACAAATACTTTAAAAAGATTGTACATGGGCAGTTTAAAGCTCAGTGTGTATGTTTACTTGCCCCAATACAGTTTTGATAAGTTCTTGTAGCGATAGCTGCTTGCCCTTGCAGTGAATCGTTGCAACATTAGCCTATTGCGAAATTACATTTTAAGCCTTGTTTTGTTAATCATTGCGAAACCATAACATAGCCTGGTTTAAATGTGAATGCAAAATGATCTCAGGCAGCGTGAATAATTAGAATACAATATTCCTAATGGATACCCATGCCAATCCCCTTCCTTGAGTGAGATCCAGCTGTGGAGTCGCCTATTTGTTTTGGGGGTGTGGTACTATATTTAAACACAGAGAAGAATATTGAAAGCATAACCAAATTATACTGCAGGTACTTTCTCCCTACATTAACATCTTATTTAAATACAATTCAACAATCAGCTACTTAAATCAAATGACTCATTTCATTTCACACAGGACTCAACATTTAAGTTTTAAAAATCTAGTCAAGAGTTATCAAAGAAACCGAAAAAAGGACACAATTCCAAAACATCAAAATATCTGCAATTGGGCGGCACGTGGCGCAGTGGTTAGCACTGAGACCACGGCGCCGAGGACCCGGGTTCAAATCCTGGCCCTGGGTCACTGTCCGTGTGGAGTTTGTACATTCTCCTCGTGTCTGCTTGGGTTTCACCCCCACAACGTAAAGATGTGCAGGGTAGGTGGATTGGCCACGCTAAATTGCCCCTTAATTGGAAAAAAAATTATTGGGTGCTCTAAATTTATATTTTTTAAAAATCTGCAATTGATTTAATCAAAGCTTAACCAAACTACTGTAAAGTGGCATACATATAACAAAGCAAACTGGATTTTTTAAAAAGATGGGAGTCTTAGAACAGAAATTAGATTTACTCCACTTTAGGTTTTGAATATTCTAAACTTTTAAGTTCCAGGGGAGATTTTAGAAAACCCACTTTGCCTATTTTTGACTCCTATGAATTCTCTTAATTAATCCATAAAAATTCAAAGCAGTTAACCAAAGTTGACAAATATTAGTAATTATTATGCATGCTAGGAAAGATACTAGAAGACAAGCACAACAAACTAAAAAGCAAGTAAAACGACCTCCATTTTTAAATAAGCAAATCAAACCATGTACAATTCAGTCAAATTATATATTTGTTCATTGAGAACTTGCATATTTATAGTAGCTTTGACAACATTGGGATATCCAAAAGTTCTTTACAGCCAATGAAGTCCTTTTGAAGTGTAGCCATTGATGGGACACTTAATTACTTTCCAACATGACTACAAACAAGCAGGAAGATGATCAATTTGTGCACAAGTTTACACAGAAACAGTGTACATAAAACATGGCAAAGCTAACTATACCAATTACTGCTGCATGCAAATATCAACACACCTTATTGGCAAGTAGTTTCACATAATCATACAACAAAAAGGGAAACCGTTTAAACCATCAGCTCTCTGAAAGGGCTGTCCAATTAGTCCTGCATCCCTGCTCCGTTCCCATAGTTCTGCAATTTTGTTCTTTAAAGTAATAGTCCAATTTCCATTTGAAAATTACTGTTCAGTCTCATTTACAGGACAGAAGGTTGCCATTTGGCCCATCACGTCTATGCCAGCTGTCTAGAGAACAATCCAGTCAGTCCAACTCCCTCTCTCTGTTCCCATAGCTCCATAAGTTTATTTCCTTCAAGCACATTTGAATCATTTTTAAAAACATATATTTATTGAAGAAATCTGACATTACAACAAAATAAAGCCACACTAAACAAAAAGGTACAATGCATGAATGGCACATTCAATAAACCCAACCCTTCAACGTATAACTAAAAACGAAGCGCTGGCCTAACTACTGAGTGACTAAGGGAGCAATCCAATGGAAAGGTTTCTAAGGTGTCATTTGTGGTGGGTTTTGCTGGAGGTTTCCAGTGGTTTTATCGGCGAGTTCCCCACCATGATCTAACCACACGTAGTCACTTTTTTGGCCCCTGGGGAGTTTCTTACCAGTTTACACCACACTTTGAATTATTTTCATCACTAGGGGAGCTGAAATCAGAGATTGGGCTATTTTGAAAGGGTGCCGCGATCTCTGAATAAACTTGTGGGTCGCCCTATAGCCCCACCCCACCTATGGGCAATGTCACCCCAGCACATATGGCCACTACACAACCCCCCAAGTGAGGGGTCCCTGGGGGCTCCCTACCTCCCTCCCTCTTCAGGCTCCCCTTCCAGATCCCCACCGTCATCCTGCCAACTCCCAGAGGCTCCTCCTTACCTGCCCTGCACCCCTCTAACCTCCATACACGCCTCCATTCTCCTTTCATGGGGATGGCTTCCCACGGGTCCTGATCCTTGGCAGTGTCACCCTGGTACAGTGGCGTGCAGAGGTCTGGTGATGCCCGGGGCAAATCTTGATTGTATGCCCCAAAGCCCCACGTAAATATTTCATTAAATATCACCAAAAAACCTATAGAAAACGTAGTTGCACACGTTCTAGAGCTATTCACTGACTTCTTTATCTTTAGAACATAGAACGATACAGCGCAGTACAGGCCCTTCGGCCCTCGATGTTGCACCGACATGGAAAAAAACTAAAGGCCATCTAACCTACACTATGCCCTCATCCAATAAACTTTTAAATGCCCTCAATGTTGGCGAGTTCACTACTGTTGCAGGTAGGGCATTCCACGGCCTCACCACTCTTTGCGTAAAAAACCCACCTCTGACCTATATCTATTACCCCTCAATTTAAGGCTATGTCCCCTCGTGCTAGCCACCTCCATCCGCGGGAGAAGGCTCTCGCTGTCCACCCTATCTAACCCTCTGATCATTTTGTATGCCTCTATTAAGTCACCTCTTAACCTTCTTCTCTCTAACGAAAACAACCTCAAGTCCATCAGCCTTTCCTCATAAGATTTTCCCTTCATACCAGGCAACATCCTGGTAAATCTCCTCTGCACCCGTTCCAAAGCTTCCACGTCCTTCCTATAATGAGGCGACCAGAACTGTGCGCAATACTCCAAACGCGGCCGTACTAGAGTTTTGTACAACTGCAACATGACCTCATGGCTCCGGAACTCAATCCCTCTACCAATAAAGGCCAACACACCATAGGCCTTCTTCACAACCCTATCAACCTGGGTGGTAACTTTCAGGGATCTATGTACATGGACACCGAGAGCCCTCTGCTCATCCACACTACCAAGAATTTTACCATTAGCCAAATATTCCGCATTCCTGTTATTCTTTCCAAAGTGAATCACCTCACACTTCTCCACATTAAACTCCATTTGCCACCTCTCAGCCCAGCTCTGCAGCTTATCTATGTCCCTCTGTAACCTGCAACATCCTTCCGCACTGTCTACAACTCCACCGACTTTAGTGTCGTCTGCAAATTTACTCACCCATCCTTCTGCGCCCTCCTCTAGGTCATTTATAAAAATGACAAACAGCAACGGCCCCAGAACAGATCCTTGTGGTACGCCACTCGTAACTGAACTCCATTCTGAACATTTCCCATCAATTACCACTCTCTGTCTTCTTTCAACTAGCCAATTTCTGATCCACATCTCTAAATCACCCTCAATCCCCAGCCTCTGTATTTTCTGCAATAGCCGACCGTGGGGAACCTTATCAAACGCTTTACTGAAATCCAATACACCACATCAACTGCTCTACCCTCGTCTACCTGTTCAGTCACCTTCTCAAAGAACTCGATAAGGTTTGTGAGGCATGACCTACCCTTCACAAAACCATGCTGACCATCCCTAATCATATTATTCCTATCTAGATGATTATAAATTGTATCTTTTATAATCCTCTCCAAGACTTTACCCACCACAGACGTTAGGCTCACTGGCCTATAGTTACCGGGGTTATCTCTACTCCCCTTCTTGAACAAAGGGACCACATTTGCTATCCTCCAGTCCTCTGGCACTATTCCTGTAGCCAATGATGACATAAAAATCAAAGCCAAAGGCTCAGCAATCTCTTCCCTGGCTTCCCAGAGAATTCTAGGATAAATCCCATCAGGCCCCGGGGACTTATCTATTTTCACCTTGTCCAGAATTGCCAACACTTCTTCCCTACGCACCTCAATGCCATCTATTCTAATAGCCTGGGTCTCAGCATTCTCCTCCACAATATTATCTTTTTCCTGAGTGAATACTGACGAAAAGTATTCATTTAGTATCTCGCTTATCTCCTCAGCCTCCACACACAACTTCCCACCACTGTCCTTGACTGGCCCTACTCTTACCCTAGTCATTCTTTTATTCCTGACATACCTATAGAAAGCTTTTGGGTTTTCCTTGATCCCACCTGCCAAAGACTTCTCATGTCCCCTCCTTGCTCGTCTTAGCTCTCTCTTTAGATCCTTCCTCGCTTCCTTGTAACTATCAAGCGCCCCAACTGAAACTTCACGCCTCATCTTCACATAGGCCTCCTTCTTCCTCTTAACAAGAGATTCCACTTCTTTGGTAAACTACGGTTCCCTCGCTCGACCCCTTCCTCCCTGCCTGACTGGTACGTACTTATCAAGAACATGCAATAGCTGTTCCTTGAACAAGCTCCACATATCCAGTGTGCCCAACCCTTGCAGCCTACTTCTCCAACCTACACATCCTAAGTCATGTCTAATGGCATCATAATTGCCCTTCCCCCAGCTATAACTCTTGCCCTGCGGGGTATACTTATCCCTTTCCATCACTAACGTAAAGGTCACCGAATTGTGGTCACTGTTTCCAAAGTGCTCACCTACCTCCAGATCTAACACCTGGCCTGGTTCATTACCCAAAACCAAATCCAATGTGGCCTCGCCTCTTGTTGGCCTGTCAACATATTGTGTCAGGAAACCCTCCTGCACACATTGTACAAAGAACGACCCATCTAATGTACTCGAACTATATAATTTCCAGTCAATATTTGGAAAGTTAAAGTCTCCCATAACAACTACCCTGTTACTTTCGCTCTTTTCCAGAATCATCTTCGCCATCCTTTCCTCTACATCCCTAGAACTATTAGGTGGCCTATAGAAAACTCCCAACAGGGTGACCTCTCCTTTCCTGTTTCTAACCTCAGCCCATATTACCTCGGAAGAAGAGTCCCCATCTAGCATCCTTTCCGCCACTGTAATACTGTCCTTGACAAGCAGCGCCACACCTCCCCCTCTTTTGCCCCCTTCTCTGACCTTACTAAAACACCTAAACCCCGGAACCTGCAACAACCATTCCTGTCACTGCTCTATCCATGTCTCTGAAATGGCCACAACATCAAAGTCCCAGGTACCAACCCATGCTGCCAGTTCCCCTACCTTATTTTGTATACTCCTGGCATTGAAGTAGACACACTTCAAACCACCTACCTGAACACTGGCACCCTCCTGCGAAGTCAAATCTGTGCTCCTGACCTCTATACTCTCAATCTCCCGTACCCCAAAACTACAATCCAGGTTCCCATGCCCCTGCTGAATTAGTTTAAACCCCCCCAAAGAGCACTAACAAATCTCCCCCCCAGGATATTGGTGCCCCTCAGGTTCAGATGTAGACCATGCTGTCTATAGAGGTCCCACCTTCCCCAGAAAGAGCCCCAGTTATCCAGAAATCTGAATCCCTCCCGCCTGCATCATCCCTGTAGCCACGTGTTTAATTGCTCTCTCTCCCTATTCCTCATCTCACTATCACGTGGCACGGGCAACAACCCAGAGATAATAACTCTGTTTGTTCTCGCTCTGAGCTTCCATCCTAGCTCCCTAAAGGCCTGCCTGACATCCTTGTCCCCTTTCCTACCTATGTCGTTAGTGCCAATGTGGACTACGACTTGGGGCTGCTCCCCCTCCCCCTTAAGGACCCGGAAAACACGATCCGAGACATCACGTACCCTTGCACCTGGGAGGCAACATACCAAACGTGAGTCTCTCTCGCTCCCACAAAATCTCCTATCTGTGCCCCTGACTATTGAGTCCCCAATTACTAATGTTCTACTCCTTTCCCCCCTTCCCTTCTGAGCAACAGGGACAGACTCCGTGCCAGAGGTCCGTACCCCATGGCTTAGGGTCCCTGCACAGACTGCTTCTTCCCAGTCCCTCTTACAGTTACCCATCTATCTCCAGTCTTTGGTGTAACTACTTCCCTGAAGCTCCTATCTATGACCCCCTCTGCCTCCCGAATGATCCGAAGTTCATCCAGTTCAAGCTCCAGGTCCCTAACACGGTTTTTGAGGAGCTGGAGTTGGGTGCACTTCCCACAGATGAAATCAGCAGGGACACTGACGGCGTCCCTCACCTCAAACATTCTGCAGGAGAAGCATTGTACTGCCTTCCCTGACATCACCTCTAGATTTAAAAAAAACAAGAAGAAAAAGAAACGAAGAGCTTACCTGATATTCCCTCAAACCCTGCTCCCGGTGAAAGGTAAGCAAATTTAAAGGCACTCACTCACCTTCACGACAGGCCCCAAGCTGCCTCTAGGTCATCTCTAAGGTATAGGACGGCTGCCTGAGGTTAAATTGCGCTGTAAGAGTTAGTCAATTTCCCCTTAGCGCTGGGATTCTAGGGATATTGTTCTCTTCTTCAGTCATTTTGCTTTGCAGCAATGGGTGAGATGTTATGTCTCGAAAGTTGTGCCTCCCTCCTCTGCAACCCCCATGGAGAAGGATAAGAGCAGCAACGTCATGGAAAGCCCTCGATGTTGTGCCGAGCAATGATCACCCTACTCAAACCCACGTATCCACCCTATACCCGTAACCCAACAGCCCCCCCCCCCCTTAACCTTACTTTTTTAGGACACTACGGGCAATTTAGCATGGCCAATCCACCTAACCCGCACATCTTTGGACTGTGGGAGGAAACCGGAGCACCCGGAGGAAACCCACGCACACACAGGGAGGACGTGCAGACTCCGCACAGACAGTGACCCAGCCGGGAACCGAACCTGGGACCCTGGAGCTGTGAAGCATTTATGCTAACCGCCATGTTACCGTGCTGCCCCTGTCTCTGAGAATCTCCCATTTATAGGACCCTGGGCTTTAAGTATAAAGGGTAAGAGGGCAAAAGTTAAGAGGCCATGATGAATCTTCATAAAATACTGGTTCTGTCCCAAATGGGTGCCCCTGGCCCAAATGTCAAATTCTGGGCACGACAGTTTAGTAAATTGACAACTATAGAGAGGGTGCAGAGAAGAGTTTAAAAATGGATCAAAAGATAAAGATAAAGAATAAATAAAACTCACCCATGGTGGCATTGATTGCCGTTGATTCGGGAGATTTCGCGCCCTTTTTGTTCACCAGGCGCGCAGGCGCGCTCCGGTCGACCGCGGTGCGCAGGCGCGCTCCGGCCGACCGCGGTGCGCAGGTGCGCTCCGGCCGACTGCGGTGCGCAGGCGCGCTCCGGCCGACCGCGGTGCGCAGGCGCGCTCCGGCCGACCGCGGTGCGTGCTCCCTTCTCTTCACGCTGCTGCCCCCATCCAATCGATGCCCGGGGCCAGCGCACCGTCGGCCCCCCCCTCTGCACGCCACTGCCCTGGTACTCTTACACTGCTACCCTGGCGGTGCTCCTGCCGTCTTAGCAGTGCCACCTGGGTACCTTGTTATGGGTCAGGGTTTAGAGAATCCCAAAGTGTATCATGGAGTTCACCTGACCCACAACTTTTAGTAGATTGTGGTATGACTTAGAATACGGCTTACTCTACAGGTATGGAACAGCAGAAAATGGACCAGTGGTTTTTATTTTTTTTAAATAATTTTATTGGAATTATTTACAGAAAATATAAAATATAACGACAAACAATGAAATGCAACAAAATAACCCATAATAACTGTAACACCCCCCAGACCGTATCAACGCATGTATCACATCCCCCCCCCCACCCCCCCAACCCCAATAAACAAGAGAACTTAAAAATAAATTAAAATCAAATAAACAAACATAGTCATCCCTTTTCCCTCCCCCTTTTCCCCTTCACCCCTTCCCCTCCCCCTCCCTCCACCCTCTTCTCCCCCTCCCCTTCCCCCCTCCACCCCTCCTCCCCCTCCTACCCCTCCACCCCTCCTCCCCCCTACCCTCCTCCACCTCCCCTCCTCCCCCCTCCTCCTCCTCATCTCCCCCCGGGCTGCTGCTGCTCCTGTCCCCGTACCCTATCGTTGAGCCAGAAAGTTGAGGAAAGGTTGCCACCGCCTAAAGAACCCTTGTACCGATCCTCTCAGGGCGAATTTGACCTTCTCTAGCTTAATAAAACCCGCCATGTCATTGATCCAGGTCTCCACGCTTGGGGGCCTCGCATCCTTCCATTGTAGCAAGATCCTTCGCCGGGCTACTAGGGACGCAAAGGCCAGCACACCGGCCTCTTTCGCCTCCTGCACTCCCGGCTCCACCCCAACCCCAAAAATCGCGAGTCCCCATCCTGGCTTGACCTTGGATCCCACCACCCTCGACACTGTCCTCGCCACCCCCTTCCAGAACTCCTCCAGTGCCGGGCATGCCCAGAACATATGGGCATGGTTCGCTGGACTCCCCGAACACCTGACACACCTGTCTTCTCCCCCAAAGAACCTACTCATCCTAGACCCAGCCATGTGGGCCCGGTGCAGCACCTTGAATTGGATGAGGCTAAGCCGCGCACACGAGGAGGAAGAATTAACCATCTCCAGGGCATCAGCCCATGTCCCGTCTTCGATCTGTTCCCCCAGTTCCCCCTCCCACTTAACTTTCAGCTCCTCTACTGACGCCTCCTCCACCTCCTGCATAACCTTGTAGATATCAGATATCTTCCCCTCTCCGACCCAGACCCCCGAAAGCACCCTGTCACTCACCCCCCTCGCGGGAAGCGAAGGGAATCCCTCCACCTGCCGTCTAGCAAACGCCTTTACCTGCAGATACCTGAACATGTTTCCCGGGGGGAGCCCAAATTTCTCCTCCAACTCCCCCAGGCTCGCAAACCTCCCATCAATAAACAGGTCCCTCAGCTGTCTGATGCCCGCTCTGTGCCAACCCTGAAATCCCACATCAATGTTCCCCGGGACGAACCTATGATTCCCCCTTAATGGAGCCTCCATCGAGCCCCCCACTTCTCCCCTATGTCGCCTCCACTGCCCCCAAATCTTGAGGGTAGCCGCCACCACCGAACTCGTGGTATACCTCGTGGGAGGGAGCGGCCACGGCACCGTTACCAAGGCCCCCAGGCTTGTATCTCCACAGGACGCCCTCTCCATCCGTTTCCATGCTGCCCCCTCCCCCTCCATCACCCACTTGCGCACCATCGACACATTGGCCGCCCAATAATACCCCGAGAGATTGGGTAACGCCAGCCCCCCACCATCTCTACCCCGCTCCAAGGAGACCCTCTTCACCCTCGGGGTCCCATGCGCCCAAACAAAGCTCATGATGCTGCTGGTCACCCTTCTAAAAAAGGCCCTAGGGATAAAGATGGGCAAACACTGGAAGAGGAACAAGAACCTCGGGAGAACCGTCATTTTGACGGACTGCACTCTACCCACCAACGATAGCGGCACCATGTCCCACCTTTTAAATTCCTCCTCCATCTGCTCCACCAGCCTGGTAAAATTAAGCTTATGGAGAGTCCCCCAACTCCTGGCCACCTGCATCCCCAGGTATCTGAAACTCTTCACTGCCCTCTTAAATGGGAGCCTCCAAATTCCCTCCTCCTGATCACCCGGGTGTACTACAAATACCTTGCTCTTGCCTAAATTTAACTTATAGCCCGAGAAGCCCCCAAATTCCGCTAACAGCTCCATCACCCCCGGCATTCCCCCTTCTGGATCCGCCACATACAACAGCAGGTCATCCGCATACAGCGATACCCGATGTTCCTCCCCACCCCGCACCAGACCCCTCCATCTCCCTGACTCCCTCAACGCCATAGCCAAAGGTTCAATCGCCAGTGCAAAGAGCAAGGGGGACAGGGGGCACCCCTGCCTGGTCCCACGGTAGAGCCTAAAGTACTCCGATCTCCTTCCATTGGTAACTACACTCATCGGAGCCGCGTAGAGCAGCCTCACCCATTTGATGAATCCCTCCCCGAATCCGAACCGCTCCAGCACCTCCCACCAGGTACCCCCACTCAACTCTATCAAACGCTTTCTCTACATCCAGCGCCACCACTATATTCACCTCCCCCTCCACTGCCGGCATCATGATAACATTTAGCAGTCTCTGCACATTCGTGTTGAGCTGCCGTTGAGGAGCGAGATAGGCCTGTATGATCCCGCTTCAGGATCAGAGATATCAGTGCCCCCGACGATCCCCCCCCTCCCATGCCTCATTGAAGGCACGCACCAACAGGGGGCCCACCAGATCCGCATACTTTTTATAAAATTCCACCGGGAACCTGTCCGGCCCCGGGGCCTTACCTGACTGCATTTGTCCAATCCCCTGACTAACTCCTCCAACTCTATCGGCGCCCCCAGCCCCTCTACCAGCTCCTCTTGAACCTTTGGGAAACATAGCCTGTTCATGAAGCTCTCCATCCCCCCCCTCTCCACATCGGAGGTTCCGACCGGTACAGTTCCTCGTAGAAGTCCCTAAAGACCCCATTTACTTCTGTCCCCTTCTGCACTACATTCCCACCCCTATCCGTCACTCCACCAATTTCCCTAGCCGCATCTCGCCTACGGAGCTGATGCGCCAACATCCTGCTCGCCTTCTCCCCATACTCATATACCGCGCCCTGCACCCTCCTCCACTGTGTCTCCGCCTTTCTGGTGGTCAACAAGTCTAATTTGGCCTGCAAACTACGCCGTTCCCCCAGCAACCCCTCCTCCGGTGCCTCCGCGTATCTCCTGTCCACATCCAGGAGCTCCCCCACCAGTCTCTCCCTCTCCTTCCTCTCCCTCTGGGCCCGGATGGAGATCAGCTCCCCCCGGATCACTGCTTTCAGAGCCTCCCAGACCATCCCCACCCGGACCTCCCCCATGTCATTGGTATCAAGATACCCCTCAATACTTCCCCGGACCCTCCTACACACCTCCTCATCAGCCAACATCCCCACATCCAGGCGCCAGAGCGGGCGCTGGTCCCGCGCCTCCCCCATCTCCAGATCAACCCAGTGCGGAGCATGGTCTGAAATCGCTATGGCCGAATACTCGGCATCCTGCACCCTCGGGATCAATCCCCTGCTCAGGACGAAAAAATCTATTCGGGAATAAACCCTATGGACATGAGAGAAAAAGGAATACTCCCGCGCTCTCGGTCTCCCAAACCTCCAGGGATCCACCCCTCCCATCTGGTCCATAAACCCCCTCAGCACTTTGGCCGCCGCCGGTCTCCTACCCGTCCTTGAACTGGACTGGTCCAGTGGGGGATCCAGCACTGTGTTAAAGTCTCCCCCCATGATCAGGCCCCCTGCTTCCAGGTCCGGAATGTGGCCCAACAAGCGCCTCATGAAGCCAGCATCATCCCAATTCGGGGCATATACATTAACCAGCACCACCTTCTCTCCCTGCAGCCTACCCTTCACCATAATATATCTGCCCTCCTTGTCCGACACCACCTCAGCCGCCTCGAACGCCACCCTCTTCCCCACCAGAATCGCCACCCCCCCCGGTTCTTCGCGTCCAATCCTGAGTGAAAAACCTGCCCCACCCACCCCTTCCTCAGACGAACCTGGTCCGCCACCTTCAAGTGGGTCTCCTGGAGCATAGCCACGTCCGCCTTCAACCCCTTCAGATGAGAAAATACCCTAGTTCTCTTAACCGGCCCATTCAGCCCCCTCACGTTCCAGGTAATCAGCCGGATCAGAGGGCAACCCGCCCCCTCCCCCGCCGGCTAGCCATAGCTTATCGACTGCTCGCCCCAGGCCAGCTCGCCCCACCCGACCCGTTCCCCATGGCGATAACGCCTCTCCTCTACCCCCCGGCCCACACCAGCTCCTTCCTGGCCCTTCCAACAGCAACCCGGTATCCCCCCCCCCCCCCCCCCCCCCCCCAGGCTAGGACCCCTCCTAGCCGCGACGCACCCTCCATGGTACTTCCGTGAGTCAGCTGACTTCTGCTGACCCCGGCAGCTCCCGCCAGAACCCATCCCCTCCCGGCATGGGGTCATCCTCCTCTTACCACACCTCCTTAGCACCGCTTCAGCACGGGAAAGAAAACCAGTAGAGGCCACGCCCCCACCGCCAGCTCCGCCCCCCCTGCCCCGCAGCGCGGGAAACCAGAGGAAAGCCCGCGCTTTCACACTGCCACACCCCACCCTTCTGACGCAGCTCCCCAAAATCCAGTTTCACCCCAACCCCCAGCCCCGTACAGAAGAGAACATATAAAACACAAACCCCCAACATTCCCCACATACCCCACACCCATACCCAACAGACAGACCCACCCGGAAACAGAGCAAAAAGAAAACCAGCATAAAAAACACGTGTCAAAATTGAAGAACAGCAACAGCGAAAACAGCAACGGCCATAGTGTGTCCCCAGACCCTAGTTCGTGTCCAGCTTCTCCGCCTGTACAAAGGCCCACGCCTCCTCCGGGGACTCGAAGTAGTGGTGCCGGTCCTTGTATGTCACCCACAGGCGCGCAGGCTGCAGCATTCCAAATCTGACCTGCTTGGCATGCAGCACCGCCTTCGTCCGGTTGAACCCGGCCCGCCGCTTCGCCACCTCCGCACTCCAGTCCTGGTAGATTCGCACTACCGAATTCTCCCACTTACTGCTCCTCTCTTTCTTGGCCCAGCGCAGCGCACACACCCGGTCGCTGAATCGATGGAACCGCACCAGCACCACCCTCGGGGGCTCATTTGCCTTAGGCCTCCTGGCCAGCACTCTGTGAGCTCCCTCAAGCTCCAGGGGCAAATGGAAGGTCCCCGCCCCCATCAACGAGCTCAACATCGTGGTCACATACGACGGGAGATCCGACCCATCCAGCCCCTCCGCCAGGCCCAGGATCTCAAATTCTTTCGCCTCGTGCGAACGTCCAGCTCCTCCAAGCGGTCTTGCCACTTTTTGTGAAGTGCCTCGTGCAACTCCACTTTCCCCACGAGGACCACGGCCTCCTCCTCCCGCTCAGCAGCCTGCTGCTGCAACTCCCGAATGGACGCCTCCTGGGCCGCCTGGGTCCCAAGCAGCTTGTTGGTAGTCGCATTCAGGGAGTCCAGCAGCTCAGCCTTCAGCTCCGTAAAACAGTGCAGAAGAGGCCTGCTGCTCCTGCGCCCACTTCCACCAGTCCTCGGGTGTTCTGCCGGCCGCCATTTTGTCCTTCTTCCCCCGCTTTTCTTGGGGAGCTGCTAAAGCTTTTTCCTTTGCCCCACTCTGGGTGAGCACCATAAATTATGGGGAATGCTCATCTAGACACCTTCCCCCACCGAGATTCGTCGAAACAGCGCCGTTTGGGGCCCTCAAATCGGCCCAAAAGTCCTTAAGTAGCGGGAGCTGCCGAACGTGCGGCTTAGCTCCGCATAGCCGCAACCGGAAGTCGGACCAGTGGTTTTTAAACAAAACAATGTCTATTCTATGAACTCAAGTTAACCTTTCTTAAATAAACAGTGAACATCTTAGCAACCAGTAAATCAAATAAACCCCCCAAAAAATACAACACTAAGTAATCTGTATGCTGTTCCAAAAACTTAAACCTCTAAACAGGAGCACATTAGGGTTTACATTCAATACTGAAATCATTTATAATTCTGAATTCACCAAACGATTAAGATAGTCTTTGGATGGCAGACTTCAGATGCAGCTCCCTGAATAACACAGGCCCACCCAAGCTCTTGCTCAAACTGAAACTAAAAAAAAGCAGAAGTGGAGCTCAGTTTCACCCACACTCTGACATCACTCCAGTAACATGAGCAACTCTATTTCTTAAAGGTGCATTTCTTAAACACCCATTTCTTCAAGGGTAGTCTCATATGACAACATTGGAAGTGCCTGGGTGGCAATGCCAAGGTGCCAGCTGGCAGTGTCAAATGCCCACATTCTGCGGCAAGGCACACCCTGCTCTATCCCTGACCACCGAGGGCCCGGGATGCCCTCCGGGTGCCGTTCCACCTGGTCCACGTTTGTGTGGACCAGCACTGAACAATGCCCAGCTAAGTCTCCCTAGGGAGTCCAGTAGATCTCGGGAAGACGGTAGATCATGGGTAAGTATGGCTGAGTAGGTTTAAAACCTACTTAAGCGTGCGCAGCCTGTTCCCATCCAGAATGGGCGAGATTCTGGTTGCACCATCTCGCAGGACTTGGGTAGATCCCACAAGGCGTCGTGGCTGCCGGGAGGCTTCTCCTAGATTGGGCATGACATGGCTGGTGGATTGCATCCTCACTCTCTGAAAAAGGAAATGAATGGCTGCCATCTTGAGTAGAACACTTCTACCAACCCTGTAATGATACTTCACCTTCTCCCGATATAAGGACTCCATTTGGTCACCCAACCAGGCTGAGGCACTGGATGGAGGAGGAGATCTCTACCCCAGCAGAACTCGCCTCTGGGCTATCAATGAGGCAAAGGCGATGACATCTACCTTCACCCCAGTCTGCAGCACCGGCAAGTCCGAAACATCAAAACTGCCCACCAGAGCGGACAAGGCTCCAGCTCGATATCAAGAAGTTGACAAATTTAGGATACAACCAGAACATATGAGTATGATCTGATGACTCCTGAGAATTACATTCGCACCTATCCTCCCCACCTGAGAAAAAAAATTCTCGTCTTGGTCAGATGCACCCTGTGCACCACCTTGAACTGAATCAAGCTGAGCCTGGCACGTGAGGAGGTTGAATTGACCCTGTGAAGAGCCTCACTCCACACACCCCCATCAAAAACCAGATCCAGCTCCCCTCTTCCTCTTTGCCTCATCAAACGGAGCCTGCTTCCTCGACAGAATCAGGCCATAAATGCCCAAAATCTTCCCTTCACCCAATTTGACCAGAGGTAAGATCCTATTCAAGCGGGAGGGCGAAGGTGCCAAGGGAAATTAAGAGATTTCCTTATGCAAGAAATTGCGAACCTGGAAATAGCTGAATAAATTAGACCTCGGGAGTTGGAATTTGTCGAACAGCTCCTCAAAACCGACAAACCCACCATTCATAAATAGGTCCTCAAACGCCTCCAGCCCCTCCTTCCCCATGACCTGAACTTGGAGTCTAAACTCGCTGGCACAAAGAGATGGTTCTTTCAAATAACAATGACATGGAACGGAGCTTCAAATGTTGTCTGAATTGCCTGCCCAAATCCTCAGTGTGGCCACCATTACCGGACTCAAGGTAAATCTTGCAGTGGAAAACGTAAGGGAGGTAATTACCAAGGCCCACAAGGCCCACCTCCATCTGCCCCTGTATGGAATTCGGATCATTGAGCCACCCCAGTACTTTTTCAATATGAGTTGTCCAATAAAAAAATAACAAATTAGGTTACCCCACAGACATCCGATTGTTTCTCTCTCTGAAGGAATGCCCTATAAATCTTTGGGGCCTTGCCCGCCCAAATGAAGGACGCTATCACCTTGTTGACGCCAGCAAAGAACGATTTGGAGAGAAAAATGGAGGTATGCTGAAAAATAAATAAAAACCTTGGGGACATTCATTTTAACAGTCTGAACCCTGCCCTTGAAGGACAAGGGAGGTTATCACACTTCTGCAAGTTAGATTTAGCCCCGTTCACCAGACTAGCATAATTTCATTTATGAAGCGAGGCCCAATCGTGGGCCACACAAATTCTCAGAGAACGAAAGCTAGATCTGGTAAGGAAACAAGTCAACATTCCCAAATCGGCTCCCCTTCCTGGGAGACCCACCAGAAAATATTTGCTCTTGTCCAAATTCAACTGATACCCCGAGAAGGAGCCGAAACTCCTAAGTAGCTTCATTATCTCATCCATGGTGCCGACTGGGTCCATGGTACAAAGAAGTATATATCTGCATACAAGGAAACCCAATGTGCCCTCCCTCCCCACTTTATCCCCCTCCACTCTTAACACTGTCACCACAACACTGGCTGGTGGTTTTATTGCCAAATCAAACAGAAGCAGAGACAATGGACACACCTGCCTGATACCTAATCTTTACTTCCACCAAGCAAGGCCAGTAAATCCGTCAACTTTGCTCCTACTTCCTGAGGTGCAAAAGGGGGGAGAGGAAGAAGGACATGACTGTGTGGAAGTAACAAAAGAAATGGAAGAGGCACGCCTGGTAGAAGAAGAACCACTACAGAACCCAGATTTGATTCTATTTACAGATGGTTCCTACTTTGTTGATAAAGGTGTCAGAAAAGCTGGATGGGCAGTCACCAGCCTCTATGAAGTAATGGCGGAAGGACCTTTGCCCTAACGAACATCAGCTCAACAGGCCGAACTGAAGGCTCTAATAGAAGCATGTCATGTCGCAAAAGATCAATCAGCAAACATCTATATGGGCTCCAGATATGGTTTTGGTGTAACCCTTAATTTTGGTCATTTATGGAAGAAAAGAGGATACCTTACCACAGCAGGGACACCTATACCAAATGGGAAAGAAGTACAAGACCTTCTAGAAGCAATGGCTCCACCATAAGAATGATCTATTCTCAAATGTAAGGCTCATACTCAAGAAGATACTATGGAAGCTAAAGGAAATGCATTTGCAGGCCAAGCAGCAAAGAAAACTGTCTCTAAGTGGCATCCTTCAGCACCACCAAGACACATCTACAAATTAGGAGTGATCAAGTTATTACAAGATCTACGTGAAATGCAACAAAACTCTACACAACAAGAAAAATGGTCATGGCTAGATTCAGGTATTGAGGAGTATGATGATGATATCTGGAGACAAGTCCAGACTGATAAACCAGTGGCACCACATTTCTGGCACAACAGATCCATTCATGGGGACATCTAGCCCCTCAACAGATGATGGATCGATTCCACAGAATGGCGTGGCAAAGGATTAAAAAAACATGCACAATTGGTATTGGATCGTTCTGTGACATATCAAAAGAACTTGGGACCTATCACAAAAATGCCCCAGCTAAGAGCTCCTGCCCTGCAGGACCATTTCAGAATATACAGATTGATTACATCACCCTTCAATCGTGCCAAAGATACACTGAGGTCCTTGTGATTGTAGACAAATTTTCTCAATGGATAGAAGGTACTCCAGTCAGAAAGATGCAGCCACCCATACGGCCAAAATCCTATGCAAAGACTATATTCCCTGATGGGAGTACCAGCAAGCATTGATTCAGATAATGGAACCAACTTTACGGGTGCTATATGTCAGGAGGTGTGCAGATTACTGAACATTGATTGGAATTTGCATTGTCCTTATCATCCAGAATCATCTGGACTAGTGGAACGCATGAACTGGACCTTAAAAGAAAGACTGTCCAAATATAGCCAAGAAGGTATGAACTGGATTCAAGCTTTGCCCCTAGTACTGTGCAGTATCAGAGCAACCCCAAACAGAACAACAGGCTTAAGCCCATTTTAGGTCATTACAGGCAGACCCATGTCCCTGCTAGGAACTATTGACTTATAAAAAGCAGACTGTCATTTAATGAGTGATGCATTACTTAGCTATTGTCAAAATCCAACAAATTCTGTAAGTTCTGCTTCTCAACAGGTGTTGGCTGCTTGGGGAGACCCTCCAGAAGGTGGACACGACCTCATACCCAGTGAGGTCGTGTATGCAAACAAAATTTCAGAAAGAACCTCTCGGGGTCAAGTGGGAAGGCCCATTCCAGATTCTGTTGACTACACAGTCCGCTGTGAAACGCCAAGAAAAGAAACACTGGATTCACGCGCCACATGTGAAGTGCGTGCATCAGAATAATAATAATCTGTTATAATGTTTGCAACATTATTAATTTTAAGTTGTCTGGTCTGCTTAGCAGGCTTTACTAAACAGTTACATGACAATACCTTTCTTCAAATGTCTCACAGTTATGCTCAAAAATGTAATATCTCCAGGTGCTGGGTGTGTACTGCAATTCCTACCCACTCAGAGGGAGGTATCCCTTTTATACCCATTCCTTTTAATATTTCAGAAACCGCTGAATGTTATATTTTTCCAAATAATTCAGACCAAGTCAAAGACTTGGAAATACTCATCCAAAACGAAGTTAAGAAACTTGAACACCCCTCTGATTCCACTACTTGGGGTTGGCTCTTTGGATGGTTAGGTAGCACTGGAAGGTCCGTTATCCAGGGAATTTTCTTCTTTTGCGTTATTGGATTTATCCTTTACCTAATCATCATGTTCATCAGATGACACGAAGGATGGG
Source organism: Scyliorhinus canicula (assembly GCF_902713615.1). Classification (NCBI taxonomy): domain Eukaryota; kingdom Metazoa; phylum Chordata; class Chondrichthyes; order Carcharhiniformes; family Scyliorhinidae; genus Scyliorhinus; species Scyliorhinus canicula. Next base: position 75,612,838 of record NC_052147.1, on the reverse strand, counting down.
TTAGTAAATTTGCAGATGACACGAAGGTCGTTGGAGTTGTGGATAGTGCTGAAGGATGTTATAGGATACAGAGGGAAATAGATAAGCTGCAGAGCTGGGCTGAGAGGTGGCAGATGGAGTTTAATGCGGAAAAGTGTGAGGTGGTTCACTTTGGAAGGAGTAACAGGAATGCAGAGTACTGGGCTAATGGCAAGATTCTTGGTAGTGTAGATGAACAGAGAGATCTCGGCATCCAGGTACATAAATCCCTGAAAGTTGCCACCCAGGTTAATAGGGCTGTTAAGAAGGCATATGGTGTGCTAGCCTTTATAAGCAGGGGGATTGAGTTTCGGAACCACAAGGTCATGCTGCAGCTGTACATAACTCTGGTGCGGCCGCACCTGGAGTACTGCGTGCAGTTCTGCTCACCACATTATAGGAAGGATGTGTAACCTTTGGAAAGGGTTCAGAGGAGATTTACTAGGATGTTGCCTGGTATGGAGGGAAGGTCTTACGAGGAAAGGCTCAGGGAATTGAGGTTGTTTTTGTTAGAGAGGAGAAGGCTGAGAGGTGACTTAATAGAGACATATAAGATAGTCAGAGGGTTAGATAGGGTGGACAGTGAGAGTCTTTTTCCTCGGATGGTGATGACCAACACGAGGGGACATAGCTTTAAATTGAGGGGTGATAGATTTAGGACAGATATCAGAGGCAGTTTCTTTACTCAGAGAGTAGTAGGGATGTGGAACGCCCTGCCTGCAACAGTAGTAGACTCGCCAACTTTAAGGGCATTTAAGTGGTCACTGGATAGACATATGGATGAAAATGGAATAGTGTAGGTCAGATAGGCTTCAGATGGTTTCACGGGTCGGCGCAACATCGAGGGCCGAAGGGCCCGTACTGCGCTGTAGTGTTCTATGTTCTATGTTCTATGTGCATGTCAATGCATGGCAGCCCGTAACACTCAAAGAATTCAAGTGGTTCAGTTCACACCCAGTGCACCACCATCCAATAACTTTGACATGGAAACTTTCTGTTGAACTATTATTTACTGCATTATTACTGCATATTAATCATTTCTTAATAATTTTATTACTGAATTACATAATCAATTTTGAATTATATACCAATTATTACTAAATAAGTGCAGGGCGGCCGCACTAAGAGGAGCTCCCGCTGATGACCATGATTTGCGGCGATTTTTCCGAGTCATGACTGCCCCCCCCACCCCGGGACTATCATCGGCCTTTGGGGCCGTCACGGGCAGCAAGCGGGGCCGGGTATAAAAACGGAGAAAAACCCCACGCGGCTGTCGGGCGGCGGAGGCTGAGGTGCTGGGACCAGCACGGCGTGGAGGTCGGAGCAGTGGGGGCAGAGCAACAAGGAGGCCGAGGCGGCAGGCCCGTGACCAGGGTACGATGTCGGTGGTGTGTCCCACATCGGATGGCTCCCACCGAGGATGAAGAAAGAAGGCTGAAGTCTGGTCCCAGGGGAGCTCTGGGGGAATGTAGAGGAAAAAGCGAGAAGGTTTAAAGAAGTTTGGTGAAAGTTTTTTTTTTCTCCCCTTTTTCCTTTGTTTTGTGTGGGAAGGAAGAAAAATTGTTTTTTTCAAAAAAAAAAGAATAATTCAGATTGATGAAGGACAGGAAGGTGGAAGGGAGAGAAGATAAAAGAAAGAAAAAACAATAAGCCGCTAATGGATGCGAAGAGCAGCGTCGAAGAAAGGAGGAAACACGGGTTTGCCGCTGAATGAGAGGGCGAGCAAAAGTGCTGACAAGATGGCGGAAGCCGAACCGCAAGGCGGAGCCGTACTACTTGCAGTGGAGAAGATGACCGAAGTGATGGCGGTGGAGCTGGAAAAGCAGTTCGCGAGGCACATGGAGGCCTTGAGAAAGGAGATGATGGTTGCATTGAAGTAATTGGTGGAGGAGGCATGGAAGTTTTCGGAAATGGGAAAAGAAGGGGTTTAGGACGCTAATAGATTGGTTTCTTAGGGGTCGGTTTGCAGGATTGAGGGAGCTGGAAGCAAAGTATGGGCTGGAGCAGGGAGAAATGTTTAGATACATGCAGGTTCGGGATTTGCCAGGAAGGAGATACAGAGCTTCCCGGAGGAACCGGCCTCCACATTGCTGGAGGAGGTGCTGACGACAAGGGGACTGGAGAAGGGGGTAGTGTCAGCGGTGTACGGAGCTATTTAGGAGGAGGATAAGGTACCACTGGAAGGGATCAAAGCAAAATGTGATGAAGAATTGGGAGAGGTTATAGTGGAGGGGGTCTGATGTGAGGTGCTCTGGAGAGTAAATGTCTCCACCTCATGTGCGAGCTGATAGATCTGAAGGTGGTATACAGAGCGCACCTCACGAGGGCAAGGATGAGCCGATTCTTTGAGGGGGTAGAAGATGTGTGTGAGCATTCCGGGGGGGCCCCCGCTAATCACGTTCATATGTTTTGGTCCTGTCCAAAGCTAGAGGATTACTGGAAGGAGGTTTTTAGGGTAATTTCCAAGGTGGTGCACGTGAAACTGAACCCGAGTCCCCTGGAGGCCATATTCGGGGTGTCAGACCAGCCAGGGTTGGAAACGGGAGCAGAGGCAGATATCGTAGCCTTCGCCTCGTTGATCGCCCGAAGCCGGATCCTGCTGGGATGGAGAGCAACCTCTGCACCCTGTGCCCTGACATGGCGGGAGGACCTGTTGGAATACTTGACCCTTGAGAAGGTTAAGTTTGAACTGACGGGAAGCTCTGAGGGGTTCTACAAGTCATGGGCATTATTTATTATGCACTTTCAAGAACTGGATAACATCGAACATTAGTTGGAGGGGGGGGGTTTGGGGGGAGGGGGGCTGTGTATATTAAGGATGACTAATGAAATGAAATGAAAATGAAAATCGCTTATTGTCACGAGTAGGCTTCAATGAAGTTACTGTGAAAAGCCACTAGTCGCCACATTCCGGCGCCTGTCCGGGGAGGCTGGTTCGGGAATCGAACCATGTTGCTGGCCTGCTTTAAAAGCCAGCGGTTTAGCTCAGTGAGCTAAACTAGCCCCTGTCTGGTTTAGTCTAAGACAGACTATGGGTAATCCCTGATTCCTTTTTGTCATTTGTTTGTGTGAACATGCGGGCTGGTGTTTGGGGTTTGGTGGGAGGATGGGATCGTTGTTATTGTTATGGGAATTGACAAATCTGTTGCTGATTGTTGTTTATTGCTGGTGGGTGTAAATTCGGGAGAAAATGTGAAAAAGGAGGAGAATAAAAATATTTTTTTAAAGATATTTAATTCAAACTGAATAAAAGCAATTTACTTCATACATGAAGCTCTGTTTCATAATCTGACGAGTAGTGTATATTGTGCGGCGACATCGAAGATACACTAACCAACGTTCAGATCTAAAACCCCTATTCAACTGAAAGTAACCTGAGGTCAAGGTTTTTGTGCGAAAACTTGCAGTCGAATCCTATACAAAAGACAAATTCAAGATGGTCTGCACTGTGAGTGCGTGCTTGGCTGAACGCGAGTGCTTTGGAGTTGGATGAAAACAGAGAGTTAGATGAAATCGGGAGAAAGTAAAACTGAAAAGACTAAGAAGGTGAAGCGAAAAAGACTGAGTAGGAAGTCAGTATCAGTCCGGGCAGGAGCAGAGCACATTTGAGTTTCATGAACACCAAGAGCAGATTCTTGTCATCATTGACTTTGTAGTCAGCGTCACAGTGAAACAGTCGTGAGTATGAAAAGTGGTATTTTTCTTTTGAAGGAGGGGAATAACTGGGAAAAAGCACAATAAGTTTAAGTCTGGGTCATTATAACAAAGTAACATAAGTAAACTAAGAATAGGAAGCAAAGTAAAGTTAGCCAAGGGGAGGTAAGTAAATTGTTTTCTTATATAACTTAATTTTTGTTAAAAGGGAGTAAATATCTGGCTTAAAGGTAGTCATGGTAGGAGAGTTTGCCCCGTGATATATTCCTCCAGCACTACGTGGCAAATCATTGAAGCTTTAGTTGTCTGTGGTGACCACACATGCAGGAAGTGTGTCCAACTGTGTCCCTTGCGGCCACTGCTCCCCGGACCTGAAATACCTGACCGTGAAGTGCCGTCCATACTACCTTCCACATGAGTTCACTTCAGCCATTATCACAGCGGTCTACATCCCACCCAGGCAGAAGTAAAGAAGGCGCTGGACGAACTGTACACAGTTATAAACAACTACGAAACAGAACACCTGGAGGCCTTGTTCATCGTGGCCAGGGACTTCAAAAAGGCCAACTTCGAGAGTGCACTGCCAAAATTCCACCAGCACATATCCTGTCCCACCAGGGGCGACAACACTCTTGACCACTGCTACTCAAAACACAAGGGTGCCTACCGTTCCATCCCCTGACCGCACTTTGGGAAATCAGACCACAAGGTGGTGCTCCTTCTTCCGGCATACAAACAGAAACTCAAGCAGGAGAATCCAGCCAAGAAGGCTGTGCAGTGCTGGTCCGTGGAAACAGATGAGCTCCTACATGACTGCTTAGACAGTGGATTGGTCCATAGTTAAGAACTCAGCGACCAACTTAAATGAGTATGCCACCACCATCACAGACTTCATCAGCAAATGTGTGGACTGAGTGCCAAAGAAAGCACTACGTACTTTCCCCAACCGGAATCCATGGCTCAATCGCGAGATTAACTCCCTACTGAACGACAGGTCTGAGGCGTTCAAGTCAGGTGACCCTGACCTATACAAGAAATCCAGGTACCACCTCCGCAAAGCCATCCGAGATGCCAAGAGAGAATATCAGACCAAGCTAGAGTCACAGACTAGCATTACAGACTCTCGGCGGTTGTGGCAGGGCCTAAACAGCATAACGGGTTACAAAGTGAAGCCAAGCTGTATCTCCAGCAGCAGCGCACCTTTCCCCGATGAACTCAATGCATTCTATGCTTGGTTCGAGCAGGAAACTAACAATCCGTTGTCGAGTGCTCCAGCAGCCTATAACATATCCATACCCACCGTCACAGCTTCCAAGTCAGATCGGTTTTCCTGAAAGTGAACCCTCGGAGGGCGACGGGTCCAGCCAGGATCCCTGGTCATGCATTCAGAGCTTCCACGGACCAGCTGGCAGAGGTATTCACGGACATCTTTAACTTCCCCTATTCCACTCCAAGGTCCCCACCTGCTTCAAGAAGACCACCATCATACCGGTACCAAAGAAGAACCAGGCAACGTGCCTCAAAGACGACCATCCGGTGGCTCTGACATCAGTCATAATGAAGTGCTTAGAGAGGTTGGTCATGAAGTGCATCACCTTCACACTCCCAGAACGCCTTGATCTACTGCAATTCACATAACGCCGTAACCGGTCCACAGCAGACACCATCTTCCTGGCCTTACACTCATCCCGAGAGCATCTCGACAACAAGGACTCCGACATCAGACTCCTATTTATTGACTACAACTCTGCCTTCAACACCATAATCCCAGCCAAGCTCACATCAAAGCTCCAAAAACTAAGACTTGGCTCCTCACTCTGCAACTGGATCCTCGACTTTCTGGCCCACAGGCCACAATCACTAAGAATAAACAATAACACCTCCTCCACAATAGCCCTCAATAGCAAGGCTGCGTACTTAGCCCCCTACTATACTCCCTGTACACGACTGCGTGGCAAAATTTGGTTCCAACTCTATCTACAAGTGCTGACGACACAACCATGGTGGGCCAGATCTCGAATAACAACGACTCAGAATACAGGAGAGAGATAGAGAACCTAGTGGTGCAGCGAGAACAATCTATCCCTCAATGCCAGCAAAACTAAAGAGCTGGTCATTGACTTCAGGAAGCAAAGTTGTGATACCCTCAATCACGACACAGGAGAGAAGATAGATGATTCAAAGGCTTTAATCATCTGAGAACTGTACAGCAGCCAAGAAGTGTGCTCATCACGTGCTGCCGAGTGAGCCTCATCTTATATACCGTTTCCTGGGGGCAGAGCCCCCCAGGGTTCCAAGCCCGGTCTTAAAGGGCCAATGCATTAAAGGTAAGGTACCGTTATAGCAGCTACTGATAACATTCATCACAAAAGTACTGCACACACCCCTGTCAGCATCAACGGGGCCAAGGTGGAGATGATTAGCAGTTTAAAATTCCTAGGGGTACACATCTCCAAAAATCTGTCCTGGTCCACCCACGTCGATGCAACCACCAAGAAAGCACAACAGCGCCTATACTTCCTCAGGAAACTAAGGAAATTTGGCATGTCCGCATTAACGCTTATCAACATTTACAGATGCACCATAGAAAGCATCCTATCTGGCTACATCACAGCCTGGTGTGGCAACTGTTTGGCCCAAGACTGCAAGAAAATTCAGAGAGTCGTGAACACAGCCCAGTCTATCACACAAACCTGCCTCCCATCAATCGACTCCATCTCCACCTCCCGCTGCCTGGGAAAGCGGGCAACAGAATGAAAGACCGGTCCCACCCGGCTTACTCACTCTTACAACTTCTTCCATCGGGCAGGAGATACAAAAGTCTGAGAACACGCACAAACAGACTCAAAAACATCTTCTACCCCGCTGTTACTAGACTCCTAAACAAACCTCTTATGGACTGACCTCATTAACACTACACCGCTGTATGCTTCACCCAATGCCGGTGTTATGTAGTTCCATTGTGTATCTCGTGTTACCCTATTATGTATTTTTTTTTTACTTCCTTTCTTTTCATGTACTTAATGATCTGTTGAGCCGCTCACAGAAAAATACTTTTCACTGTACCTCGGTACACGTGACAATAAACAAAATCCAATCCAATCCAATGCAACTGCAGTTACCGGCTAACCGCATTTCGGAGCTGGAGCTGAGGGTGGATACGCTGTGGAGTATCTGCGAAACTGAGCAAGTCATGGGCAGCACGCTCAGTACGATGGTCACACCGCAGATGAGGATTGAACAGGCAAAAAGGGCATGGGTGACCACCAGGCAGAGTAGAGGAAGGCACTGAAGGCCGTGATTAGAGAAGATATGGTTGAGAGAGGGATAGGACCTACCCATCAATTAAATGTCAATTCGATGAACATGGGAGAAAAAAGAAAATTCCTAGCACAGTGGTTAGCACTGTTGCTTCACAGTGCCTGGGTCCAAGGTTTGATTCCCGGCTTGGGTCACTGTCTGTTCTCCTAATTTCTGCATGGGTTTCGTCCGCAGTTCCGGTTTCCTCTCACAAGTCCTGAAAGACTTGCTGTTCGGTGAATTGGACATTCTGAATTCTCCCTCAGTGTACCCGAACAGGCGCGGAATGTGGCGACTAAGGGCTTTTCACAGAAACTTCATTGCAGTGTTAATGTAAGCCTACTTGCGACAATAACAGGGGGGGGGGGGGGTGTTGGGTTATGGGTATAGGGTGGATACGTGGGTTTGAGTAGGGTGATCATGGCTCGGCACAACATTGAGGGCCGAAGGGCCTTTTCTGTGCTGTACTGTTCTATGTTCTATGTAATAACGATTATTATTATTATCACTCGGATGCAAAAACAGTGAGGGACAACCCGCACCCCACCCCCATCTGCTCCATATAGTCAACACTGCCTTTGCCACCCCTGATGGACACTGAAGACCTCGGTCTCAACCGGTCCAATCGAGGGTCTGAAACTTAATTTAAGTCTCACCCACTCCCCACCTCCACAAGCTGGTGAGTGTCCAAGTCAGGAATAGAAGCCAATAGGTCTTTGACAAGGTGCCAAATAGGAGGCTGCTAAATAAGATGGGTCCATAGCGTTAGAGACAAGGTGCTGGCATGGACAGAGGATTGGCTGACAGGCAGAAGGCAGAGAATGGGAATAAAGGAGTCATTTTCAGGGTGGCAGCCGGTGACTAGTGGTGTTACGCAGGGGTCAGTGTTGGGACCATAGCCATTCACGATAAACGTAAATGATCTGGAAGGGCATTGTTGCCAAGTTTACAGATGATACAAAGATATTTGATGGACAGGTTGTGTTTAGGAAGTAGAGAGACTGCAGAAGAGCATGGACAGGCTAGGATAGTGGGCAAAGAAGTGGCAGATGAAAGACAATGTAGCAAAATTGTGCACTTTGGTAGAAAGAATAGAACATAGAATTTACAGTGCAGAAGGAGGCCATTCGGCCCATCAAGTCTGCACCAGCTGTAGCCATCTAAGATGGCCACTAACGAACACAAAATGGAAGACTGCAAAGAGTGCAGGGAAAACGGACATGTTAAAGAGCAAACAGCTTGCAGAGCAATTATGCATTGAGACAATTGCAGAAACCGGTTTCCCGACAGCTGCAGAGATCAGGCAGTGTTGTAAATGGAAAGCCGTTAGCGTATTAATGAGGTGATACCGGGCCAGTCCCAGGTACAATGGACACAAATTAAGTTTCAATCGATACATTCAATAGCAGACCAGACACGGTGGAGCCAGAGAAGCCCAGGACAATAAGTCCTAAGAACCGACCCAGCGATCAAGGAACGGCCCTAGGATTGGGGGGTTCAAAACATATCGATTGGGAAGAGGCCCAATCGATCCCCAGCAGGTGAGGGAGCCCGCCCAAAGGGGCGCGGACCCCCTGGGACCTATAAAAGAAAGGTCCCACACATGGTTCAGTCTCCTGTCTCCGGCCTCCGACTCCAGCCTCCAGACCCCCGTCTTCTACATCAGCCGTTGAGCAGCAGCCGCCAATAAGTGCCTAACGACGTCCGCTACCTGAAACCGGCATTACTTACAACCTTGCCGACTGATAGTGATCCGAAGCCTGCAGACCAGACCAGAACAAAGGCCTTGTTCCCTGACCTCGCAGTTCTTTCTTAGCTAAGTATTAGTTGTTTAGTGGTAGAAGTAGGTTTAATCTTTAGTGTGTGCATGAATGTTATTATAATTGTGTTATAATAAACTCTAATTGTTTTGGACTTACTAATTGGTGTACAGCTTTATTGCTTTGAACTTGACCTTGAAACTTGTGACGGTGTCTTTACGGCACCTGGCGACTCCAGAGCTTAGAACGAGAAACAGAGCCAAGTGAGTGTTAAGCACACTTACCCAAAACGAGCAACACAGCCCTGAGAAATAGCACCCCACTTAAGCCCCACACTTTCACCCTATCCCCGTAACCCAGTAACCCCACCTAACCTTTTTGGACACTAAGGGCAATTTTTTAGCATGGCCAATCCACCTAAACCTGCACATCTTTGGACTGTAGGAGGAAACTGGAGCACCCGGAAGAAACCCACGCACACATGGGGAGAACGCTCAGACTCCGCACAGACAGTGACCCAAGACGGGAATCGAACCTAGGAACCTGGCGCTGTGAAGCAACCATGCTAACCACTGTTAGAGGCATAGCCTATTTTCTAAATGGGAAAAGGCTTCAGAAATCTAAAGCACAAAGCGACTTAGGAGTCCTGGTTCAGGATTCTCTTAAGGTTAACATGCAGGTTCAGTTGGCAATTAGGAAGGCAAATGCCATGTTAGTGGGGCAGCAGGGTAGCATGGTGGTTAGCATAAATGCTTCACAGCTCCAGGGTCCCAGGTTCGATTCCCGGCTGGGTCACTGTCTGTGTGGAGTCTGCACGTCCTCCCCCTGTGTGCGTGGGTTTCCTCCGGGTGCTCCGGTTTCCTCCCACAGTCCAAAGATGTGCAGGTTAGGTGGATTGGCCATGCTAAATTGCCCGTAGTGTCCTAATAAAAGTAAGGTTAAGGGGGGGTTGTTGGGTTACGGGTATAGGGTGGATACGTGGGTTTGAGTAGGGTGATCATGGCTCGGCACAACATTGAGGGCCGAAGGGCCTGTTCTGTGCTGTACTGTTCTATGTTCTATGTTCTAGTATTTATGTTGAGAGAGCTTGAATAGAAGAGAAGGGATGTATTGTCGAGGTTGTACAATGCTCCTGTGGTGAATGTATAATATGTATAATTCACACTGTGTATCACTTTATCCCTGTGGGCTCCATCTGTGAGCCGTTGCGCGGCTCTGCCCACAGGGGGAGATGAGGAGCATGTACAGGGTTCCTACCTTGGCTCCGCCCATGGCTCCTCCCACAACCGGAAGTATAAAGTGCTGCAGTCTTGCGAGCCTGCCCTCAGATCATCTGGTCACAGGCAGGCTCAGTTGTAAGTTGATTAAAGCCACAGTTTACTTCTACTCGTGTCTTGAGTGAATTGATGGTCGCTTGAGTGAATTGATGGTCACATCAGCTTCGGTCAAACCCCATTTGGAATATTGTGCGCGGTTTAGGGCCCCATATCTAAGGAAGGATATGCTGGAGACGATCCAGAGGAGGTTCACAAGAATGATCCCCAGAATGAAGGACTTTTTATATGTGGAGAGGTTGAGAACTCTGGGTCTGTACTCAATAGGATGAGGGGTTCTCATTGAATCTTACAGATTACTGACAGGCCTGGATAGATAGAGTGAATGTGGAGAGGATGTTTCCACTAGTAGGAGAAACTAGAACCAGAGGGCACAGCCATAGGCTGAAAGGACAATCCTTTAAAACAGATAACGAGGAATTTCTTCAGCTGAAGGGTGGTGAATCTGTGGAACTCTTTGCTGCAGAAGGCTGTGGAGGCCAAATCACATGAGTGTCTTTAAGACAGAGATAGATTGGTTTTTGATTAAAAAGGGGATCGGGGGTTATGGGTAGAAGGCAGGAGAATAGGAATGAGAAACATATCAGCCATGATTGAATGGCGGAGCAGACTTAATGGGCCAAATGGCCTAATTCTACGCCTATATCTTATGGTCTTACGTCGAATAAAATATCATCCAAATTTTGAACATACATATTAACTAAGACCACCGAGGTGCACACTGCCCGGGCCTTAGCATGAAAACCCGAGTGGAATACCTGCCCCACCCATCCCTTCCGTAACCTTGTCTGGTCATGACCCGCAAATGGGTCTCCTGCAGAAACACCACATCAACATTCAAACTTTTCAAGTGAGCAAATATCCTCGACCATTTTACTGGGCTGTTCAACCCCCTTACATGCCAAGCGATCAGCCGAATTGGGGGCCTCCCTCCCCATCCAAACCTGAGTTAGCCATTTTTCACCATGAGACGTAATCCAGCAACTACTTAGAAAGCACAGGCATCGACCCACCCAAGATGGCTGCCAAGAGAAAACAAAGAACAAGCTGCAGTCACTGTCAAAAAATCAAACCTGCCCTCCACCTCCCAACTACACCAAACCCAAATAAACAATTAAACAACCAAAAGTCAAACAAAAGCTCCTTGCCCCTCAATCAACTACCCCTAACACCAAACAGAAAAAAAAAACAGATGTTCATTAACTATAACTACATTAAAATAATGAGCTGCAGTTACGCCACCACTTCGCTCTCATTGGTTAACTCTTCAGCCCACCCGGAATAAAGACAAATAAATAGGCAGATCAACCAGACCTCGCCCATGTCCAACTTTAAAAAACACCATCCCACACATGAACACGAAAAAGCAAACTTGTACAAGAAACTCCAACAAGTCCCCATAACCACAGGCCCTCCCCAATACAATGTAAAATGTAGAGGATTCTAGAAACACATATATAGACAAAGTCAATGATGCAAGATGATACTTTGAATGTGAGTCTTTGCAAGGAATTAAGTCTGTAGGGATAACCTGTATGTGTTCAGGTGAGTCTTGTACAATTACTTTCTAATTTACTGCTCTATTGGTAGAAACCTTGGCTGGATTTTCACCTTGGAGGCTGAATTTGGGATAGGGTGGAGGTGTTAACCTTGGGTAGGGTGCTCTTTCCAGGAGCCGGTGCAGACTCAATGGGCCGAATGGCCTCCTTCTGTACTGTAAATTTTATGAAAAAACCATCCTCCTTCTATTTAGTTTAAAGCCCTCTCGGCTTGCCTAATTATGCAGTTTGCAAGGCAAATGCCAATTCCCAACTTCGCGTGTCATTATGAAATTCTGCATGATTAATGAAATATGTTTTTAATGTATAATTGATGATAGGGCTTTGTTAAGTGACCACTAAATTGGTCAGCATTCTGAAAGTGGAGAAGTTTTCAGAAACATGAGAGTAAAATATCCTCTCTGTCAGCTGTCCCTATGATTTATTTATTTTATTTTTTTATAAATTTAGAGTACCCAATTCATTTTTTTCCAATTAAGAGGCAATATTAGCGTGTTCAATCCACCTTCCTTGTACATCTTTGGGTTGTGGGGGCGAAACCCACACAAACACGGGGAGAATGTGCAAACTCCACACGGACAGTGACCCAGAACCGGGATCGAACCTGGGACCTCAGCGCCGTGAGACTGCAGTGCAACCACTGCGCCACCGTGCTGCCCTCTATCCCTATGATTTATTTTCATTGAATGACAGCACAGGCATCTGCTTCCCTGCTTCAAACCTTGAACAGATGGCCGGGTTCTTTGAAAGTTCAGACATCTGTTTTTCCTGCTTTAAAGCTTGAGCTTTGGGTATGACTTCAAAGGTTTTAATGTATTCAACTCGACAGGTTTTGTTGATATAGTTGTGCAATGGAATCTTATTATGAATGCTTGGCTAAGTTCCAAACACTACTAATGGATTCAGCACAGCAGGGGTTGTTAATACAGCTGTCATGTGAACTGGACATGTGTTTATCTTGAAAGTTTCATGACCATTTAATTGGATTATGGTTTTTGTTCAATGCTTTTGAATGACTGTTTGTTTATCCAGACAGTTTTATGAGTTTTTAAGTTCATTCTTGGGATGTGGGCACCGTTGACTAGGCCAGCATTTAATGCCCAGCCTTAATAGCCATTGAGAATGTAGGTGGTGGTGAGCTGCCTTCTGGAACTGCTACAGTCGATACAGTGTAGATACAAGGAGAGTGCTGTTAGAGAGTGAGCTCCTGGATTTGACAGAGTGACAGCGAAGGAATATATTGAGTCGGTCCCTGACACCTGCGATGAAAATAGTGATAATGGGCGAAGCCAATCAGTCTGCAGAATCACGATTGTCAGGAAATCTCCCAAATTCAGCCTCCAAGGTGAAAATCCAGCCAAGGTTTCTACCAATATAGCAATAAATTAGAAAGTAATTGTACAAGACTCACCTGAACACATACAGACTTAATTACTTGCAAAGACTCCCATTCAAAGTATCATCTTGCATCATTGACTTTGTCTATATATGTGTTTCTAGAATCCTCTTCATTCACCTAAGGAAGGAGCTGCACTCCGAAAGCTAGTGATTTGAAACAAACCTGTTGGACTTTAAACTGGTGTTGTAAGACTTCTTACTGCACCCACCCCAGTCCAACACCGGCATCACTACATCAAGGACTGAAAGACGTAGCTCTTTTATCTCCCTACAGATACTGCCAAACCTGTTCAGATTTTTCAGCATTTTCTCCTTTGGTTTAATTGTTGGATTCTTGGTTGCCTGCCCAGAATGAAGTCTTGTTTCTTTAATATCCTTTAATGGGGGCAGAAAGCGAGTTTTCAAATTTCTGCTTTGAGAACAGTTTGGTTTCAAACTTAAATCTTCAGATCTAAGGTGCCCCTGAAAACCAAAAACTAGCCTTCACGAAGATCTGAATAAGAGCCCAATTTCTCAGCAAATAAGTGATTCCCATCCTTAATCATGAGTACTACTCCTCCCTCTCTACACGCTTCCCTCACCTTCCTCCAGAGGGTTTTTTAAACTCACGGTTGCGACCCACCAGTAGGGATTGTCGACCGTGACCGACTTTTAAGTTGAGAATGCCGGCCGAAGGGCAGCACGGTGGCCTAGTGGTTAGCACAACCGCCTCACGGCGCTGAGGTCCCAGGTTCGATCCCGGCTCTGGGTCACAGTCTGTGTGGAGTTTGCACATTCTCCCCGTGTCTGCGTGGGTTTCGCCCCCACAACCCAAAAATGTGCAGAGTAGGTGGATTGGCCACGCTAAATTGCCCCTTAATTGGAAAAAATAATTGGGTAATCTAAATTTATTTTTAAAAAAAGAGAATGCCGGCCGCAACCGGCCTTTAAATGCGAATACTCGAGATCTCCCGCCAGAAGCAGTGGCAGAGAACAGGTCATGCGGCTCTCATGTACATTGATGGACGCAGAGTCAAGGAAGCCTTGGGTTCCGTGCCATTCGTTCCCCCGTGACTTCCAATCAATATGAACTTCCCCGGTAATGGGACGAGGTTCCCCTTTAACAAGGGGTGCCCTCACAGTATAAAAACCACGACCTGGGTGCAGATCTGGGAGGGGAATCCGATGGGAGGGGAGTTTTGTGTATTATAATAAAAGAATATTGTTTTGCATCCTACTTGCCGTTCATGACAAGTGTAAAGTGGAGCTGCCGTCGACACCAAGTGCTGCGAAGCTGGACCACCTTGTTTAAGCCTCTGGTGGCCACCAACCAGCCCGCAGCAATTCCCCACATTGGGAAGCTTGAACCATTTGCAGCAGGTACGGATGATTGGGAACAGTATATCGGATGGATGTGATTTTTTTTTGGACAAACGCGATCATAGGGCCGAAAGACAACTAGTGTTTTTGCTCAGTGTTCCGACATGTAGCATAATTAAGAGTCTGACTCACCCAGATGAGCCTGATACCCAGTCTTTAGACGTTTTGGTGGCCCTCGTGGGGAATCATTTCCACCTGAAAAACCCACTCATCATCCGCCGTTTTTTGTTTCCATACCACCACCCAGGCCCAGGGCGAGTTGACCACCGATTTCCTGGCCTACTTGAGGAAACTGGCGGAAACCTGCGAGTGCAGCACTGTATTGAACAAAACTCTGCAAGACCGTTTTGTCTGCCGCCTTCGGGACCTGGCTGCCCACTGCAAGCTCGTGGCGGAGACTCACCTGGACCAAGAATAGACAGTTCAGATCGCCATCTCCCATGAGAGCGCTGAGCAGGTCGCCCAGGAACTCCAGGGCCTGCCTGTGATGAATTTAAGCCGCCCATCCGCCCACTGTTGCGGTGGCCCAAGACCAGATGAAACGATCGCCCGACGATGGAGCCAACTTCGCAGGGAAGACGATTGCTGGCGCAGAGACCCGACAGCCGCTGCAAGGTCTCCCCAGAGGCCCAAGTCCTGAATGTCGATTATGGTGCAGGGCCCTCCAGCCGCCGAGACCGGGACACACACCAGGATTTGTACGAGTACACATGCTTGCCTTTCGGGGTTTCCGTGACATGTGCCATCTTCCAGCTGATCATGGAAGAATCTTGCAAGGTTTTCCCCAGGTTGCAGTCTACCTCGATTATGTCCTCATCGTGGGTTCCTCCGACCAAGAATATTGGCCGAAGTTTTGTGAAAATTCCAGGTGGCCAGCGTCTGCCTCTGGTGGGAGAAATGCGTTTTTAACGCAGCTGAGGTAAAGTTCCCCGCGGGTTCTGCCGTCCCTGCTGCCATTTGCAGCCGCCACTGCCGACTCCGCCAACATCACCCCCTGTTCCGGATTGAGTCGGGCTCAGATCGTCGGGCTTCCGGACACAGTAATATCAGAATTTAACTCCGAGATGGAGGTCCAGCCACCAGAAGAGGCAGCCACACAGGTACCCATCGTAGCATCGGCCACACACACCCCACCTCATCATTCCACATGGAAGTGCTGTTCTCCAGTCTGGTATATGCCGACTGAGCATCTTCCCCAGGCATAACAGACAAGGGGACATCGCGTCGAAGTGCGAATGCGGATGCCACTTTGGACTTCAGGGGGAGGGGTGTGTTATGGGCCAGGGTTTAGAAAACTCCAAAGTATATCATGGAGTTCACCTGACCTACAACTGTTTATCGATTTTGATTACGATGAGCACAAGGGCCTGCCTTTCAGGTGTTATTCAAGAGAGGCCTTCAGCAATTTTAATCAAAACATGCTTTATTCTACAAATTTAGTTAACATTTTTATAAACACACACATTAAGCATTTTTATCAACTACCAACATAAAAACCCCACAGAGCTACAGTGAGCTATGTATCACCCTTAATAAAATCCCCCCATTGACTGTTCCAATTTAATAACAATATCCCAGAAACCCCCTTTTCAAAGGTGTGGCCCAGCACACAGCACCCAAGACCCAAGACCTGGTATGCACGCTCTTGTTTCCTTTCCAAAGCAGCAGGTTTGAATTCCTTCCAGAAAGCAATTATTTATTTTAAGTTGTCAAGTAATCTGGAAACAGCTTTTAAACTGAAGATAGAGAGACAGGCTAAGATACTTCTCTTTCTGAGTACAGCAGCCAAATGTGAAAATGAAAGAAAACACTCAGAGCCACAAACAAGCCCCAAACCAAAGCAAAAATAAAGCCAACTCCCAGTGCCACAGTCCAGCTCCACCCACACAATGACATCACTGCAGCCATGTGATAAGACAAAAACATTTCTTAAAGGGACACTCACATGACAGATGTTACCACCCCCATGGAGGCCACGGGTTGTGTACCATTCATTTCCCCGTGACCTCCGATGAATATGAACTTCCCTGGTAATGGGGAGGGGCTTCCCCTTTAATGAGGGGAGGAGCCTCACAGTATAAAAAATCCGACCAGCGAGACAGAGCCTTCGGCAGAGGAGATTTGTGTATGCTAATAAAAGAATCGTTTTGCATCCTACTTGACATTCATGCTTATTTATTTGGCGTTGAGACGAGAAGAGATTCCTCCATTTTGTAGCTGCCTGCAAGCAAGCAACAGGACTGTGTGAAGAGCCAAAGAAGAATGATTTTGTAACAAGGAAGGGCCAGAGACCAGATAGCCAAGATATCACAATTGAATCTGAAGAGAGCTTCACAGGAGAGTCCATGGCAGTGCAAAGCAGTGCTGTTGTGAACTGCACCATAGATCCAGGTCCTCTGGTGAACAACTCATTCAGAAGAAATTGAAATCTGGAACAAAGCAGTATAAAGATGATTTCTTGCGGTATGATATTGTTAATTTTGACAATGCAAATCAGGATGCAAAGTCCATGTGCGTTTTATGCAGGGAAGTACTGGAAAATGAAAGATTAAAACTCTCAAAACTTGAAAGGCATTTGAAGAAGCATGGCGAGTTTGAGGACAAACATTTTGATTTTTTTTTAAAGAATGCTGTGAGAACCTAAATCATCAGCTGAAATCCTTACCAAAAATGTAACGTTGAATGACAAAGCAAGTGGGATTGTGAGGGCGAAGCAGGCTCACCTCTCGCATTAAAGGAAGTGAAAATGGTGCATTATGAAGGTCGGCTGGCATGAGTCACGAAGGTCAGCCGGTTGATAAAGGTGGGTCCCTGGGTAAAAAGTTTGAAAAACACTGCTCGGGACCTTTTAACAAATATTCAGTTCCAAATCCTGACCGTCGTGCAGCTATATCTCAGTAGTATGTCATACCTTCAGCTGTAATGTCATTCACGTTGGGTGGTATTTAAAGGAGGTGACAGAGGCTGGCTGGAGAGCCAGCAGGAATCCCGCATCACCTGTTGTAGTAAAGGCCTGTTGAATTAAGTGTCACTCAGGCTAGAGGCAGGACTTCCCGGAGATCAAGGACCCTGGGGCAGAGGTCCCACCAACCAAGAGCTGCCAGCTAATCGGAAGCCAGCAGCTCTATTGAATGACAATGCAACAAGGCAGGTGATCCCTGCTGACATAATTACACTTACCCAAGGCCTAGCATCATCAATGGATCCAGAGGGGCGACACAGTGGCGCAGTGGTTAGCATTGTTGCCTCATGGCACCGAGGACCTGGGTTCAATCCCGGCCCCGGGTCACTGACCCTGTGGAGTTTGCACATTCTCCCCACGTCTGTGTGGGTCTCACCCTTACAACGCAAAGATGTGCAGGGTAGATGCATTGGCCACACTAAATTGCCCCTCCATTGGTGAAAAAGGAATTGGGTACTTTAAATTTAAAAAAAATTAAGGGATCCAGACAAATAACTGAGTGATCTCAGAAAAGGTCTTTAAATGTTGGGGGTCACTTGGGAGGGGGCATTGTGGGGGGAGAATCGTCATCCAGGGGAATGTTTCAGATCCTAGTCTCTGTTTCCAGCCAATAATGGTTTCACTGTGGATTCATCCATTCAGGTTTTCTGCAGGTTAAGAAATACATCAACTCACAGCCTTTCTGGCGAGGAGTGGGAATGAGCATGCAAGCGAGAGAAGAGTGGGAGCATGTCCTTGTCCCTGTGTGTCCAGGTCTCAATCCTGCTTTTCTTCGGTCTCTGGAAATCAGCCCCGCGGGCAGGATGGGGTAGCCTGGCCAAGCGATCTAAGGCAATTTAATTAGACTCCAATGTCTGCAGGGGCGCAGGTTCGAATCCTACCATTGCCAGAGTTGCTCTCAGTTCAATGGTGACATAGTGGTTAGAATTGCAGTGTCACAGCACCAGGGGCTCAATTCCGACGTCAGGTGTGGAGTTTGCACATTCTCTCCATGTCTGTGTGGGTTTTCTTCGGGTGCTCCAGTTTCCAGCAACAGTCCAAAGATGTGCAGGTTAGATGAATTGGTCGTGCTAATATTGCCCAAAAGGTTAGTGGGGCTACAGGGATAGGGGAGGAGGATTGGGCCTACGTGGAGTGCTGTATTGGAACAAGAGCCATGCAGATTCAATGGGCCGAATGGCCTCCTTCTGCACAGTAGGAATTCTATGATTCTACGATCCAATTACCACCGATTACCAGGCAGAATAAAACCATTTGGTCAATGCATTGGCTACCAGCCAACTAATTGAACAGAGTCCCACCTTTGAACTGAGTCCCATACCATCTCCTGGGTGCCACAAACTCTGGGTTCTGTTCTCGAAAGCTAGCAGCACCATATATTATGTTGCAATTTCTTGAACTCCTCATTCTCTCTGCTGCTTGACTTAAAGATACAGGTCCATGAGGCATCCATGGATCAAAAATGACAATGGCAAAAATAAGGAAAGCAGAAATAAGGGAATTAACAGCAAGGAGCTTTACATCCCATCCTCCCTAAAATAAATGAAATGTCAGGGCACAGACGTTTCATTATCAGGTATGCAAGACACATATCACAAACATATATCCGTCCATCAATTGGGATAGTCATTGTGTTAAGGCATTAGATGGAGTGGAATTCTTAACATGTTTACAGGAGAACGTTTTAGCCCAATATGTGGAGGGTGCAACAAGGGACGGTGCATGGTTCTCTGGGTTTGTTACTCCTTCACATTACCCTTGAGGTAATATGTTGGGCCCTACCTTCCCCACTTCCTTGTTGAATGCCCCTCCCCCACACTGCTCTTCTGCAGTGCTGGACCTAATTTTCGGAATGAAGCTGGACAGATCGTTGATGCATTGGTGGGGGAGTATTTTGGCGATAGTGAACATAACATGGTACAATTTAAGTTTGTCACGGACAAAGAAATGGATAATTTGCAAACAAAAGGTTGTGGATTTAGGGAGAGTAGATTTCAGTAAAATCAGGCAGGATCTGGCCAAGGTAGACTGGGAAGAGTTACTTGTGGGGAAATCTACAGATGGATATTCCTTTTTTACAAAAAGTTAATAAGAATGTTGGTAAAGCCGCACCATATTAATTACAAAACATTTTTATTAGTAAAAAGGCAGAATGTTTCACTAGAGTCAACATGGATGAAAAGAGAAAAAAGCAATTGGGTGGCACAGTGGTTAGCACTGCTGCCTCTCAGCGCCAGAGACACGGGTTCAATTCTGACCTCGGGTGACTGTCTGTGTGGAGTTTGCACTTTCTTCTCATGTCTGCATGGGTTTCCTCCCACAGTCCAAAGATGTGCAAGTTAGGTGATTGGCTATGCTAAATTGGCCCTAAATGAGGTTACAAGGAGAGTGTTAGGGTTAGAGTTAGGGTTAGGGCCTGGGTGGGGTGCTCTTTCAGAGGGACGATGCAGACTTGATGTGCCGAATGGATTCCTTCTGCACTGTAGGGATTTTATGATAAATTTTTAAATTTATCTTTTACAAACACTAATAACTACAAATTGAAAGCTAAAATATTATGAGGTGCCAGGGAAAATTACATCTTTAAATAAAATCAAACTTTCATTCAACTATCAGGTTAGCTTATAAAATAATTAAGTCTGAACATCAAACACCTGTCTTTAACTAATCATATTGTTCGTTTCATGGGCTGGTACTTCTGAAAGAATAGGTTCAGTTCCAGATAAGTGTGAATACATCAAAACAAAGGATGCTGTGATGCTTTGAACCAGTTAAAACAATAAGCAATGTTTGAACTGCTGGATGGAGGGTAAAGGCACTGGTAATCATTATTCTCCCTTGTTGACTCAAGGTCTTTCAACAAAACAAACAGCTTCTTTTGTGATTGAATTGACATGGTGTTAACAATGCATTTAATGCCAATATCAGTATGAATTCAAGTCAAGCTGTCCAGAATGCTGGTACCAGGATCCCAGAGTTACTTATTTTATATGTCACTTAAAAGTGCCACAAACATGAAATGCTCACACCTTTAGTAAACGCAGCTGATGTTCACTAATATAAAATTGCAATAGCTTTTTATACCTTCATTCAGCAAACCATTGAAATTCCATGCAAAAAGTACCTGCAGCCTTTTCAGCTATTTTGGCTTCTATTGCTTTTTCTTGTAATTCGGTGTCAAGTTTCAGAACTTCCAATTCACGCTCTTTATCTGAGAGTTTATCCTGAAGCTAAAAGTATGAACATATAATATGTTGTATATATTTAAAGCTCAAGTCATGCATACCATTTTTGATTACAGATCAATAGATTAATATTTGAAGTTAGCAGCCTTCATGGAATAAGTGTTAGATTGAAATTAATATTTCCAAAGGCAAGTAACAATATAAATAATTAAACGTATCCAGTATTTACACAGAACTTGTTATTTTCAACAACGGTAGACATTTAACAGTATCAAATAACATTCTAACATCAGCTATCCCCTGAAATTAGTTAACCCGATAAATACAAATATTTGACTTTCAGTTACGCAGTGAAAATTATTAAGCATACATTTACTTATCAGATCAATCTACTGATACCAAAGGGATGTTATGCAAATTCAGTGGCACATTTTTTCCAAAGTTGTCTTACTGTCGGTCCAGAATGGAACATGGATTTGAATTACATTGTACATTTTAGTCCACACTTCAAAGCCATGAGAAAAGTGACCTTGTAATACATAAATTTATATCTTGAAGTAAGTTAGGACTGTTTAGATCAGACACGTTAAATTTCAGCAGCTGTTAATTAAGAAAAAGGCTGTTAATGAGGATCTGGAGGCACTTTACCAGTAGTTCTGGAATTGGTAGTCAAATGCTGCAATAAAATTTCAGTAGTTAGCAGTGTCAATAATTGCAGAATCGAGAAATCTTAAAACACTGCATGTGCAACCTGATGAAGATGCCAAAAATGAAAATATTGGTTGAAAATCCCATATCTGAAATGCTTGGGCTGCATATGAATCGGATTGTGGAATTTTTCGGATTTTGGAATATACTGTGCAGATGCGCATGTGTGGTGCGCATTGGGAACTGCACATATGTGGAACGTTAGGAACTGCGCTGCGTGTTGGGAACTGTGCATGTGCAGTGCATGTTGGGAAATGGGCATATGTTCTATGTTCTATATGCGGAACTTTGGGAACTGTACGTGTGCGGCACATATTGGGGGTTACGCATGTGTTGCGCGTTCGAAAAAATGTGCGGATTTTGGAATTTTTCGGTTTTCAGAATTTCGGATAAGGGATGCTCAACCTGTACGATAACACTTAAACGATAAATTCATTCATTTTTCATTTCCACATAACAAAGATAACCTTTCTTAGAAGAGCGAGGAAAATGTTGGATTAAATACAATCCTGAGTGCCACAAACACAAAGCACAATTAAACAAATCTAAAGGACATACCTTTTTATTTGATTCTGCCACAGCATTCAACTCTTGCAATAGGAGTGTTATTCTCCTGTTATCGTCTGAGAGTTTGGTAATTTGACCTGGGGTGAAAGGGTCATCTAGTGTATTGCTACCTCTGTTTTCAGCTCTGCTGTTACAAATCAAAGACAAAAATCATTTAGTGGGGCTCAAAGTTCACTTGAATGCAAAAAATTTAGTTTGGGAGCTCATGATACCTTTTTGATTGAAGACTTGAATTGTGCAAATAATAGCTGCATATAAAGTGAGCCTAGTTATTCTAAAGCATGATAATCTTAATCTCTTGGGACTTTGTGTGTGTGGAGCATATATTACAAGTACTGCTTTTGGAAAGCAAAGGATGAAAAATTAAAAGTTGATATGATGTCCTCAAATGTAAAGATGCCTCGTGGTAATATAATATTGAGTAAATTACATGCCTGACCTTAAAATATTTCTAGATAAGTATAATATCAAATTAGAATGTTGGAATAACTTATATTCTTACAAAATTACCATTACTACCCAGAATTCTTGACCATTTGTTGGAAATACATGTGCCTTTCTGCCTCTTTCCTTTTATTTTGGGGAGCAAGGATATGAATGAGCAGTAAACATTTTGAGATAGATGACTTATTTTGAAACCAAAGCCTCGGAATTACAGCTGGTATTTGCGGATATTTAACATGTTAGTGCTTTTTTAAAAAAAACAGAGGTTACATAGATACATAGAAGATAGGAGCAGGAGGAGGCTTTTTGGTCCTTCGAGCCTGCTCCGCCATTCATCACGATCATCGCTGATTATCCAACTCAACAGCCTAATTCTGCTTTCTCCCCATAGCCTTTGATCCCATTCTCCTCAAGTGCGAGATCCAGCCGCCTCTTGAATATATTCAAAGTTTTAGCATAAATTACTTCCTATGATAATGACTTCCACAGGCTCACCACTCTTTGGGTGAAGAAATGTCTCCTTATCTCTGTCCGAAATGGTTTACCGTGAATCCTCAGACTGTGACCTCTGGTTCTAGACACACCCATCATTGGTAACATCTTCCTGTCTAGTCCTGTTAGAATTTTATAAGTCTCTATGAGATCCCCCTCATTCTTTTGAACTCCAGCGAGAACAATCCCAACCTAGTCAATCTCTCCTCATATGACAGTCACGCCATCCCTGGAATCAGTCTGGTAAACCGTCGCTGCACTCCCTCGAGAGCAAGAACATCGTTCCTCAGAAAAGGAGACCAAAACTCTACACAATACTCCAGGTGTGGCCTCACGAAGGCCCTTATCAATTGCAGCAACACATCCCTGCTTCTCTACTTGAAACCTCTTGCAATGAAGGCCAACATACCATTAGCCTTCTTTATCGCCTGCTACACCTGCATGCTTACCTTCAGCGAATGGTGCACAAGGACATCCAGGTCCAGCTGCACACTCCCCTCTCCCAATTTACAACTATTCGGGCAGTAATCTGCCTTCCTGTTTTTGCTTCCAAAGTGAATAACCTCATACTTATCCAAATTATACTGCATCCAGCACTGATTTGCCCACCCGCCCAACCTGCCCAGAACTTGCTGTAGGATCCCTGCATCCTCATCACAATTCACCCTCCCATCTAATTTTCTATCATCTGCAATCTTTGAGATGTTACATTTTGTTCCCTCATCCAAATCATCAATATATATTGTGAATAGCTGGGGTCCCAGCACCGATCCCTGTGGTACCCCACTAGTTACCGCCTGCCAATTTGAAAAGGACCCATCAATCCCTACTCTTGGTTTCCTCTCTGCCAACCAGTTTTCTATCCACCTCAATACATTTCTCCCAATCCCATGTGTTTTAATGTTGCACAATAATTTCTTATGCGGGACTTTGTCAACTACTTCTGAAAGTCCAAATATACCACATCGACTGGCTCCCCCTTGTCAACTCTAATGGTTACCTCTTCAAAGAATTCCAACAGATTTGTCAAGCATGATTTTCCCTTCATAAATCCATGCTGACTCTGACTGATCCTGCCACTTCTTTCTCAATGTTCTGCTATAAAGTCCTTGATAACGGATTCAAGTACTTTCCCCATGACCAATGTTAGGCTTACTGGTCTATAATTCCCTGCTTTCTCTCTACCTCCCTTTTTGAATGTCAGAGTAGAGCTACCCTCCAATCTGCCAGGACAGTTCCAGAGTCTATAGAATCCCAGAAGATGACCACCAATGCATCCACTATTTCCAGAGCCACCTCCTTAAGCACTCTGGGATGCAGATTCTCAGGCCTGGGGGATTAATCACCCTTCAATCCCATCAATTTTCCCAGCACCATTTCTCTACTAATGGTGATCTCCCTCTGTTCTTCCCTCTCACTAAACCGTTCATTCTCCAACATTTTTGGGATCTGATTTGTGTCCTCATTTGTGAAGACAGAACCAAAGTATGTATTCAATTACTCAGCCATTTCTTTGTTCATTATTATGCATTCCCCTGTTTCTGTCTGTAGGGGGCCTACATTTCTCTTTACCAATCTCTTTCTCTTCACATTTCTATAGAAACTCTTAGTGTCAAGCTTTATGTTCCCTTCCAGCTTCATTTCCCCTTCTTAATCAATCCCTTCGTCCTTCTTTGCTGAATTCTAAACTGTTCTCAATTCTCAGACCTATTATTTTTCTTGGCCAATCTGTGTTCTTCTTCCTTGTATTGGATACTATTACTAATTTCCTTTGTAAGCCATGGATTGGCTCTCTTATCCCCTTTGCTTTTGTGCCAGACATGAATAAACAGTTGCTGTAGTTCCCCCTTGAATGTTTGCCATTGTCTATCCACTGTCATCCCTTTAAGTAATTCTCCCAAATCTATCAAGGCCAACATATGCCTCATATCCTCATAGTTCCCTTTATTAAGATTCAGCACCTTAGTCTCCGAATCTTCACTCTCCATCTTGATAAAAAATTCTATCATATTATGGTCGCTCATCCCTAAGGAATCTCGCACAGCCAGATTGGCAATGATTCCCTTCTCATTACATAGTACCCAGTCTAAGATGGCCTGCTCTCCTCCTCTACGGCATTGTGGCTAATTTGATTTGCCCAATCTATGTGAAGATGAAAATCACCCATGATCACCGATACTCCCTTGTTACGTGCGTCCCTAATTTCGTGTTTGATGCCATTCCCAACCTCACCACTGCTGCAGTTTGGGGGTCTATATATGAAACCCGCTAATGTTATTTGTCCCTTGGTATTTCTCAACTCTACCCATACAGGTTCAATTCTTTAAAGTAAATAACAATGTATATTTTAAAAAAGCATATTGAGGAATATCAACTAAATATGAGAATACTTTTTAGGCTCAAATTAAAAAGGAAATGTATAATTTTGTTAACAATTAATAATGTACATGATTTAAGGTTATCATCCAACTTAGCCTGTATATTCTAAGTAACTACATAGAAAATGCACACATTTGAATACTGAAATGCACAAAGCAAAGTGTCAAGAATGAAAATTTTCAATGTGGCCTTGACTCGAGATCCACCGGACAATAAATGCCTTTAACAGCAAACATAAAAGCTACAAGTACTACCATTGAATGACAACACAGAACTTCCTCAACATTATCAGAATGAAAATCCAGACTGATACAGTAAAAATCTGCAGGTAAGGTTTGAACCCGCAGAGTTCTTGGTTTAAAACAGTAGCCTTACAAATTTAACCAAACGGCCACAAATAACATTGTACACTACAATTTACCTACAAGAAGCATAATAGCTGAGTTCTTAGATTTGCCAGTTATCACCTTCACGTCACAGCACAAAGTGTTATGGGCCAGAGTTTAGAGAACCCCAAAGTGTCGCATGGAGTTCATCTGACCCACAACTTTTCATAGATTGTGGTATGGGGAGCACACGGCCCACTCTACAGGCGTGGTACAGCAGAAATGGAAAAGTATTTTTTAAAGCAAAACAATGTTTCTTCTATAAACTCAAATTAACCTTTTTAAAACATACAGTGAACATCTTAGCAACCATTAATTCAAATGCAACCCCCAAAGACTATAACACTAAGTAATCATTTAAGCTTTCCTATTACCATCCATACGACTTAAAAATAAAACCTTTAACAGAAGCACATCAGGTTAAAGTCACTACTGAAAACATTTATAATTCTGAATTCACCAAATGATCAAGAGATAGTCTTTTAATGGCAGAGAGAACAGCGGTACACTTGCTCCAGCTCCAACACGGAAAACGAAACTAAAACACACCCTGCAACAAACAGACTAAAACGAAACTAAAAAGCTGACAGACAGCCCAGCTCCACTCACTCTGACATCACTGCAGTAGTAAACACCTATTTCTTAAAGGTACTCTCACATGACACCTGCCCCAATGAAAAAAAAAACCATCAACATTAAGATGGTTTCATTTTTCACCTTTTCACTATCCTTTAACAAACGCACACAGTAAATATACTTTTTTGTTTCAAAATCCCAACACATGCAAACAGATATAATAATATAGTCCATTTTTTTCCCTCTTCCTCCAACTGGAATTCTTCCTGATTTGCAGCCTCTTTGAACAAGAAGGTTTCTGCACGATCCGTCCATTTTTCTATGCCTCGGCAATTTTCTTTAAAGTCAGATACTTTAGTTCAATCAGATCACGGAGTCCCTTGTAATTCTCCAACACAGGAGCATTGGTTATCACAGCTTTCACGCAGTCAAATGCCTGTTGACACTCCGCTGTCCACTGGAATTTGTTACACTTCTACAGCAAGGCCATCTGTGGAGCAATCACGCTACACAACTTTTGCACAAATGTTTGATCAAATCCACTCATGGCAAGAAATCGCATTATTTCCCTTTGTCTTGAGGGTATCAGAAACTCCTCAATAACTGTTTGTTTCACATCCCATGTGACCATTCAACACTGCCCAATTGGATGGCCAAGGAAAGTGACCTGGGCTTTTCCAAATTCACTTTTGGCCAGGTTTACCACCAAACCCGCCTCCTGAAGTCGATCGAATAATTCCATCAGATGTTTTAAATGTTCTGTCTATGGCTGAAAATTACCAGATCGTCAATGTATACCACACAATTGGGTAATCCAGAAACGACTTTGTTAGTTGACCGTTAAAATGCGGCTGGAGCGTTTTTCATGCCAAATGGTAGAATATAACTTTGAATTGGTATATACCATCTGGAGTCACAAAAGCTGAAATCTCCTTTGCCCTTTACCTGCCAGCAACCTTTAAGTAAATCCAATTTAAAAATAAAAGCTCAATGCAATCCTCCAAACGTGAGATAGGATAAGAGTCCATTCTTGTAACTGCATTAACCTTCCTATAGTCAACACACAACTGTTGGGTAACGTCTGGTTTTGGTATCATCACTATGGCTGAGCTCCATTGGCTGCAGCCCACTTCAATTATGCCATTTTTAAGCATACTCTCAATCTCTTTGTTAACCTGTGCAAATTTTGAAGGGTTAAGTCTATCTGGATGTTGTTTGTTTGGAACAGCGTTTCCGACATCTACATCATGTATAGCCAATTTACTACGTCCCAATTTCTCTCTACAAACTTGCCCACGTGATATCAATAACTCTTTCAGGTCAGTTTGTTTTTCCTCTGGAAGGTAACTCAACAATTTATCCCAATTTTTAAGAACATCCTCATTTTCCAATTTAATTTGAGGTATGTCAAATTCACAGTCATCTGGATTTGGTTTGTCACTGAATTAGAATCATTAAAACCTCCTCCTTTTTCTCTCCTTCCCCCTCAAAGTACCTTTTACGAATATTCACATGACACACTTGGTGAGTCTTTCTTCTATCTGGTGTTTTTACCACATAATTCACCTCACTTAATTTCCTTTCAATCTGATAAGGTCCACAAAACCTAGCTTTTAAAGGATCGCCTACTGCTGGTAGCAATGCTAAAACTTTATCTCCACTGGCAAAACTACGAACTTTGGATTTCTTGTCCGTTACCCGTTTCACCACATTTTGTACAAATTTCAAATGTTGTCTAGCCAATTCACCTGCTCTATTTAATCATTCCCTAAAATTTGACACGTAATCCAATAATGTAATTTCCGATTTCTCACTCACCAATTTTTCCTTAATCAATTTAAGTGACCCTCTTACCTCATGACCAAAACTTAGTTCAAAAGGACTAAATTTGGTTGACTCATTAGGTGCATCCCTAATTGCAAACAGTACGAATGGAATCCCTTTATCCCAATCCTCTGGATAATCTTGACAATAAGCCCTCATCATTGTCTTTCATGTCTGATGCCACCTTACTAACGTTCTCTGCGATTCTGGATGATGCGCAGTTGATTTAAATTGTTTATTCCTAAGCTATCTTTAACTTCTTTGAATAACCTTGAGGTAAAATTTGATCCTTGATCCAATTGTATTTCTGTGGGTAGTCCATATCCAGTAAAGAATTTAAGTAACTCCTCCACAATCTTTTTAGCTGTAATATTACGTACTGGAATGGCCTCTGGAAACCAGGTAGACACCTCCATTATAGTCAAAAGATATTGATTCCCACTCATTGTTTCAGGAAGCAGTCCTATGCAGTCAATTAGGACCCTTATAAAGGTTCCTCAAATGCTGGAATTGGTATTAAGGGTGCTGGTTTTATAACTGCTTGAGGTTTCCCTATCACTTGACATGTGTGACATGATTGACAAAATTTAACTGCATCTTTATGTTGTCCAGGCCAATAAAAATGTTTCTGGATTTTAGCTCGAGTTTTTCTTATTCCCAAATGCCCTCCCACTGGTACCTCATGTGCAACTCGCAACACCTCCTTTCTATACCCTACCGGCAATTGTACTTGATGAATTTCTGCCCACTTTTCATCCGCCTGCACATGGCAAGGTCTCCATTTTCTCATCAAGACATTATTTTTACGGTAATAACACTCTGGTATACACTCAGATTCCTCTTCCGTGTATGCTTTCTGATACATCCTTTCATTTCTATATATTTTTGTTGTAACTCCGCCAATTTTCCTGAACTAAAAATATCAGCCTCATCCTCCACCTGTTCTTGTTCTTTTTCAACCATCCAATCAAAAATCGTTTCTGATAATTGAACTTCCACTTCATCTTCACTCTTTGATTTCTCCTCTTGTTTTAATCTGTGACTTTGCGACCTTGTTACTACACAATCTGGAAAAATCTCAGGATATTTGTCCTTCAACACTTCAGTTTTCTGATTTTCCACTGGTTTATCACCACAATAGACATCACTCCCACCTGCGATCCAGCTACATCATTACCCAAGATAAATTGTATTCCTGGACAAGATAGTTTCTATATTACTCCTACTACCACTTCACCACTCTTCACTGGACTTTCCAACCTTACCTTATATAATGGAACACTACTCCTCTCACCCTGAATTCCACATATTACCACCTTTTCTGGCAACATTCTTCCCAAACTACATAACTCCTCATCTCTTACCATTAAAGATTGACTGGCTCCCGTATCTCTTAAAATTGTGACTTCTTTACCTGCTCCTCCTGATACACATGAGTAAACTTTACCCACACAAGTAAATTCTTGAATGAGATCTGGCACCTTATCAATCATCTCTTGATCAGGCTGTACAATCTTTTGCACCTCCTTCGTTTCACTTGGGCTTTCCTTTACCACTTTAACACACCCCACTGCCTTATCCTGTTTTACCACATCAGCCCTCCCAGTACTTTTCTTCAACCACCAACACTGTGACTTTACATGGCCTAGTTTATTGCAGTGAAAACATTTGAAACTTTTAATTTCTCTTCCACCCTCCTGGATTTCTTTTTTAGTCTGAGGTACACTCTCCTTATTATCTCCCATCAGATCACCTTTACCACTTGAGTATTTCTCATGTCCCCTGTTTCTATCCCTCACAGGCTGAAACTGATGCTGTAAACCAAGCTTTGATTTATGAACTAATTCATAATCACCTGCCATTTCTGCTGCTAATCTCGCAGTTTTAACCCTCTGCTCTTCCACATGAGTTCTCACTACATCGAGAATTGAATTTTTAAACTCCTCCAAAAGTATGATTTCTCTGAGAGCTTCATATGTTTTGTCTATTTTCAAAGCCCTTATCCACCTAGCAAAATTACTCTGTTTGAGCCTTTCAAACCCCATGTATGTCTGACCAAATTCTTTGCTTACATTTCTAAACCCTTGTCTGTAGGCTTCAGGCACTAGTTCATATGCACCTAAGATGGATTTTTTCACCTCCTCATACGTCTCAGATACCTCCAGTAGTGATGCAAACACTTCACTACCCTACCTATCAGCTTTGTTTGAATCAGTAATACCCACATGTCCTGTGGCCATTTCATTTGTTTAGCCAACTTTTCAAATGAAATGAAAAAGGCTTCCACCTCCTTCTCGTCAAACCTTGGCAATGTTTGGACATATTTAAATAGATCTCCACCAAGCGTTCGACTATGACGCTCTTTCTCACTATCCTCCAATTGTACGTTTCCCTTTACGTCTGCCAATTTTAACCGACTGTTATGTTTAATAGCCGTTTTCTGAAGTTCAAACTCTCTCTCTTTTTCCCTTTCCTCTCTATCTCTTTCCTTTTCCTTTCTATCTCTTTCTTTGTTTCTTTCTTCTCTCTCCTTTTCCCTGATCTGCAACTCCCTTTCTCTTTTTTTCTCTCTCATTGCATATTCAAGCTGCTTTAATTATTTTTCATGTTCAAGTTGCTTAATGTGCAACTGGATCTTTGCCATTTCTGATGAGTCAGACTGTATCTTAGGCAACTTTAAATGCTTAGCCACTGCCATAATTATCTTATCTTTTCACATTTTGTCAGGTAATGTTAAATGCAATGTTTTTGCCAAATCTAACAGTCTGCTTTTAGTCTATGTCCGTGAGGTACTGCGTGTGGCAGTCTCCACCCCCTAAAACTTCAGAGCCTCTGAAAGAGCCATTGTCCACAACACACTCCCCACGTAAACTAGAATACCACACCTGAAAAGCAACCACAATATGCTCAACACCTCACTGACTTTAAGTTCACTAAGTCAATCCAACAGATAAGGCTTTTATCCCGGTCCAGCCCCCAATTTGTTATGGGCCAGAGTTTAGAGAACCCCAAAGTCTAGCATGGAGTTCATCTGACCCGCAACCTTTAATAGACTGTGGTATGGGGAGCACACAGGCATGGTACAGCAGAAATGGAAAAGTATTTTTTAAAGCTAAACAATGTTTCTTCTATGAACTCAAGTTAACCTTTTTAAAACATACAGTGAACATCTTAGCAACCATTAGTTCAAATACAACCCCTAAAGACTACAACACAAAGTAATCCTTTGAGCTTTCCTTTTAACACCCATACAACTTAAAAACAAAACCTTTAACAGAAGCACATCAGGTTAAAGTCACTGCTGAAAACATTTATAATTCTGAATTCACCAAATGATCAAGAGATAGTCTTTTGATGACAGAGAGAACAGCAGTACACCTGCTTGGTCTGGCTTCAGCTCCAACACTGAAAATGAAACTAAAACGCACCCTGCAACAAACATCCTAAAACGAAAGTAAAAAGCTGACAGACAGCCCAGCTTCACCCACTCTCTGACATCACTGCAGTAGTAAACACCTATTTCTTAAAGGTACATTTCTTAAACACACATTTCTTAAAGGTACTCTCAAAGGTACTCTCTGTCTGTGCGGAGTCTGCACATCCTCCCCGTGTGTGCGTGGGTTTCCTCCGGGTGCTCCGGTTTCCTCCCACAGTCCAAAGATGTGCGGGTTAGGTGGATTGGCCATGATAAATTGCCCTTAGTGTCCAAAATTGCCCTTAGTGTTGGGTGGGGTTACCGAGTTATGGGGATAGGGTGGAGGTGTTGACCTTGGGTAGGGGGTAGGGTGCTCTTTCCAAGAGCCGGTGCAGACTCGATGGGCCGAATGGCCTCCTTCTGCGCTGTAAATCCTATGTAAAAAAAATGACAGAAGCATGCAGAAAACCTTAACATTCTCCAGTGAAAATTGAGATGCTGATTTTTAAATTAAAAAGTTTTATCCCTGTGGAATAGGCAGCACAATATATCAACACTTTGGTACCCTGATTCTGAATTCTGCCCAAACAGACTAGTTGAAAATGAATTCCCTTATTTGTGAAGGTTCCAGGTGAAACAAACACTTTGGCTGCCTCTTTATGGATGCAATACAGCTTAATGTGGTATTAAATAGTCCGTTAACGAGCACAATAACCAGCAACAATAATCCACAGCAGCACAATGTATCAAATAGTATGCATTCTCTTCTAAATTAGAGTTAAGGCACAAAGTGTCAAAAATTAAAATTTTCAATGTCGCATTGAATTATTCACTGCTTGGTGCCAACAGCTGAATTATTCGCTGCTTGGTGCCGACAACTTACACTACTGTTCAAAATGTATCTTTCTTCCTTCCATATTGATTCCCACCTTTGAAAAGGCAAGAAAGCAGCATCATTTTAGTCTTCTGCCAATTATGTCCTGGGCTAAAGGATGTGTACGACTAATGTGATTTACTTAATGATTTTTCCCCTACTCATCTTCATCAAGTACTCATTGTACTCATTGTACTAGACTTATGGTTGAAGTCTGTGTCGTACTTCTGAGGAGGGCAATAATTCAGATGACAAATGCTGTATTATTTCTAGTTGATAATGTTTTATAAATGCATGTACTTTCGTAAGCAAAGCTCCTTATAATTCCTATATTATCCTATTAAACTTTATTTTTAGATGAATACCAGTACAGCTACAACACCGGCATCTACCCATAAATGTGCACAATTTCCCAGGTATGTCCTGTACACAAGAAGCAGGATAAATCCAATCCAACAGTCGAACATCAATAAAGTCATGAAAGAGGTCACCAACAGTGCCATCAAGTGGCACACACTTAGCAATAAACTGTTCACTAATGCACGGTTTGGTTTCTTCCAGGGCCACTTAGCTCAAGACCGCATTGCAGCCTTAGTTCAACGACAAATAATGACAAAAGAGCTCAACTCCAGAGATAACATGAGGTGAAAGTGACTACCCTGGGCATCAAGCCGCATTTGACGGAGTATGGCATCTAGGAGCCCCAACAAAACTGGAGTCTATGGGAATCTCTCCACTGGTTGGAGTCATACCGAGCACAATGGAAGATGGTTATTGGAGATCAATCATCTCAGTTCCAAGATATCATTGCAGGAGTTGCTCAGGGTAAATGTCCAAGGCCCAACCATCCTCTGTTGCTTTATTTAGGACGTTCCTTCCATCACAAGATCAGAAGTGGGAATGTTTGTTGTTGGAGGCACAATGTTCAACACCACCTGCGACTCTTCAGACACCGAAGCAGGCATATCTAAATATAACGAGACCTGGACAATATCCAGGCTTGGGCTGACAGTTAACATTCATGCCACACAAGTTGCAGACACCTACCATCTCAAAAAAGAGGGAATCTAACCATTGCCTCTTGATATTCAATAGCATTACCGTTGCTGAGTCCCCCTATCACCTGGGAGCTCCACTGACCAGAAACTGAACTGGACCAGTAACATAAATAGTGTGGCTACAAGAGCAGGTCAGAAGCTGGGAATCCTGTGGCAATTAACTCGCCTCCTGACTCCCAAAGCCTGTATGCCATCTGTGAGGCACAAGTCAAGAATGTGATGGAATACTATCCATTTACTTTGACGAGTGCAGTTTCAACAACACTATAGAAGCTCGACACTATCCAGGACAATAAAAGCCACTTGACTGGCACCCCATCCACAAGCATTCACTCAACTCCACCATTGACGGCTCTTTTTTCCAACCCCCCTCCCATGTTAGAACATTGCAGTGTTACAGTCTCATTCTGTGGGCTCTTCATCGTTTCCGCTGTTGACGGTTTTCCAGCACTCTGCAATGAACATGTCCGCCTCCAGGGGGCCTGCAATAAAGTGTTCTTTGCCTTGGAATGGATACAGCATTCTAAATCTTACGCTGCTCTTGTACAGCGCTGTCTTTGCTTTGTTGAATTCGGCCCAGCGCTTGGTCAGGTCAGCCCCAATGGCCTGGTATTTCAGGATCTTATGTCCTTCCAAGATGCAGTTTTTGGACTGTCTGCCCAACGCAAGATTCTCTCCCGGTCTTGGTACCGGTGCATTTTCGCATTAATCGCCCTTGGCTGGTCCCCGGTTTTGGGTTTTGGTCTCATCGACCAGTGCGTCCTGTCTATTTCTGGTTGGTTGGGGAAGGTCTCCCTTCCCACCAGGTTGTCTAGCATTTGGGCCATTTGTGGGGTCCCTACCTTCGATCCCCTCCGGTAGGCCCACGATTCGCAAGTTCTGCCATCTCGACCGGTTCTCTTAGTCTTCGACCTTTCCTGTCAGGCTGTCTTGTGTCACGACCAGCCTCGCCACATCTTTTTCGAGGGAAACAATCTGGTCGCTCTGGTCTGTTGAGACCATTTCCAAGTCTGTGATCATCGCCTAGTGGGCCTCCAGTCGCTTTTTGGCTTTGTCCAGGACCAGTTGCATGTATGCCAGAGCTTCGGCAACCGCGCCCTTCACCGCCGCCTGAATGTCCGACTTTGTCTCCTCTCTGAGTTCCCTCAGTGCTCTTGAGAGGAACATCCTCCAGCCATCCTTTGGTGAGGGAGGGCTTCTTGTGCGACTGATCGGGCCCTCTCGCTCTGGCGGAGTTCGGGTTTTGCCATATGCCGGTCGGCTCGTCAGTTTGTTGCTGATCCAGGCTCTTCCAACTCCTGGTTTCTGTTCGAACCCTGGATTGGCTTTTGCCCAGCGTCCTTTTTTTCTTCTTTTTTTCCTCTGTTCTGCTAATGTCATGGGGTTGAATTGTTCAGTTTTTAGGCGTT
Organism: Scyliorhinus canicula; assembly: GCF_902713615.1. Classification (NCBI taxonomy): domain Eukaryota; kingdom Metazoa; phylum Chordata; class Chondrichthyes; order Carcharhiniformes; family Scyliorhinidae; genus Scyliorhinus; species Scyliorhinus canicula. The sequence continues at coordinate 75,578,177 of NC_052147.1, read as the reverse complement.
TTTCAGGTGAAAAGTGACTATTTTGCAGGTTCGCAGGAGGAGAGTCACCTGATGTGTGACTTCTCAGCACAGCTTCATCACTGGAGGTTGTGACTTGAAAATATATTGTCATTTCATTACTGTCAGTGTGTCAAAATCCTGGCAAGGAAGTCATTCAAACAACTGTGTGAAATCAGATGGCCATGGTGCGTGCAGTATTGCAAGAAATTCATTGACCTCACACAAATGATCATGTCATCTGTGCATCTTCAAATGCCATATCCCACCAACTGGACAATCCATGTGCCGCACACATAATATTCAATGCATCACAATCCCACCAAATATCTGAGTCATGTCTAATGGCTCACATTCGTAACTTCAGCACATTCTCACATACTCAGCACTGCTACAAGCCTCACATCCACATCTTAGCTTGCATATGTGGCCAGGTATTCAACCATGACAGCCACATCACCCAAAGATGCTGCAACACACTTTTCTCTCTCTTGCAAGACAACAAGGAGCACAAATGCAGACTGCAAGATCCAACCTGCAGGAAACAAAAACAGCTGCAGGTCCTGCCCCCACTGGAGTTTGTCCTCACTACAATCCCCATTGCTGAGTCCATGACCTGTGGCGAGTCTGAAACAACTGAAGATGACAGTATCCAGATACCAATTGTCCTTCTCACATCCCACTCATTCCGTAATCTCTTCTGATTTACAAACTTCAGATGGTGCAAGCAGCTCTTGCCTCCTGCCCCATGGCTCCCATCATAATCCATCCAACTACCTTGATACTTTCAGATATCTAAGCAGTGAAATGTGTTAAAGGAGTTTTGGACGTGTAAGAACTGGAAGAGCAGGCATACAGTGCTCATTTGTTCACACACCCTCATTTGCTCTTAACCTCAGCCACCAGTTCAGATACTATCATCGCACGCACTAATGAGGATAGTTCATGAGTCGAATCTGTATCTTGCGAACGGTGGGCAGCAGTGGCTGAAGCCAGATCAGATCAGAGACCAGTGTAGCAAGGATGCCAGCATATTGGACTGTGAGGTTGCACAGTCGCTCTGATGCAAAGGAATCATACAAACACTTTAATGAGGCAGCCTAGAGAAGAACGCTAAAGCATATTTACAATGAAATGCTTGGAAAATTAGCAGATTTTCTAGAAGGTCTGCAGTCAATGTCAAAGATAATGTTCTTGAGGAGTTCAGCAGCAACTTGGCACAGGGCTTTGCACAAAGATTGCATCCCACCATTTCAAGCATGGAAGTGGTGGCCAATTACATTTGCACACTTGCAGACCTAACCATGATACAGCATCAAATGGTCAATGTCTCGGTTTTCAGTATTCAAAGCGGCGTTCTGGAGTGTCACAACAATCCAGCAATCTGGTTACTAGATTGCCTGAGTGTCGTCGTAATGGCTTGTGGAGCAATAATTTACTGTCTTCTCCCAGGATGAAAAAACACCTCCTCCCATCAATCCCACACCTCCACTACCCTTTCTGTTTTTTGTCAGGAAGGCATCCTAGACTGTTGCCAATAATGCTTGTCATCTGAAGCTGGGTCTTTTAGAGTCATGGTTGCTCAAGATTGTATTGCAACAAAACGTGCAGTCTCGCCTACTGAAAACCAGTGGTCTTCCATCAGTCATGTTGCAATCAATGGGGTAGTATTGCATACGAGCACTCAGACAAGCAAAGGAATATGGAAGACCAGCATGGGTGTGCGAGAAGTGGGGGGGGGGGGGGGGGGAGAGGATGTGTGAAAGATACGAGTAAATGAGTTTGTGAGAGCGAGATGGGTCAGTGTATGTTTGTGCGAGAGAGAGCGTGATGAGCGAGAAATAGAGAGCGTGTCAAGAGAGAGGTGTGTGAGTGAGAGACGTGTGTGTGTGTATGTGAAGGAGAGAGAGGTGCATGTGTGCCCAATATGAGAATAATATTTTAGGTATCACTCCTTCCATTAAAAATCATAAAAGGTAAGGCTTAAACATTTTTTTTTAATAAGATAATTTAATTAATACCAGATTATCCGCTTCGAGAGTGGGTACTACTTTCAGGGATTAATGTTAATAGGCCATGGGAGGGTGGCTTGGCCAGGGGTTAATGTTTAGCTGGCGAATGTATTTATGACTGTGTCTCTTCCTAATTCCTAATATGGGCACAAATAAAGATAGAAAACATTTGTTTATATTTGATTTCTGTGCTCGTACCTATTTTGTGGCAAAAAAGCGGCACTAACATTCTGAAAACGTTTGTGGATCCCCAGTGCTCTAGGGAGGTCACTAGGGGTTCCACGGCTCGAAAAGTTTGGGAAACCTTATGTGTGCTATATCATCTCTGCTCCTTCACACTGTCAAGTTGGAGTCCAAAAGGGAAAGGGGGATGCAAACTGCTGCACTCATGATTGGAAGCGGGGTTTGTGCAGAATCTTTGAAATCAGGGCCAAGTCCTTTAGAGCATCCATGGAAACCCTGTAAACATTTGTAACTTTAAACAACTCTGGAAATCACCAAGCTCTTGTAAAATCGCAGCAACAGCCAGTAAAAATTAATCATGAACCAACCTGAAAGTAACTGTGTTGGACTTGGGTTCTTCCTACCACTGAGCGCATCTTCAGCTGCAGGGAATGAAAAAGGGTTGGGGCATTGAGCTCAAAAATGGCAGCTCTGGTGTCATATCAGCAATATGGGATGACTGACGTCATGATCTGTCTATATTGCATTCTTTCGGTGAAACTCTGGAGATGCGCAAATACCCTCACCCAAAATGGCAGCTGGTGGCACCAGCAATCACTCAGCAGTATTCTGGAAGCAAACTGGAACCCGTAGCACCAATAAACGTTGCTGTGTGAAGCCATATTACATGGTCCACATTTGCCATAAATATTCGTCAATCTGATTGGTTAGAGATAAGCTGTCAATTGCCCTGTTTGCACAAATTGGCTTAGTAACAGCAAATAAAGGTGATGGCTGCCCTTGCAATTAGCAAGTTGTTTCAAGTGGTGCTCCACAGGGCTTGGTGTTGGCACCCTTACTCTTTGTGTTATATAGTAACAATTTGGACGTGCACGTGGGGAGCACAATTGGGAAATTTGCAGACGACACAAACATTGGCTGAGTGTGGAGGATAGTTATAATCTTCAAAATGATTTTTAAAAAGCATATGAATTGCTCTCCTTCATTGGGAGAGGTATAGAATATAAAAGTAAGGATATAATGTTGGAATTGTATAAACAACTGGCGAGGTAACAATTGGAGTACTGTATACCGTTCTGGTTACATTACAGGAAGGACATAATTGCTCTCGAGAGAGTGCAGAGGAGGTTTACATGAATGTTGGACATAATTGCTCTCGAGAGAGTGCAGAGGAGGTTTACATGAATGTTTCCAGGGCTAGAAAAGTGTAGTTATGAGGAGAGATCGGATAGGTTGGGGTTATTTTCCTTGGAACAAAGATGTTTAAGGGGTGACTTAATAAGGTGAACAAAATTCTGAGGGGAAGAGATAGAGTGGACAGAATAAAACTGCTTCTCTTGGTGGAGAATTCTAGACTCGAGGACATCAATTCAGAGGGCGGCATGGTGGCGCAGTGGTTAGCACTGCTGCCTGCAGCGCCGAGGACCCAGGTTCGATCCCGGCCCCAGGTCACTGTCTGTGTAGAGTTTGCACATCCTCCCCATGTCTGCGTGGGTTTCACCCCCCAATCCAAAGATGTGCATTAGGTGGATTGGCCACGCTAAATTGCCCCTTAATTGGAACAAACTAATTGGGTACTCTAAACTTATTTTTTAAATTGATTTCAAGATAAGTGGTAGAAAGTGTAAAGGGGACATGAGGAAGAACTTTTTTACACAAAGGGTAGTGGGAGTCTGGAATTCGCTGCCCGAGTTGGTGGTGGAGGCAGAAACCCTAAACTCTTTTATAAAGTACCTGGATCTGCACGTTAAGCACTGCAAGATACAAAGCTATTGACCGAGTGCAGGAAAGTGGGATTAGAAAGTGCAGGAAAGTGGCATTGTCAAGGTAGGCCAAATGGCCCCCTTCTGTGCTGTTACTTTTCTATCATTCTATTGTATGATTCTAAGTCCCAGCTTCCCTGCAGAGGGCACCACTTTTTCCGATGCATAATTACCATAAATTGACAGCCAAAAGCCCACAAAATGTCTGCAGGAATCAGTAAGTATAACGTGATTTACCAGTCGTGTCCGGGTGCAACTGGTAGATCCCACGAGAAGCCTCTTCCCCGAATACCGATGGTCGCTAGGCCTCGCGAGATCCAATTACATCTCATGAAACATCAAGTAACTCTGTCAATGCCAGATTGAACCAGCGCTGAGGATCTACCGGCATCGCCGAGGAGACTTCAGCTGGGCGCCGTTTAGCACTGGTGCTCACAAACGGGAGCAAGGCGGAACGACAGATGAGGGGGTCTCCGAGGCGATCGGAGGCCCCCGGGTGGTTGGTCTCTGGGCAGGTGCCACCCTGGCACTGCTGATGCTACCCAGGCACCTTAGCACTGCCAGACTGGCACCCTGGCAGTGCCAGGCTGGCAGAGGCACTGTCAGAGTGCCAGGCTGGTATTTTGCCTGCACCGAGGATCAGGCCCTGCCTGCATGAGGTGGGTGCAGGGGACTCGAGGAACCCCCAAAAGGTGAGCTGGGACGTTGGGGGAGTCTGCAGATCACATAGGGGGGTTGAGAGATCGGGGCAGCACTTTCCTGCACTGACGGGTGGAGCTCCTCAGTGCAGGAAATGCAACTGAGTGTGGCCTCGGTGGGGCGTTCCTCACTGAGACCCGAAAAAGAAGCAGATTGCTGTTAGACAGTGGTTCATTTCTGGCACTTGACTCTGCTTTTATTTCATGAGATCACATCCATTTTAAAAGTGTGCACCATTTTCTCACTGCAAACTGAAAAATCCGTGCATATGCATCCATACTAATCATAAAACATTTGTGGATAGAAAACAATCCTACATGCGGTAGCCAGGAAGAATGCCGATGCATAAAAGTAAAGGGCGATACTGACTTTGATAGCCGCCAGCAGCAATCTGTGGATAATACAAGATTTTTCAAGTCATCGCGAAGGTGATGACACTGTTCTTCCACTGCTTCCCTAGCTAAACTCAATCACTTTAGGTACCCTTTGACATTTCTAGTGACATACCAGCAGTATTAGTAAAACCAATCCCCTTTGGAGGCGAGAGGGTGGGAGGGGGGAGGTGGCAAAGAGGCACTGTGGATGAGGGCGGAAGCACTGGGAAACATTTTGAGAATAAAGGTAAAGTTAAGGTAAAGTCATCATAGTCCCAGATGACCATAGGCTGCTTTCCCTTTCAAAGGATAGAGCTGACTAGTGATAATTTAATCTGAAGATGTCCACTCAGACGCAAGGTTGAGAAGGCAGGCCTTCATGAATAACCTCAGCCGTATGGGAATTGAACCCACGCTGCTGGCCTTGTTGAGCTAAACCGGCCTCCATTATCTTTACCTGATTTTGAGAATAGGCAAGCCACAGAAGAAAACGTCTGTGGCAAACAACGTTTAAGTGAAACCGCAATAGTAAATGGATATATTGACACACCTTTATAAATGACATGAACCAAATAGCCCGGGACTGGACACAGGTCCACAAGTGGAATCTGACCAGCCTGGCGGAGGAAGTCAAAAAGGCTCCTGCTCTCCCTGGAAGCGAGGGTGCAGACGATCAAAATGAATATCCCACACAGGTTCCTATTCCTGTTCAGATCAATACCGATCTTCATCTGCAAAGCCTTTTTCCACAGCATAGACAATATGGTGCAGACCACTGGGCAGCAACGACAGAGAGAGTGAGGGGATGGATACGCCAAAACACCACGGTGGGTGAGGGTGGAGGAATCTTCCTGCAAGGGAACGAGGCTCCAGGCACTCACCATGGCAGCTCTCCCAACCCTTCCCGAAGAAACATATATCCTGCCCAGTGGTAGTAGCTACACTGAGGACATGGAAGCAGATGAGGCAACATTTCGGTTTGACCGAAATGTCCCCCAAGGCTCCCATCTGCGGAAACCATAAATTCCCACCAGCCATGCTCGACACCACTTTCAAAAAATGGAGACATGATGGGAGAAACGCTCACACGGAGGACTTTTACATGAGAGACAGACGAGCGACACTGAGCGAACTGACGAAGAACCTGGAACTAGCGAAAGGACAGAACTTAGACAACTTCAGGTAAAGCAGTAACACAGTAATCTTTATTGTCTCAAGTAAGCTAGCATTAACACTGCAATGAAGTCACTGTGAAAAGCCCCGAGTCGCCACAGAGGAAGAATTCAGAATATCCAATTCACCAAACAGCATATCTCTTGGGGTTTGTGGGAGGAAACCGGAGCACCCGGAGGAAACCCACACAAACACAGGGAGAACGTGCAGACTCCGCACAGACAGTGACCCAATCCGGGAATCGACCCTGGGACCCTGGTGCTGTGTTTCTCTGCAAGGAGATGGTAGGATACCACAGGACCTCACGAACCACATCATGAGAGGACCTGATAAACATGGACAGTAAGGAAGGGGGAAACTGCAGAAAAATCTAGGGACAGCTACTGGTCAGGGCGAGACTGCCACTGGACGAAGCCAGACAAAATGGAGGGACGAACTGGAACAGAAGAGGGCTGCGACTCTGGAGTGAAGCAATGAGGAGGGCCAATTCCACCTCCTCCTGCGCAAGGCTCAACCTCATGCAGTTTAAAGTGGTGCACAGAGCACACCTAACCAGAACCTGAATGAACAGGTTCTTCCCGGAGGTGGGGGATAAAAGCGAACGCTGCTAGGGAGGCCCGGCCAACCATTCCCACATGTTCTGGGCTTGCCCCAGACTTGTAGGGTTCTGGACAGCCTTCTTCGAGGCAATGTCCAAAGTTGTGGGGGTGAGGGTGGAGCCGTGCCCGAGTATGGCATTCTTCAGGGTTTCAGAACAGCTAAAACTACACATGGGGAAGAGGGCTGACGCCCTTGCACGCCGGAGAATTCTGCTCAACTGGCGATCAGCAGCACCACCCACAGCTGCAGACTGGCTGACAGACCTGCCTGAAATTCTCCATCTGGAGAAGATCAAGTACACCATCAGAGGGTCGGAAGAAGGCTCCCTGAAAGCATGGGGGCAGTTCATCGGCCTGTTCTTGTTATTTTACTCTTTTGGTAACATATCTCGTTGCTCTTTGCTTCTTCTCCAGAATGGTCTGATGGCGTGATTCTGAAGAAACTACAAGTCTTCAACTTAAAGCAAACTAATCTATTGAGTAACGATTGATTAATATTCAGTTTGCGTGGGGCGGATATGGCACAGTGGTTAGCACTGGAAATACGGTGCTGAGGACTCGGGTACAAATCCTGGTCCAGTGTCACTGTCCGTGTGTAGTTTGTACATTCTCCCCATGTCTGCATGTGTTTCACACCACAACCCAAAGATGTGCAGGTTAAGTGGATTGGCCATGCTAAATTGACCGTAAATTGGGGAAAGAAAATTGGTTACTCTAAAATTTAAAAAAATATCGAGTTTGCACACTCCACAGAACTGTAACTAGGAATCAAGTAATTTATATTAAAGTATTAACTAATTCAAACTACATGTGCTGAACTATGCTGTCATCTATCTATCTTACACTCTACAGTCTAGTCACTCCTGATTGGAAGAGAGAGACCAAGATCCTCGAGGTGTTCGTATTTATAGTGGGATTCAGCGGTGCCCTCTAGTGGTTACACTGAGATGCACTAATTAACCCTTTAGTTACCTACATATATAAATATCATTATATGCCCTTTTTAAAAAAAAATATTTCTTTCTTCTGTTTAACAAAAGGAAAAATGTATAACAATATTACAGCCAAAAACATGATATGCATATCTCTGTACATAGCAAAATGAATAACGATCACACAATTTACTGTAAAGTCTACAAGTTCAGTCTATTTGGCTTTTATCTTCGTCTTGTTGATCTTCTTCGTGGACGAGGATGTTTGCACAGTAGTTTACGTGTCATCACTACTTTGATTGTTGGTTGGCGTATCTTGAAAGATTGTTTCATGGAGTTGCAGGTCTGGAAACATTTTCTGTGTTTTAATTTTCTGAAGTGCTCTACGATTTCTACGTAGGATGTTTCCTTCAGCTACCATTACTATGTATGAGCATGGTGCTGCTTGTCTTATGTAGGTCCAGAAGATGGTGCCGGAGCGAGGCTACTCTCTGCAAGCTCTCCCCAACAGATCCACCTTTTACTTAACTTATACTCGTTCTAAACTTTTAAAATTTAATTCTAAGACTAACATTATTACTAATCTCTCTCTTATCTTTTCTTGCAGGCTTGAACATCCTCCGTGGCCCGTGGGGACCGTTTGACCTGACCTGACCTCCACAACCTGGAAGTGGATCGGGCCCAAACCGGAAGTGAAGCCTCGACCTCGATTTGGAGCTGAACCGGACCTCGGAACTCCCAACCCGGCCTAACAACCGGCACCAGCCCCCGGATCGGCCGACCCAGTCCCTGAAGCGCCCGACCCGACCCCCGACGGCGAGACTCAGCCCAACTCGACCCCAAGAGACCTGCCCAGTGACCCAACCCAGAGAGCCCCGCCCAGCAACCCAACCTACCTGGAGATGAAAGAAAGAAAAATCCACGCGGAGGCCCGACTGGGCCTACTTCAAGACCCAACCTCAGGAGCGCCTAGGGAGGGAACAGACCACAGGACTCAGCTCAGCCTGCCTCAGGTAGCCCCTGCCCACGGACCAGGACCCCCGAAATGGCGGTGACCCCATGCGAGAACCTGAACGCGGTGCAAGGTATTCACGAGCCTGCAAAACGCCAGAACCCATCCAGATCGCAAACATGCCCCCCCAGCAATCTCTCTACCTCACCCAGCACCCGGTACCCTGCCAGACGCGACAGCGGAAACGTAACCAGCGCCCTAGTCCCCACCAGCGCCCTGGACCCCGGCAGATGTAACCACCTACCTTCCACAAGTTCAGACTTCTCCCATCGGATCCCAGGATCATCCAGCCGCAGCCGCTGACCGAGGAAGCGAGGGAAACGCGGTGGTTTGCAGGTTAGACTGAAGCAACGTGGTTTCAAGACCCCCCTCCCCAGCAAATGTCCAAGCGATCGAAAACAAGCTGGATGAACTTAACGCCAGACTTACTTCTCAGAGGGAAGTAAGAGACTGCTGTGTGCTCTGTTTCACAGGGACATGGCTCATCCCCCCCTCACCAGACTGTGCCATACAACCTGAAGGCTTCTCAATTCACCGGGCGGACCGCACCACGTCATCACGCAAAGCAAAGGGTGGAGGGGTTTGCCTCCTCATCAACTCCTCCTGGTGCTTGGATGTGGCGACCCTGGCGACCTACTGCTCCCCAGAACTGGACTACCTGACCTTGAAGTGCCACCCATACTATCTTCCACGTGAGTTCACTTCAACCATTATCACAGCGGTCCACATCCCACCCCAGGCAGAACTGGATGAACTGTACACAGTTATAAATAAACTATGAAACAGAACATCCGGAGGCCTTGTTCATCGTGGCCGGAGACTTCAACAAGGCCAACCTCAAGAGTGTACTGCCAAAATTCAACCAGCACATCTCCTGTCCCACCAGGGGTGACAACACTCGACCACTGCTACTCAAAAATCCAGGGCACCTACCATTCCATCCCCCGACCCCACTTTGGGAAATCAGACCAGAAGACAGTGCTCCTTCTCCCGGCATACAAGCAGAAACTCAAGCAGGAGAATCCAGCTAAGAAGGTCGTGCAGTGCTTGTCCGAGGAAACAGAAGAGCTCTTACGTGACTGCTTAGAGACAGTGGACTGGTCAATAATTAGGAACTCAGCAACCAACTTAAATGAGTATGCCACCACCGTCACAGACTTCATCAGCAAATGTGTGGACGACTGCGTGCCAAAGAAAGCAGTCTGTACGTTCCCCAACCGGAAACCATGGCTCAATCGCGAGGCTGACGCCCTACTGAAGGACAAATCTGTGGCGTTCAAGTCAGACGACCCTGACCTATACAAAAAATCCAGGTACGATCTCTGCAAAGTCATCCGAGATGCCAAGAGAGAATATCAAACCAAGCTGGAGTCACAGACAGACTCTCGGCGATTGTGGCAAGGACTAAACAACATAACGGGTTTCAAAGCGAAGCCGAGCAGTATGTCCGGCAGCAGTGCACCCCTCTCCGCTGAACTCAATGCATTCTATGCTTGGTTCGAGCAGGTAACCAACAATCCGCTGTTGAGTGCCCCAGCAGCCCATAACGCAGCCATACCCACCGTCACAGCTTCCGAAGTCAGATCGGCCTTCCTGAAAGTGAACCCTCGGAAGGCGACGGGCCCAGACAGGATTCCTGGTGAGCCTGCATGTACCAGCTGGCAGAGGTGTTCGTGGACATCTTTAACCTGTCCCTACTCCACTCCGAGGTCCCCACCTGCTTCAAGAAGACCACCATCATACCGGTGCCAAAGAAGAAACAGGCAACGTGCCTCTATGACTACCGTCCGGTGGCCCTGACTTCAGTTGTAATGAAGTGCATTAAGAGGCTGATAATGAAGCGCATCACCTCCATACTCCCGGAACGCCTTGATCCACTGCAATTCGCATACCGTCGCAACTGGTCCACAGCAAATGCCATTTCCCTGGCCCTACACTCATCCCAAGAGCATCTCAACAACAAGGACTCCGACATCAGACTCCTATTTATTGACTACAGCTCCACCTTCAACACCATAATCGCAGCCAAGCTCATATCAAAGCTCCAAAACCTAGGACTTGGCTCCCCACTCTGCAACTGGATCCTCTATTTTCTGACCAACAGACCACAATCATTAAGAATGAACAACAACACCTCCTCCACAATACTCATCAATACCGGAGCCCCGCAAGGCTGCGTACTTAGCCCCCTACTCTACTCCCTGTACACATAAGACTGCGTGGCAAAATTTGGTTCCAACTCCATCTACAATTTGCTGACGATACGACCATAGTGGGCCGGATCTCGAATAACGACAAGTCAGAATACAGCAGGGAGATTGAGATCCTAGTGGAGTGGTGCAGCGACAACAATCTCTCCCTCAATGCCAGCAAAACTAAAGATCTGGTCACTGACTTCAGCAAGCAAAGTACTATACACACCCCTGTCAGCATCAACGGAGCCGAGGTGGAGATGGTTAGTAGTTTCAAATTCCTAGGGGTGCACATCTCCAAAAATCTGTCCTGATCCACCCACGTCAACTCTACCACCAAGAAAGCACAACAGCGCCTATACATCCTCAGGAAACTAAAGAAATTTGACATGTCCACATTAACCCTTACCAACTTTTACAGATGCACCATAGAAAGCATCCTATCGGGCTGCATCACAGTCTGGTATCGCAACTGCTCGGCCCAGGACCGCAAGAAACTTCAGAGAGTTGTGAACACCACCCAGTCCATCACATGAACCTGCCTTCCATCCATTGACTCCATCTACAGCTCCCGCTGCCTGGAGAAAGCGGGCAGCATAATCAAAGACTCCTCCCACCCAGCTTACTCACTCTTCCAACTTCTTTCATCGGGCAGAAGATACAGAAGTCTGAGAACACGCACAAACAGATTCAAAAACAGCTTCTTCCCCACTATTACCAGACTCCTAAATGACCCTCTTATGGACTGACCTCATTAACATTACACCCTGTATGCTTCATCTGATGCCGGTGCTTATGTAGTTACATTGTGTACCTTGTGTTGCCCTATTATGTATTTTCTTTTATTCCCTTTTCTTCCCATATACTTAATGATCTGTTGAGCTGCTCGCAGAAAAATACTTTTCACTGTACCTCGGTACACGTGACAATCAACAAATCCAATCCAATCCAATCCAATTCTGGCAGGAGCAAACCAACCTCCATCAGGTATCTTAATCCTGATGGTGTTATCTTGGAGTAGTGAGTCCAGATTGGTCGCATGCATGTCACAGTTGATTCTTTGACGATTACATTTCTGTTTCATTTTCTGTATCACTGGCAGATGATCTGGATTTTGAAGTTTAAGCGATGGTAATATTGTTCTTAGATCACGATTTATGAGCATTTGTGCTGGTGACAGTCCTGTTGATAAAGGAGTTGCTCTGTAGAATAGCAGTGCAAGATGGGTGTCTGGTGCAGAATCCAAAGATTTATTTATGAGTTTTTTTATGATGTGCGCTCCTTTTTCTACCTTTCCGTTCGACTGTGGGCAATGTGGACTTGATGTGATGTGTTTAAAATTGTAGTCTTAAAAACTTGGCCCAGTCGTTGCTGTCGAAACACAGTCCATTGTCTGATATGATAGTGGTAGGTATTCTATGTCTGAAGAAGGTTTCTTTGCTTGCTTTTATTACAGATTTGCATGTCAGATGAGGTAACTTCAATACCTCTGGATAATTCGACTAATAGTCGATAATGAGCACGTGGTCACGACCATTTGAATTAAATAGGTCTATACCTACTTTGGCCCAAGGAGAGGATTTCAACTCACGTTGCTATAGAGTCTCCTTGCACTGCGCAGGCTGAAACCTCTGGCACATCTCACATCCAAGTACCATGTCAGAGATGTCCCGCTTTATACCAGGCCAGTACACTGCTTGTTTAGACCTCCTCTTACACTTCTCAATTCCGAGGTGACCCTCATGAATCTGGCTGAGTATCATAAGTCTGAGACGCAGCGGTATGACTATCCGGTCAAGTCAAAGAAGTAGACCATCCACGATCGTAAAATCTGCGTGAATGTTTCCAAATTGGGGACACTGCCCTTTCGGCCACCCATTATTTTTGTTTTTAATTTAGAGTACCAAATTAATTTTTTTCCAATTATGGGGCAATTTAGCGTGACCTATCCACCTAGCCTGCACATCTTGGGTTATGGGGGCGAAACCCATGCAAACACAGACAGAATGTGCAAACTCCACACGACAGTGACCCAGAGCTGGGATCGAACCTGGGACCCCGGTGCCATGAGGCTGCAGGGCTAACCCACTGTGTCACCGTGCTGCCCTCCGGCCACTGCGTTGTAGCAATGCATCCTTCTTTGTCTCCTCTTGGATAAGGTTGATCTCTTCATCCGAGGCCGGAAGATTGTCCGCACACAGCTGTACTTGAGATTCAGCATGTTGTATGAACTCAAATGGTTCACTTTGTGAAGTGATGGTGCGTGATAACACATCTGTTATGATCAGATCTTTTCCTGGTGTATAGATGTGGTCGAAGTCGTATCTTCTGAGCTTCATCAAAATTCTTTGGAGTCGTGGAGTCATATTGTTGAGATCCTTCTGTATATATGAACCAATGGTCTGTGATGCGTTTCTACAGTGAAAGTGGGGAGTCCACAGACGCAGTCATTGGACTTCAATATGCCGGTTAGTGGACCAAGACATTCTTTTTCTCTTTGAGCGTATCGACATTCTGTTGCTGTCATCGCTCCGAATGCTGTAGCCATGTAAAATGGCCACCTGCAAAGGACCAGGGGAATTGTGGTCAATTTGGGACACTGACAGGTACACAGCCTCTAATTCCCCTACAGCGGCTGCCAGAGACCAGGAAACACCCTAGAAGCCAGGGCCTTCACTCTACAAGCTCCTAGAGACTTGGAAAACACCACAGAAGCCGGGACCTCCACTCTGCCGCTCTCCAACGACCAGGCCAGCATCGCAGAAGCTGCGGCCCTCCCCACAACAGCTTCCAACCCCACTGACCCGGAGAGCTGCAACCTCCTGCAGGCCCCAAGCACCTTCCACTCCCCCCTTCTACAGTCATCCCACATTCCTAAAAATAAACCCCCACAAGCCTAACAATCCCTAATACTGCTCTTTTAAATTTACTTGCAGGTCTAGAGATCCTCCGTCCTCTGAAGGAAGACCACGATCTGGAAAGGACCTTGCGGGCCCCAACACATGGACCCGGCCATCGCCTCATCCGCAACCACGATCACATAGACGTCATCCACTTACCGGCCTTCACCCCATCCGCACCAGAGCGTGGTCTGGACATCCACCAACCTGTGAAGACAAACCACAGCCCAAAAGTGGCCCGGAACGCTCGACCGTGCAGACTCGCCTACTGACACAGGAACCACAAGCAAGGCAACAAATCCTCCATCCACACACCGACCAGAGTGAATAACCTCATTGGACACAACTATTCCCTTAACACTGCATACTCTCACCGTCTCCCAGGCTCGAAAAGAAGCAGTCACTCCGAAGCGTGAAAGTGTGGAAAAAATGCAGGCCTGCAGGTGAGAATGAAACAAAGCGGCCCCAAAGCCCCTCTGCCTGGCTTACTCCGAGCTAATGTCCAATCTCTAGAAAACAAGCTAGACAAACCTAAAGCCAGACTCACTTTTCAAAGAGAACTAAGGGACGCTGTGTGCTCTGTTTCACGGAGACATGGCTCACTCCTGCTTCATCGGACAATCAGAGGGTTTCTCAATCCACCAAATGGACCGTACGGTGGCCTCAGGCAAGACAAGGAGGTGGGGGTCTGCCTCCTAATCAACACCTCCTGGTGCCGAGATGCAACAACACTGGCGAGTTTCTGCTCCCCGGACCTAGAATACCTGACAATAAAATGCCGCCCCTACCACCTTCCGCAGGAGTTCAGCTCCGTTATCCTGACGGCAGTTTACATCCCACCCCATGCGAACGTGAAAATCGCACTGGACGAAATATTCACCACCACAGATAGCCTTGAAACGAAACATCCCAAGGACTTGTTCATAGCAGCTGGGGACTTCAATCAGGCCAAGTTCAAGAGCGTACTACCACGTTACCACCAACACGTCACCTGTTCCACCAGAGGCCCAAACATCCTGGACCACTGCTACACAAATATCAAACATTCCTCCTGCTCTATCGCCCGCCCACACTTTAGCAAATCTGACCACAAGGCTGTGCTCCTGCTCCCGGCTTATAAGCAAAAACTGAAGCGGGAGAATCCGTCAAAGAAAGTCGTGCACTGTTGGTCTGAGGAATCGGATGATCTCCTACGGGACTGCTTAGAGGCAGTGGACTGGTCAGTATTTGAAAACTCTGCAACCAGCCTGAACAAGTATGCCACTACAGTAACTGACTTCATTAGGAAGTGTGTAGAAGACTGTGTGCCAAAGGAGCAAATCCGCGTGTTTCCCACCCGGAAACCCTGGATGAACAGGGATATTCACTGCTTGCTGAAATGTAGGTCTGAGGCGTTCAAGTCAGGCGACCCTGACCTATATAAGAAAGCCAGATATGATCTAAAGAAATCCATCAAAGTTGCCAAAAGACATTACTGGACCAAGCTCGAGTCCCAGGCCAACCACACGGATCCCCGCCGTCTATGACAAGGCCTGCAAGACATAACGGGCTACAAGATGAAGGCATGTAAAATCGTCGGCTCCAACGCACCCCTCCCTGATGAGCTCAATGCATTCTATGCCCGCTTTGAGCAAGAGGTCAGCGAGTGCAAGTCCTCCATCCCAGAAGCCGCGGATGAACTTGTATCTGAGATCACCACTGCAGATGTCAGAGCAGCCTTCTCGAAGGTCAACCCATGGAAAGCCACTGGCCCGGATGGGGTACCCGGACGAGCACTCAGGTCTTGCATGGATCAGCTGGCGGGGGTATTCGCAGACATCTTCAACCTCTCTTTACAACAATCTGAGGTCCCTATCTGCTTCAAGAAGACGACTATCATCCCTGTACCAAAACAATGTCAAGCAGCGTGCCTTAATGACTATCGTCCAGTGGCTCTGACATCCATCATCATGAAGTGCTTTGAAAGGTTAGTCATGGCATGAATCGACTCCAGCCTCCCGGATTGCCTTGATCCACTACAGTTTGTCTACCGCTGCAACAGGTCCACAGCAGACACATCTCCATGGCCCTGCACTCTACCCTGGAACACCTAAATAACAAAGACACCTATGTAAGACTCCTATTTATCGACCACAGCTCAGCCTTCAACACCATCATTCCAACAAAACTCATCTCCAAACTCCGTGGCCTTGGCCTCGGCTCCTTCCTCTGCGACTGGATGCTGAACTTTCTAACCCACAGGCCACAATCAGTAAAGATAGGCAACAACACCTCCTCCACGATCATCCTTAACACCGGTGCCCCATGAGGCTGTGTCCTCAGCCCCCTACGATACTCCTTATACACCTATGACTGTGTGGCCAAAATCCCCTCCAACTCGATTTTCAAATTTGCTGATGACACCACCGTCGTGGGTCAGATTTCAAAAATGACGAGACAGAGTACAGGAATGAGACAGAGAATCTGGTGAACTGGTGCGACAACAATAATCTCTCCCTCAATGTCAACAAAACGAAGGAGATTGTCATCGACTTCAGGAAGCGTAGTGGAGAACATGCCCCTGTCTACATCAATGGGAATAAGTAGAAAGGGTCGAGAATTTCATGTTTTTAGGTGTACAGATCACCAACAGCCTGTCCTGATCTCCCCCCCCCCTCCTCATGCCAGCACTACAGTTAAGAAAGCCCACCAACGACTCTACTTTCTCAGAAGACTAACGAAATTTGGCATGTCAGCTACGACCCTCATCAACTTCTACAGATGCACCATAGAAAGCATTCTTTCTTGGTATGGAGCCTGCTCTGCCCAAGATGGCAGGAAACTACAAAAGGTTGTGGATGTAGCCCAGTCCATCACGCAAACCAGCCTCCCATCCATTGACTCTATCTATAATTCCCACTGCCTCAGAAAGACAGCCAGCATAATTAAGGACACCTCGCACCCTGGACATACTCTTTTCCACCTTCTTCCATCGGGAAAAAGATACCAAAGTTTGAGGTCACGTACCAACCGACCCAAGAACAGCTTCTTCCCTACTGCCATCAGACTTTTAAATGGCCTACCTGGTATTAATTTGATCTTTTCTCTACACATTGCTATAACTGTAACATTATACCCTGCAGTCTCTCCTTCCTTCCCTATGTACGGTATGAATTGTTTGTACAGCATGCAAGAAACAATACTTTTCACTGTATGCTAATACATGTGACAATAATAAATCAAATCAAATCAAAAGAAACCGGACTTGACTGAAACTTGCATCCATTAAGAATCAGTTACCATTTTCCCCAAGACAATAGCATTCGCATTAAGACCATCAACGATAGCAAACTAACCGGCGCCACCCCCTCCTTATTTGGAAAGGCCTATGTGCCTGGGACAATGATAGCTAGGACCTGCCCAGCCATCGATGTATCCGTCCCCAAATTGGCCAAGATAGATGAGGGTGATCGAAACCCTACCTATCCATTGGGCCTGGAGTAAGGACCGCCCAATAGGGCGCGAAAGAGACGAAGGATTAAAAGCCCTGCGCACTAGAGATCGGTCTCTTTTGGGACTGGCCTGTGTGCGACCAACTGTAACAGAACAGCCAAGTTCAAGGACCCGCGACCATTCCTGAAGGACGAGCTCATTGAGACAAACCCAACAACTTCCAACCAACCACGTGGACCCGGATAAAGGCCTTATCTCACACAGTGCCAGTCACTCGAAGTTTAGTAAAGGTCATCTGAGTTGTTAGGTGTAGTTTAGTACGGTGCCGTGTGTATTATTGCATAGAGATACAAGTCTTGTGTTATTAATAAACTGTGTTGTTGAGCTAACACACTGATTGTGTGCTCATTTGGCCAATATAAGAAACAGTTTGTGGTTCACATAAAGAGTAAAAAGGCAACAATGCATATGCAACAGGAACCCAAGACGAACTGTCGTCTTTCTGCAACAACACTGCTCCTATTCCGTCTTGACTTGCATCAGTCAAAATTTTTGTTTCCCTGTTTGGATCGAAAAATGCCAATATTGGTGCAGTTGTTATTTCTAATCAAGCCACTCTTTTTGATGATCACTTGTCCATTCGAAAGAGGTCGATTTCTTGATCAAGTTTCTCAAAGCTGTTGTTCGGTTTGATAAATTAGGTATGAATTCGCCTAAGAAGTTGACAACACCTAGAAAACATCAAGCTGCTTTTTGTCCTCCAAGTCTTTCATTTCTTGAATGGCTGCGATTGTGTCAGTGTCAGGTTGCACACCGTTTTCAGAAATTTGGTCTCCAAGGAACTTGAGCGTATAAATGCCAAAACTGCACTTGGATTGATTCAGCTTAAGGCCATACTTATGTATGCGCTGAAAAACCTTGCTCAATCTCGAGATATGTTCTTCTTTTGGTGATGACCATATGATGTCATCTACGTAGACACAAAAACCCTCTATTCCCTCAGTCATCTGTCCAATAATGCATTGGAAGATTTCAGACGCAGAGATTATTCTGAAAGGCATTCTGTTAAAGCAAAATCTGTCAAAACGTGTATTTTTTTTATAAATGTTTTTTTATTGAGTTTTCATATTTTATATATGACAAATTACAAGTTATTAGAGAGAGAGAAAAAAAAAAGGAAAACACAAAAATTTTACATGAATATTTACAGGTAAGCATCTTCATAACAATAATTGTGGCCGCCGCCTTTAGCCACCATACATATTTTACATTCCCCAATATGGCCGAGGCACATGTTTATAGGCATTTATTTATAGTTTGGTTTTGGGCCTTGGCTTGCCATCAAACCCCCATACCGAGCCCGTAGCCCCCCCCCCTCCCTCCCCCCGGCTACCTTCCCCCGATTCCCGCCCATTTTCCCCTGGTTCTTGGCCACCCGACTATTCTTCCTCATGTACGTTGGCCACAAACAGGTCCCGGAACAGTTGCATGAATGGCTCCCACGTTCTGTGGAAGCCGTCGTCCGACCCTCGGATGGCGAATTTGATTTTCTCCATTTGGAGAGATTCCGAGAGGTCGGACAGCCAGTCTGCAGCTCTGGGTGGTGCTGCTGACCGCCAGCCAAACAGGATTCTACGGCGGGCAATCAGGGAGGCAAAGGCAAGGGCGTCCGCCCTCCTCCCCAGGAATAGATCTGGCTGGTCTGAAACCCCGAAGACCGCCACTATCGGGCATGGCTCCACCCTCACCCCCACCACTTTGGACATAGCCTCGAAGAAGGCTGTCCAGTACTCCACAAGTCTGGGGCAAGACCAGAACATGTGGGCGTGGTTGGCCGGGCCTCTCTGGCACCGCTCACATCTGTCCTCCACCTCCGGGAAGAACCTACTCATACGGTTTCTCGTTAAGTGGGCTCTATGTACCACTTTTAGTTGCGTCAGGCTGAGCCTTGCGCACGTGGAGGTGGAGTTGACCCTATGCAGTGCTTCGCTCCAGAGTCCCCACCCTATCTCCATCCCCAGGTCGTCCTACCATTTCCTTCTTGTTGCGTCCAGTACGGTGTCGTCCCTATCTACCAGTCGGTCATACATGTCGCTACAGTTCCCTTTCTCTAGGATACTTGCGTCCAGTAGGTCTTCCAATAGTGTCTGTCGTGGCGGTTGTGGGTACGTCCTTGTCTCCTTTCGTAGGAAGTTTTTGAGCTGCAGATACCGTAGCTCGTTCCCCCCAGCTAGCTGAAATTTCTCTGTCAGTTCGTCCAGTGTTGCGATCCTGTCGTCCGTGTATAGGTCCCTGACTGTCAGTGTCCCCCCGTCCTGCCTCCACCTTTTGAAGGTGGCGTCGGTCAGTGCTGGTTTGAACCTATGGTTGTTGCAGATGGGAGCCTTGTCCGACATTTTGTACAGGCCAAATTGCTGCCGCAGTTGGTTCCAGGATTGGAGGGTGGCTGTCACCACTGGGCTGGTGGAGTGTTTTTTGGGTGGGGATGGGAGTGCTGCCGTGGCGAGGGCCCGGAGGGAGGTTCCCATGCAGGAGGCCTCCTCCGCACGCACCCACTCGGCTTCTGGCTCCTGGATCCATCCCCTTACTCGCTCGGCTGTTGCCGCCCAGTGGTAGAATTGTAGATTCGGGAGGGCTAGCCCCCCCCTGGATTTTGTTTTTTGTATGACCTTCTTTGGGATCCTAGCATTTTTACCCCCCCATACGAACGCCATGATATGTTTGTCCAGCGCTTTGAAAAAGGCCTTGGGGATGTAGATCGGAATGGATCTAAACAGGAAAAGGAACCTGGGCAGTACGTTCATTTTGATCGTCTGGACTCTCCCCGCGAGGGAGAGCGGGAGTGTGTTCCATCTTTGCAGGTCCTTTTTAACTTCCTCCGTCAGGCTGGTGAGGTTCCATTTGTGGATCCCTTTCCAGTCATGGGCTATTTGGATCCCCAGGTAGCGGAATTTATTTCGGGCTTGTTTGAACGGCAGGCCCTTTAGTGCTGCCCCCCCCCCCCCCCCCCTTGCGGGTGTACTGGGAAGATCTCACTTTTGTTCATGTTGAGTTTGTAGCCCGAGAAGGCTCCAAACTCTTTCAGGAGCGCTATGATTCCGTCCATGCTGCTTTGTGGGTCCGAGATATAGAGGAGCAGATCATCCGCATAGAGTGAGACTCTGTGCTCTCTACCTCCCCTTCGGATCCCCCTCCAATTTTTTGCTGCCCTGAGCGCGATTGCTAGCGGTTCGATTGCTAGTGCGAACAGCAGCGGGGACAGTGGGCATCCTTGTCTGGTGCCCCTGTGCAGCTGGAACTATTGGGAGTTGGTATTGTTGGTCCGTACACTCGCCATGGGAGCGTTGTATAGGAGCTTTACCCAAGCGGTGAACCCTGTTCCAAGCCCGAACCGCTCCAGTACCTCTATGAGGTATTTCCATTCGACTCTGTCGAAGGCATTTTCTGCGTCCAGGGAGACGATCACCTCTTGTGTTCTCTCCCCGGAGGGGGTCATTATCACGTTCAGCAGGCGCCTGATGTTCGCGGTAAGCTGTCTACCTTTGACGAAGCCCGTCTGGTCCTCTGTGACCACCTCAGGTGCACAGTCTTCTAGCCTTTTGGCTAGGATTTTGGCCAGTATTTTGGCGTCTGCGTTCAGCAGAGTTATGGGTCTGTATGACCCACATTCCGTTGGGTCTTTGTCTTTCTTAGGTATCAGCGAGATTGAGGCCTGTGCTAACGTGGGTGGCAGTGTGCCCCTAGCTAGCGAGTCTGTGAACATCTCCCGCAGGTGCGGGGCCAGCGCTGTCGCAAATTTTTTGTAGAAGTCCGCCGGGAATCCGTCCGGTCCCGGCGCCTTCCCCGTCTGCATGGAGCTAATGCTCTCCATGATCTCTCCCAGTGCTAGTGGTGCTTCCAGATCCCGTTTTCTGCCCTCTCCCACGACTGGTATGTCCAGTCCATCAAGAAACCGGTTCATCCCAGCCTTCCCCGTTGGGGGCTCCGAGGTGCATAGCTCTTGGTAGAAGGCCTTGAAGGTTTCGTTAATCCTCTCTGGTTCTGTTTCCCACGTGCCTCTGGTACCTCTGATTTGCGCAATTTCCCTGCTGGCTGCCTGCTTTCTCAGCTGGTGTGCCAACAGGCGGCTGGCTTTGTCTCCGTGTTCGTACAGGGCCCCGCGTGCCTGGCGGAGTTGGTGTACTGCTTTCCTGGTGGAGAGCAGGTCAAAGTTCCTTTGTAATTCTTTTCTCTCCGCCAGGAGCTCTACGGTCGGGGCCTCGGAGTATTTACGGTCTACCTCCAGTATGGAGTCGACCAGCTTCTGCCTAGCCACCCTTTCCTCCCTATCTCTTTGCGCTTTGTAGGCAATGATTTCCCCTCTTAGTACGGCCTTAAGCGCTTCCCAGAACGTGGAGGATGAGACCTCCCCGTTTTGGTTGTTCTCCGTGTATTCCGCTATGGCCCGCGCTATCCTTTCGCTGAAGGCCTTGTCAGCTAGTAAGGCACCGTCCAGCCTCCATGTGGGGCGCTGGGCCCTTCCCGTCTCCAGCTGCACGTCCATGTAGTGTGGGACGTGGTCTGATATCACAATTGCGGAATATTCCACCTTGTCTATCCCTGGAAGCACCGTTTTCCCCACCACAAAGAAGTCAATTCTGGTGTACACATTGTGTACTGGGGAGAAGAAAGAGAATTCTTTCTCCCCCGGGTGGGCGAATCTCCAGGGGTCCACTGCTCCCATCTGCTCCATATAGTGACTGAGTTCCCTTGCCATGTTTGAGGTTTTCCCCGTTCTGGGGTTTGATCTGTCAGTCTTTGGGTCCTGTACACAGTTGAAGTCCCCCCCTATGATTAGTCGGTGCGTCGCTATGTCCGGGATTTCTGCCATGGTCTTTTGGATGAAGCTCGTGTCGTCCCAGTTGGGCGCGTACACGTTAACTAGAACTACCGGCGCCCCATCCAGGGCCCCGCTGACCATGACATACCGTCCCCCTGGGTCCGTAACCGTCTTTGTCGCCCTAAACATTGTCCTCTTGCCAATCAGGATCGCCACCCCCCTGGCCCTTGCCCCATAACAGGAATGATAGGTTTGTCCCACCCAGCCCTTTCTTACCCGCAGTTGGTCCTGCTCCCTCAGGTGCGTCTCTTGGAGGAAGACTATGTCGGCCCTCATGTTTCTAAGGTGGGTGAGGACTCTAGATGTCAAAACGTGTATTGAAGGTACAGAATTTTCTGCTCGAGTCATCCAACTGCATTTGCCAGAAACCTTGCGATGCATCTAATTTTGTGAAGATGCGAGCATTTGTCATCTATCTGGTGATTTCCTCTCATTTTGGAATGGGATAGTGTTCCCTCATGATACTTGGGGTCTATACATATCCACAGATCACCTGATGGTTTCTTCACGCAAGCCATCGAACTGACCCAGTCAGTCGGTTCAGTGACTCTGGAAATTATTCCGGCTGTTGGAGCCTTTCTAATTCTAGCTTTAACCTTTCTCTTAGTGGAGCAGGAATTTTCCTAGGTGGATGAACTGCAGGTTTTGCATCCGTCCTTAGTAAAAATCTTGCATTTGAATGGGAGCAAGCCCATGCCTTTGAAGTCATCTGGATATTGATCAAGGATACCTTGGATATCATCATGCAGTACAGGTTGAGACTAAGTTGCAGTATAAATTTGCTGTATTAGGTGCAACTCCTTGCAGATTTGTGCACCCAACAGTGATGATTTATCTGACTTGACAATCTCAAATCTTAGTGTTGTCTCAACATCCTTTTTGGAAACTATCAAATAGCATGATCCAATTGATCAGATTGAATTGCCATTGGAGTCTTTTAATCTACAGGCAGCTGGAAGTATTTTAGGGGTTTCCTTAAGCCTTGCAAGATCAAGCTTTGAAAGCAAATTAGCTGAAGCGCCTGTGTCCACCTTGAAATTAATTGGACAGTCGTTAACTTTTAACATTGTGTTCAATTGTGTGTCGGAATTAATTAATTTGGTAGGTGATGTTACTTTTGTGGAGTTTTCATAAATTCCAATGATCCCTACAAAGAATGTATTTTCCAGAGAGTAACTATCTGAATCTGTTGAAAAATTATGTTCTATATCTTCTTCCTTGCATTCAACATTGCGAACATGAATCTGTCTAGAAATCGATTGAGCAGATTTAAATGCGAGTGAAAATCTGCACTGTGCATAATGATTTAATTTGCAGCATTGTGAGCATTCTTTTCCTTTGGACGGGCAATGTTTCTGAAAGTGGGAGGTTCCACACCTTGAACACCTCATGACCTTGACGTCATTGCGCACATTTCTTCGCACATGCGCAGATTGGCTTTCGTCCATCTCATATCTTCTGACTAAGTGCGCATGTGCAGAGTTAGAATACGCGCACACAAGATGGCTGCCATCCAAAATATGCATCTTCTTCATCGCGACACTGCTTTAACACATTCTACTTCGTGGTGAATTTTCGCGCCCTTTTCACAGAGAAAATACTCTTGGTACTGATTTTTAGATTGTTGATGAACAATACGCATTTCTATCGCGATTTCTAGAGTTAGATCCTTTTGACTTAGGAATCTTTCTGTTCATCATTAATGCCAAACACTATTTGGTCACGAATCATCGAATCATTAAGTGCAGTAAAGTTACAGGATTGTGCTAGCAGTCTTAGGTCAGTTACAAAGCTGTTACACGTTGCACCTTTGTTTTGTAATCTCTTCTTAAATATGTACCGCTCAAACGTTTCATTAGTTTGAATTTTACAGTGGCTATCACATTTTTAAAAAATTACATCAAACTTTGTTTTGTCTTGATTGCATGTGGACCAGCCATAGTTAATAGCAGAGAAATTTTACGAGCATCGGTTGCATTAGTTAAGTCAGAAGCTTCTAGATAAATCTGAAATAGCTGTTTGAATAAATGACAGTTTACATTTAAGTTACCGGTAATCCTTAGATGTCAAGCAACTTAAGTTTTGTCCATCGAGCTGGGACTCTTCGTAGTTATGCAATTGGAAGATGATGCTTCGCCAGTCAAATAGATGGTAGGTTTTTACTTTTCTCTTATCTTAAGAGATTATACTGGCTTGTTTCTGTAGCCAAAATCTTGGTACTATGTTATATTACTCTTTTGGTAATATATATCGTTACTCTTTGCTTCTTATTCAGAATGGTCTGATGGTGTGATTCTGAAGAAATCTCGAGTCTTCAACTTCAAGCAAACTAATTTAGTGAGTAACGATTGATGAATATTGAGTTTACACACTCCACAGAACTATAACTAGTAATCAAGTAATTTATATTAAAGTATTAACTAATTCAAACTACACGTGCTAAACGATGCTGTCATCTACCTATCTTGCACACTGCTGTCTAGTCACTCCTGGTTGGTAGAGAGAGACCAAGATCCTCAAGGAGGTTTTATTTATAGTGGGGTCCAGTGGTGTCCTCTAGTGGCTGTGTTACACTGAGATGTAATAATTAACCCTTTAGTTATCTACATATATACATATCATTACAGTTCCAAGACCTGTTCGAGGCCAACAGCGACTAGGGAAAGAGTGAGAGATGGGGGGGGGGGGGAGCAGACAGAGATACACAACTCGAAGAGGTACAAAGAGAAGAGGGGAGGAAGCGAGGGGGAAACTCAGAGGAACCACAGGAAGAAGCCCACCCCCGCCACGAAACCACAAGGTCGACAACAGAAACCACAAAAGGGGGGAGGGAGGGGAGAACAGGAGCTCTAGAAAAGAACACCCAGAACGAAAAGCCCCACATGTGATGATCCCTGGGATTGACTACCAAGTTCAGCAAATCTTTATTGGAATTGAGGAACCTTTTCTGTTTATCTGAAGAGTCACAATTTTGAATGCAGCATGATGATCAGCTCCCAAACACAAAGTAGCTACATTTTTCACACAACAGAGATAGCCAAAGTCCAAAATGTAAAAGCAGCTAGTATTCTTTCTTGGTTAGGCAAAAGCCCATATAAACCACAGGAAGTCAAAGAGACATTCGTCCATCAAGTTGATTGTTTTCAAGAGTTCACAGAGAGCTAAAATACATGGATTCTAACTTGCATTATAATTTCTATTGTTCCAATTTATTAGTTGCATTAAATTTTGCAATTCCCACAATCCTAACAAGACCAGAGTAACAATGATCCATTGAAATGTTTGACCACCTATACCTTTATACTCTTTCATCTCATTAGACAGTTATTGATGCATCTTTTTAAAAGGAGATCCTTTTTGCTGGGAGTCTGCACCTCTGCTTTTCCATGTTTGTTTTTAACATTTTGCAGCACTGTTACAGGCATCAGTCTTTATGTAAACTAGTGTATATGGTTCAAACTCCTCTAGACCTTTTCCCATTATTATATTTATGGTGTGTCTGAGAAAGGGATAAAATTAACAGAATTCAGTTGAGTGATACAGTTTTTAATTCAACAGGGAGAGTGGGAACGAAAACAGGCTCAGCAACAACTTAACTTGCCAAAACTGAACAAGCCTTCTGAGCTTGTGTGCGATGCAATATGTAGTTTCAAACCTTGTATTTGTTTCAATGAGACAGACCAGTACTGAAAAGGAGAAACTAAGAAGGGGAAAAACAGAGAAAGGAAACTGGCACTACCAGTTTCTCAGAAAATCAAAGCATCTGAGCAGACTGAAACTGGTTGAGTCTATATAAAGGTAGAGAGAGGGATCCAAGCTCAATAACTGAAGTTGATAAGTTCAGTGATGCAGCATAGGCAAGCTGAAGACAGAAGCCAGGTCCAGAAGCTAGGCATAAATAAATGCATAATTATTGAGCTGTTTCCGTTACTTAAATACAACACTGGTGGGTCTACATCATCCAGACCAACTAGAAGAAGTTCTCCAGGCATGCCATTTTTGGTGCGAGGGGCTGGATTCTCGGCCAGTGGGATGCTCCATTTTGCCAGCAGCCTGGGGGTTTCCCGATGGCATGGGACTGCCCCATGATGGGAAACGCCATTGACGAGCCGGTGTTGAGCATCCCGATGGCGTGCTGAAACAGAAATGTGGCGTGGTGTGACGGAGAACCCAGCCCATATCTGCGGAACATGGGTTAGCTGTGTGGTGCTGGCGACTAGGGATCATGTTAGTTCCTGGAAGGAGAGCTGAAATTCTCAAGGATGGCAGAGTTCTGAAGGACTTTGTGAAAGAGTTTGATTACCTATATACTGTGTAGACTGCTCAACCAATTTGTAAGATCTATCTTAGTTGTATATGCCAATTCATGTGCAATTTAGAACAAAGAACAAAGAAAAGTACAGCACAGGAACAGGCCCTTTGGCCCTCCAAGCCTGTGTTGACCATGCTGCCTGTCTGAACTAAAATCTTCTACTCTTCTGGGGTCTGCATCCCTCTATTGCCATCCTATTCATGTATTTGTCAAGACACCCCTTAAACATCACTGATATCCCTGCTTCCACCACCCCTTCATGCAGCGAGTTCCAGACACCAGGGCAGCACGGTAGCATTGTGGATAGCACAATCGCTTCACAGCTCCAGGGTCCCAGGTTCAATTCCGGCTTGGGTCACTGTCTGTGCGGAGTCTGCACATCCTCCCAGTGTCTGCGTGGGTTTCCTCCGGGTGCTCCGGTTTCCTCCCACAGTCCAAAGATGTGCAGGTTAGGTGGATTGGCCATGATAAATTGCCCTTAGTGTTGGGTGGGGTTACTGGGTTATGGGAATAGGGTGGAGTTGTTGACCTTGGGTAGGGTGCTCTTTCCAAGAGTCGGTGCAGACTCGATGGGCTGAATGGCCTCCTTCTGCACTGTAAATTCTATGTAAAAAAATTCTGTGTAAAAAAACTTGCCTCGTGCATCTCCTCTAAACCTTGCCCCTCGCACCTTAAACCTATGCCCCCTAGTAATTGACCCCTCTACCCTAGGAAAAAGCCTCTGACTATCCACTCTGTCTATGCCCCTCATAATTTTGTCGACCTCAATCAAGTCACCCCTCAACCTCTGACATTGCAGTGAGAACTGACTGAGTTTATTCAACCTCTCCTCATAGCTAATGCCCTCTATACCAGGCAACATCCTGGTAAATCTCTTCTGCACCCTTTCCAAAGCCTCCACATCCTTCTGGTAGTGTGGCGACCAGAATTGAACACTATACTCCAAATGTGGCCTAACTAAGGTTCTATACAGCTGCAACATGACGTGCCAATTTTTATACTCAATGCCCCAGCCAATGAAGGCAAGCAGACCGTATGCCTTCTTTTTTTTTTTTTTAAATAATTTTTATTGAATTTTTCAAAATACAAACATTTTAACCCCCCCTACATTTACATTTAAATTATAACAAAACAAAGTCAAACCCCCCTACTTAACAAGGAAAAGAAAAAGAATCCCCCCCCCCCCGCCGGCGAACCGACAGTCAGACCAACTTATCATTTCTAGCAGCGTCCTCGGGCAGGCCTTGCCCGTGCCACCGCCGCTACCGTACTTCCTTCGTCGTTTTCCCCCCCCCCCCCCCCCCCCCCCCCCTCCCCCCCCTCCCGCCCTCCCCTCCCCTCCCGGGTTGCTGCTGTCATGGCCTCGGTTTCTATCTCTGATCCAAGAGGTCTAGGAAGGGTTGCCATCGCCTGGAAAACCCCTGCACCGACCCTCTCAGGGCGAATTTGATCCTTTCCAATTGGATAAAGTTTGCCATGTCGTTTAACCAGGTGTTAACACTCGGAGGCCTTTCGTCCCTCCACTGAATCAGGATCCTCCTCCGAGCCACCAAGGACGCAAAGGCTAATATTCCAGCCTCCCTCGCCTCCTGTACCCCCGGTTCCACCCCAACCCCGAAGATCGCAAGTCCCCATCCTGGCTTGACCCTGGACCCCACCACTCTCGACACCGTCCCTGCCACCCCCTTCCAGAACTCCTCCAGTGCCGGACATGCCCAAAACATATGTGCATGATTCGCAGGGCTTCCCGAACATCTAATACACCTGTCTTCACCCCCGAAAAACCGACTCATCCTTGTCCCCGTCATGTGGGCTCTATGCAGTACCTTAAATTGAATGAGACTTAGTCGCGCACATGACGACGACGAGTTAACCCTCTCCAGGGCGTCTGCCCATGTCCCGTCCTCTATCTGTTCCCCCAGCTCTAACTCCCACTTATCTTTCAGCTCCTCTACTGGTACCTCCTCCACCTCCTGCATAATCTTATAGATGTCCGAGATCTTCCCCTCCCCGACCCAGACCCCTGATAGCACCCTATCACTCACCCCCCTGTCGGGGAGCGCGGGGAACCCCGCTACCTGTCGTCTGGCAAATGCCTTCACTTGGAGGTACCTGAACGTGTTCCCCGGGGGGAGCCCAAATTTCTCCTCCAGCTCTCCCAGGCTCGCAAACCTCCCCTCTATAAACAAGTCCCTCAGTTGTCTAATACCCGCCCTCTGCCAGCTCTGGAATCCCCCTCCTGTGTTTCCCGGCGCAAATCTGTGGTTCCCTCTTAGTGGTGCCCCTATCAGACCTCCCACTTCCCCCCTGTGTCGCCTCCACTGCCCCCAGATCTTGAGGGTGGCCGCCACCACCGGGCTCGTGGTATACCTCGTGGGAGGGAGCGGCCATGGTGCCGTTACCAGTGCCCCTAAGCTTATGTTGCCGCAGGACGCCCTCTCCATGCGCTTCCAGGCTGCCCCCTCCCCTTCCATCATCCACTTTCGTACCATCGATGTATTTGCCGCCCAGTAATATCCGGAAAGGTTGGGTAACGCCAGCCCTCCACTATCCCTACTCCGCTCCAAAAAGACCCTTCTAACTCTCGGGGTGCCATGTGCCCACACATACCCCATGATACTACTCGTTACCTTCTTGAAAAAGGCCCTGGGGAGGAAGATGGGCAGACACTGGAACAAAAACAAGAACCTCGGGAGGACCGTCATTTTAACTGACTGCACCCTCCCTGCTAGCGACAGCGGCACCATGTCCCACCTCTTAAACTCTTCCTCCATCTGCTCCACCAGTCTGGAAAAGTTCAACTTGTGTAGGGTTCCCCAGTTCTTTGCCACCTGCACCCCCAAATACCTAAAACTTTTAACTGCTCTTTTGAAGGGGAGCCTCCCAATTCCCTCCCCTTGGTCTCCCGGGTGTATTACAAAGACCTCACTTTTCCCCAGATTTAATTTATATCCCGAAAAGTCCCCGAACTCCGCTAGTATCCCCATTACCTCCGGCATTCCCCCCTCCGGGTCTGCCACATACAACAACAAATCATCCGCATAGAGCGAGACCCGATGTTCCTCCCCTCCCCTTGTCAGTCCTCTCCACCCCCCTGAACCCCTCAGTGCCATCGCCAACGGCTCAATCGCTAATGCAAAGAGTAAGGGAGATAGGGGACATCCCTGCCTAGTACCTCGATGGAGCCCAAAATATTCTGACCTCCTCCCGTTTGTTACCACACTTGCCATCGGAGCTGAATAGAGCAGTTTTACCCACTTGATAAATCCCTCCCCAAACCCAAACCTTTCCAACGTCTCCCACAAGTATTCCCACTCCACCCTGTCAAATGCCTTCTCCGCGTCCAGCGCTACCACTATCTCCGCCTCCCCTTCCACTGCTGGCATCATAATCACATTTAACAATCTCCGAACATTTGTGTTAAGTTGGCGTCCCTTCACGAACCCCGTCTGGTCTTCATGGACTACCCCTGGCACACAGTCCTCTATCCTGGTTGCCAGGACCTTTGCTAACAGCTTGGCATCTACATTTAAGAGGGAGATAGGCCTGTAGGACCCGCACTGGACCGGGTCCTTGTCCCGCTTCAAAATCAAGGAGATCAGGGCCTGCGACATTGTTGGAGGCAGAACCCCCCCCTCGCGCGCCTCATTGAAGGCTCGCACCAGCACTGGACCCACCAAGTCCACAAATTTCCTGTAAAACTCCACCGGGAACCCATCCGGCCCCGGCGCCTTCCCCGCCTGCATCTGGCCTATCCCTTTAATTAGCTCCTGCAGCTCTATCGGCGCCCCCAACCCTTCCACCAGCTCCTCCTGTACCTTTGGGAACCCCAATTTGTCGAGAAAGTTCTTCATTCCCCCTCTCCTCTTCGGCGGTTCAGACCTATACAATTCCCTATAGAAGTCCCTAAAGACCCTATTCACCTCTTGCCCCTTCTGCACTACATCCCCACCCCTCTCTCTCACTCCCCCAATCTCTCTGGCTGCATCTCGCTTACGAAGCTGGTGTGCCAGCATCCTGCTCGCCTTTTCCCCGTACTCATACGCCGCACCCTGCGCCCTTCTCCACTGCATTTCCGCCTTCCTAGTGGTCAGTAGGTCGAACCTGGCCTGCAAGCTACGCCGCTCCCTTAATAGCCCCTCCTCTGGCGCCGCCGCATATTTCCTATCTACTTCTAGGAGCTCCCCCACCAGCCTCTCCCTTTCCTGCCTCTCCTTCCTCTCTCTGTGTGCCCTTATGGAGATCAGCTCTCCTCTAATCACTGCTTTCAAGGCCTCCCAGACCGTCCCCACCTGCACCTCACCTGTGTCATTCGTACCCAGATAGTTCTCAATGCCCGTTCTCACCCTTCTGCACACCTCTTCGTCCGCCAACAGCCCTACATCCAGGCGCCACAACGGGCGTTGGTCCCGCGCCTCCCCCATGTCCACGTCCACCCAATGTGGTGCATGGTCCGATATCGCAATGGCCGAGTACTCCGTGTCCTGCACTCTCGGTATCAGCCCCCTGTTCAATACGAAAAAATCGATCCTAGAGTACACTCTGTGGACGTGGGAGAAAAAAGAATACTCCCTCGCCCTAGGCCTACCAAATCTCCATGGGTCTACCCCTCCCATCTGCTCCATGAACCCCCTTAACACCTCTGCCGCTGCCGGCCTCCTATTCGTCCTGGAACTCGATCTATCCAGCCCAGGGTCTAACACCGTATTAAAGTCCCCTCCCATGATCAGGCCCCCTGCCTCCAGTCCCGGGATGAGGCCCAGCAGGCGCCTCATAAAACCCGCGTCGTCCCAGTTCGGGGCATACACATTTACCAGTACCACACTCTCTCCCTGCAGCCTACCCCTCACCATCACGTACCTGCCCTCCTTGTCTGCCACCACCTCTGCCGCCACAAACGACACTCTCTTTCCCACCAAAATCGCCACCCCCCGGTTCTTGATATCCAAGCCTGAGTGGAACACCTGTCCCACCCACCCCCTTCTCAGGCGGACCTGATCTGCTACCCTCAAATGAGTCTCCTGCAGCATTGCTACATCAGCCTTCAGTCCCTTCAGGTGTGAGAAGACCCTTGATCTTTTGACCGGCCCATTCAGCCCCCTTACGTTCCACGTGATCAATCGGGTCGCAGAGCGACCCGTCCCTACTCCCTGTCGATTAGCCATGTCTTGTCCCTTGCTCGCCCCGGGTCATCCCTTCTTTTCTGACCCGCTTCCCATAGCGATGGCCCCCCCCCCCCCACCTCTCCCCTTCTCGTCCCTGGTCTTTCTAGCAGCAACCCGGTGTCCCCCCCCAGTCCCCCCCCCTCCCCCCCCCCCCCCCCCCCCCCCCCCCCCCCTGGCTAGGACCCCTCCTAGCCGCGATGTACCCCACATCGTACTCCCGAGAGTCAGCTGGTCTCCGCTGACCCGGCTGCTCCTGCCACATTCCGACTCCTCCCGGTTCACCCCATCTGCGCCCGTGAAAGATCCCCTTAAAACCCCCGAGAAAGACCCGCATAATCAACCCGCTCCCCCCCCGTCCCGTCTCCCCAACTTAACGATATAAATACAAATACCCAATGGCAACTAAATACATAAATACTTAACTACATACTTAAATAACAAAATAATTAACTAACTATCAACTAACCGCGTGCCCAACCATCACCCTCCATCAAACAGTATAAATAACCGCAGATAACCATAACCCGAAAAGAAAAAAAAGAACCAAAAAACCCCCCCAAGCACCCAAAGAAAAAGGGTAAGAGGGGTAAATAACTAAGGGAAATTGGAAACGGGAAAAAACACCCCATAAGAAGCCAACGACCCACAATAGAGATTTCAACAGTACAAATATACAGAAACACCCAACAACTCGAAACCTTCAAAATATTCAGAAAAGTCAACCGTTCGAGAAAAAACACCCCAAACACTCCACGAAACTGTTACCCAGTTCCGACCTGGCCTGAAAAAGAAAAGGGCCACTTGCACAATCAAGAGTCCCCCGGCGGCTACGACCGCCGGTGCTCCCAGGTTTTAGTTCGTGTCCAACTTTTCCTCTTGTACAAAGGTCCAGGCCTCCTCTGGGGACTCGAAATAATGATGTTGGTCCTTGTAGGTGACCCACAAGCGCGCCGGTTGCAACATTCCAAATTTGATCTTTTTCGCGTGTAGCACCGCCTTTGTCCGGTTGTACCGGGCCCGCCGCTTTGCCACCTCCGCACTCCAGTCCTGGTACACCCTTACCGTCGAGTTCTGCCACTTGCTGCTTTTCTCCCTTTTAGCCCACCTCAGGACTTTCTCTCGATCACTTAGCCGCTGGAACCGCACCAGCACCGCCCTCGGGGGCTCGTTTGCCCTAGGCCTCCTGGCCATGACCCGGTATGCCTCTTCCAATTCCAGGGGCGCCGGACCGGCCCCTTCCCCCATCAGGGAGCTCAACATCTCCGCCACATATCCCGGGAGATCCGACCCCTCCAGGCCTTCTTCCAGGCCCAGGATCCTCAAATTTTTCCTCCTCATCCGAGTGTCCAGCTCCTCGAAGCGGCTCTGCCACTTCGTGTGGAGTGCCTCGTGCACCTCCACCTTTGCCCCGATGACTGTGGCCTCCTCCTCCCTCGCGGCCATCTCCTGCTGCAGATCTTTAATCGACGCCTCTTGGATCGCCTGGGCTCCCACCAACCTGGTGGCCGTCGCGTTCATGGACTCTAAGAGTTCCACTTTCATCTCCGTGAAAAAACGGAGGAGAGCGGCCTGCTGCTCCTCCGCCCATTTCTTCCACTCCTCCGGTGCACCGCCGGCCGCCATTTTGATTTTCTTCCCCCGCTTTTTTTGGGGAGCTGCTGCCGTTTTTCTTGCCGCTCCACTCCGGGTACCGACCATAAAATCGGTCTAGTTCTCCTCAGGGGACCTTCCCCCACCGGGATTCGTTTTTTCAGCGCCGTTGGGGCCCTCCAATTGGCCCAAAAACACCTTTGTTGCAGGAGCTTCCAAATGTGCGGCTTAGCTAGTCATAGCCGCAACCGGAAGTCGACCGTATGCCTTCTTGACTACCTTTTCTACCTGTGTTGCTACTTTCAGTGACTTGTGGACCTGTATACCTAGATCTCTCTGACTGTCAATACCCTTGAGGGTTCAACCATTCACCGTATATTCCCTACTTGTATTAGACCTTCCAAAATGCATTACCTCACATTTGTCCAGATGAAACTCCATCTGCCATCTCTCTGCCCAAGTCTCCAAACAATCTAAATCCTGCTGTATCCTCTGACAGTCCTCATCGCTATCCGCAATTTCACCAACCCTTGTGTCGTCCGCAAACTCACTAATCAGACCAGTTACATTTTCCTCCAAATCATTTATATATACTACGAACAGCAAAGATCCCAGCACTGATCCCTGCGGAACACCACTAGTCACAGCCCTCCAATCAGAAAAGCACCCTTCCATTGCTACTCTCTGCCTTCTATGACCTAGCAAGTTCTGTATCCATCTTGCCAGGTCACCTCTGATCCCGTGTGACTTCACTTTTTGAACCAGTCTGCCATGAGGGACCTTGTCAAAGGCCTTACTGAAGTCCATGTCGAAAACATTCACTGCCCTACCTGCATTAAGCATCTTTGTGACCCCCTCGAAAAACTCTATCAAGTTAGTGAGACATGACCTCCCCTTCACAAAATCGTGCTGCCTCTCGCTAATATGTCCACTTGCTTTCAAATGGCAGTAGATCCTGTCTCAAAGGATTCTCCCCAGTAGGACGCAAGTCTTACCGGCCTGTAGTTCCCTGGATTATCCTTGCTACCTTTCTTAAACAAAGGAACAACATTGGCTATTCTCCAGTCCTCCGGGACATCACCTGAAGTCAGTGAAGATCCAAAGATTTCTGTCAAGGCCTCAGCAATTTCCTCTCTTGCCTCCTTCAGTATTCTGGGGTAAATCCCATCAGGCCCTGGGTACTTATCCACCTTAATATTTTTCAAGACGCCCAACACCTCATCTTTTTGGATCTCAATGTGACCCAGGCTATCTACACACCCTTCTCCAGACTCAACATCCACCAATTCCTTCTCTTTGATGAATACTAATACAAAGTACACATTTAGTATCTCGCCCATTTCCTCTGGTTCCACACATAGATTCCCTCCCCTGTCCTTCAGCGTGCAAACCCTTTCCCTGGCTACCCTCTTGCTTTTTATATCCATGTGTAAAAAGCCTTAGGATTTTCCTTAACCCTATTTGCCAGTGACTTTTCATGACCCCTTTTAGCCCTCTTGACTCCTTGCTTAAGTTCCTTCCTACTTTCCTTATATTCCACACGGGCTTTGTCTATTTCCAGCCTTCAAGCCCTGACAAATGCCTCCTTTTTCTTTTTGACGAGGCCTACAATATCTCTCATTATCCAGGGTTCCTGAAATTTGCCATATTTATCCTTCTTCCGCACCGGAACATGCCAGTCCTGAATTTCTTTCAACTGACATTTGGAAGCCTCCCACATGTCAGATGTAAAATTACCCTTGAACATCCGCCTCCAATCTAGGTTCTTCAGTTCCCGCCTAATATCGTTATAATTAGCCTTCCCCCAATTTAGCATATTCACCCGAGGACCACTCTTA
This sequence comes from Scyliorhinus canicula, assembly GCF_902713615.1. Classification (NCBI taxonomy): domain Eukaryota; kingdom Metazoa; phylum Chordata; class Chondrichthyes; order Carcharhiniformes; family Scyliorhinidae; genus Scyliorhinus; species Scyliorhinus canicula. The sequence goes on along the minus strand of NC_052147.1, from coordinate 75,543,125 downwards.
TCCTTGTCCACCAGCACTTTAAAACTTACTGAATTGTGGTCACTGTTCCCAAAATGCTCCCCGACTGCTATCACCTGGCCGAGCTCATTCCCCAATACCAGGTCCAGTCAGCCTCCTCCCTAGTTGGACTATCTACATATTGTTTTAAGAAGCCCTCCTGGATGCTCCTTACAAACTCTGAGCCATCCAAGCCCCTAGCACTAAGTGAGTCCCAGTCAATATTGGGGAAGTTAAAATCTCCCATCACAATAACCCTGTTGTTTTTACTCCTTTCCAAAATATGTCCACCTATTTGCTCCTCTATCTCCTGCTGGCTGTTGGGAGGCATGTAGTAAACCCCCAACATTGTGACTGCACCCTTCTTATCCCTGATCTCTACCCATATAGCCTCGCTGCCCTCTGAGGTGACCTCCCGCAGTACAGTTGTGATATTCTCCCTAACCAGTAGCGCAACTCTTCCACACCTTTTACATCCCCCTCTATCCCGTCTGAAACATCTAAATCCTGGAACGTTTAGCTGCCATGGTTTATAATCAATCACAATTTTCCCGTTAATTCATGATCAACTTTTGTTGATTGATTGATTGGTATCTAAGATCACATCTAATGTTTGTTTTGCTTGACCCTTGTATAGAAAAGATAATTCTGTTCTACAGCTTGTTTAGCTCAGTGTGCTAGATAGCTGGTTTATGATGCAGAACAAGGCCAGCAGCGCGGGTTCAATTCCCGCACTAGCTTACCCGAACAGGCGCCGGAATGTGGCGACTAGGGCCTTTTCACAGTAACTTCATACTTGTGACAATAAAAGGTTATTATTATTATGATTACTATTATTTTAAACCATGGAATCTCCTGGCTTCATTCTTCTAATAAATAACTGGGATTTTGGATTTCTTTTTTTAAAGGAAGAGTTACTGGTCTCTTCAGAGATCACCACCATTTGCAATAAGAAATAAGGTGTAAACCAGACTTTCTTTTAAATACTAGTCTTACTGAATTTCCTGGAGCTGTCATGATCTTCAAGCAAAAAGACTGAAAATATGCCAGGACAGTTTTCTAATTTAAGCTAAGCTGCACAAAATATTCCTTCAACCCCATTAAGAATATTGGTACATGGATTCTTCAAGAAGGACAAACGTACAAGCCACAAGATTTATTTCCTTAGAGGATCTGATGGCATGCCACTCAAAATATTGATTTAACACTATGGAGGTATTTTTCAGCATTTTGAATCCTCCAATGATCATATGCGTTACATTTCTTCAATCTAAAAAGCAAAGAATATTTGCTCAAGTTAGTAGAAAATACTGTTTCTTTGGCAATTGGGAATTAATTGCTCTTCCTTACAGTTATGTTTCTTTGCAGTAGTGGCAGGCAATCTATTACAAAGGAAAAGGTTTAGATTTTAACTAAGTAGGAGATTCAAAAATCAACATAGTTCTAAACTTGTGGTATTCTGACCAGACTATGTTCACTCATTCAATTTTGGAGCTCTACTGGAAATGAAAATATTTTTATATTAAATTCCTCATTCACTTGAACATTTCTAAATTTTCAAGCCAATAAAAATGAATAATATATGTATTTGGGTTTTTAAGCAGACCGACCTGACCATCACATTCCCAAAGCTAACATTCACTCTCACCCTTTCTGGAGACACACTTCCCTCTGTAATTCCCTACTGCAATTCACTCTCTGATTCAGAGTCTCCTTTAAGCATCTTTTCCCCTAAATTGTCCAGGTGCGGGACAGGGCCAGGAAGTTGGTGATAATTCCAGATCAGATTAACAAGGTATTTAAGGAATTCAGAGAGGTTGTACAGGTCAGAGCCACCTGGGGGAGGCCGGGAGATGCAGGAATTTCTAGATGGACTGGACTACCCGAGGTTAGGGGAGGGGGACAGGACTACATTAGGAGTGGAGCAGGAGATAAAAGATGCCATTAGGAGGATGCAGTCGGGGAAGTTGGCAGAGCCGGATGAGTTTCCGGTGGAATATTATAAAAAATTCAAAGATAAACTGGGACCGCTGATGGTGAGGATGTTTGAGGAGGTGATAAAGGGGGTGCTACCACAAACTTTGGGGCAGGCAACGACTTCCTTGTTGCTTAAAAGAGATAAGGATCCGATGGGGTGTAGGTCGTTATAGGCCCATATCAGGTTTAAACATCGACGCAAAGATATTGGCGAAGGTACTGGCAGGTAGGCTGGAGGAATGCCTCCCGAAGGTGATAGGTGAAGATCAGGCAGGGTTAGTGAGAGGGAGGCAGCTCTTTTTGAACATTAGGAGGATATTGAACGTAGTTATGGCACCGGCGAACGGGAAGGAAACAGAGGTGGTTGTGGCATTGGACGCCGAGAAACCGTTTGACTGGGTAGAATGGGGGTACTTGATGGCAGTTCTGACACGGTTTGGGATTAGAACATAGAACATAGAACGATACAGCGCAGTACAGGCCCTTCGGCCCTCGATGTTGCACCGACATGGAAAAAAACTAAAGGCCATCTAACCTACACTATGCCCTTATCATCCATATGCTTATCCAATAAACTTTTAAATGCCCTCAATGTTGGCGAGTTCACTACTGTTGCAGGTAGGGCATTCCACGGCCTCACCACTCTTTGCGTAAAAAACCCACCTCTGACCTCTGTCCTATATCTATTACCCCTCAATTTAAGGCTATGTCCCCTCGTGCTGGCCACCTCCATCCGCGGGAGAAGGCTCTCGCTGTCCACCCTATCTAACCCTCTGATCATTTTGTATGCCTCTATTAAGTCACCTCTTAACCTTCTTCTCTCTAACGAAAACAACCTCAAGTCCATCAGCCTTTCCTCATAAGATTTTCCCTCCATACCAGGCAACATCCTGGTAAATCTCCTCTGCACCCGTTCCAAAGCTTCCACGTCCTTCCTATAATGAGGCGACCAGAATTGTACGCAATACTCCAAATGCGGCCGTGCCAGAGTTTTGTACAACTGCAACATGACCTCATGGCTCCGGAACTCAATCCCTCTACCAATAAAGGCCAACACACCATAGGCCTTCTTCACAACCCTATCAACCTGGGTGGCAACTTTCAGGGATCTATGTACATGGACACCGAGATCCCTCTGCTCATCCACACTACCAAGAATTTTACCATTAGCTAAATATTCCGCATTCCTGTTATTCTTTCCAAAGTGAATCACCTCACATTTCTCCACATTAAACTCCATTTGCCACCTCTCAGCCCAGCTCTGCAGCTTATCTATGTCCCTCTGTAACCTGCAACATCCTTCCGCACTGTCTACAACTCCACCGACTTTAGTGTCGTCTGCAAATTTACACACCCATCCTTCTGCGCCCTCCTCTAGGTCATTTATAAAAATGACAAACAGCAACGGCCCCAGAACAGATCCTTGTGGTACGCCACTCGTAACTGAACTCCATTCTGAACATTTCCTATCAACTACCACTCTCTGTCTTCTTTCAACTAGCCAATTTCTGATCCACATCTCTAAATTACCCTCAATCCCCAGCCTCCGTATTTTCTGCAATAGCCGACCGTGGGGAACCTTATCAAACGCTTTACTGAAATCTATATACACCACATCAAATGCTCTACCCTCGTCCACCTGTTCAGTCACCTTCTCAAAGAACTCGATAAGGTTTGTGAGGCATGACCTACCCTTCACAAAACCATGCTGACTATCCCTAATCATAGTATTCCTATCTAGATGATTATAAATCGTATCTTTTATAATCCTCTCCAAGACTTTACCCACCACAGACGTTAGGCTCACCGGCCTATAGTTACCGGGGTTATCTCTACTCCCCTTCTTGAACAAAGGGACCACATTTGCTATCATCCAGTCCTCAGCCAATGATGACCTAAAAATCAAAGCAAAAGGCTCAACAATCTCTTCCCTGGCTTCCCAGAGAATCCTAGGATAAATCCCATCAGGCCCCGGGGACTTATCTATTTTCACCTTGTCCAGAATTGCCAACACTTCTTCCCTACGCACCTCAATGCCATCTATTCTAATAGCCTGCGTCTCAGCATTCTCCTCCACAATATTATCTTTTTCCTGAGTGAATACTGATGAAAAGTATTCATTTAGTATCTCGCTTATCTCCTCAGCCTCCACACACAACTTCCCACCACTGTCCTTGACTGGCCCTACTCTTACCCTAGTCATTCTTTTATTCCTGACATACCTATAGAAAGCTTTTGGGTTTTCCTTGATCCTACCTGCCAAAGACTTCTCATGTCCCCTCCTTGCTCGTCTTAGCTCTCTCTTTAGATCCTTCCTCGCTTCCTTGTAACTATCAAGCGCCCCAACTGAAACTTCACGCCTCATCTTCACATAGGCCTCCTTCTTCCTCTTAACAAGAGATTCCACTTCTTTGGTAAACCACGGTTCCCTCGCTCGACCCCTTCCTCCCTGCCTGACTGGTACGTACTTATCAAGAACATGCAATAGCTGTTCCTTGAACAAGCTCCACATATCCAGTGTGCCCAACCCTTGCAGCCTACTTCTCCAACCTACACATCCTAAGTCATGTCTAATGGCATCATAATTGCCCTTCCCCCAGCTATAACTCTTGCCCTGCGGGGTATACTTATCCCTTTCCATCACTAACGTAAAGGTCACCGAATTGTGGTCACTGTTTCCAAAGTGCTCACCTACCTCCAGATCTAACACCTGGCCTGGTTCATTACCCAAACCCAAATCCAATGTGGCCTCGCCTCTTGTTGGCCTGTCAACATATTGTGTCAGGAAACCCTCCTGCACACATTGTACAAAGAACGACCCATCTAATGTACTCGAACTATATCTTTTCCAGTCAATATTTGGAAAGTTAAAGTCTCCCATAACAACTACCCTATTACTTTCGCTCTTTTCCAGAATCATCTTCGCCATCCTTTCCTCTACATCCCTAGAACTATTAGGTGGCCTATAGAAAACTCCCAACAGGGTGACCTCTCCTTTCCTCTATCTAACCTCAGCCCATACTACCTCAGAAGAAGAGTCCCCATCTTGCATCCTTTCCGCCACCGTAATACTGTCCTTGACTAGCAGCGCCACACCTCCCCCTCTTTTGCCCCCTTCTCTGAGCTTACTAAAACACCTAAACCCCGGAACCTGCAACAACCATTCCTGTCCCTGCTCTATCCATATCTCTGAAATGGCCACAACATCGAAGTCCCAGGTACCAACCCATGCTGCCAGTTCCCCTACCTTATTTCGTATACTCCTGGCATTGAAGTAGACACTCTTCAAACCACCTACCTGAACACTGGCACCCTCCTGCGAAGTCAAATCTGTGCTCCTGACCTCTATACTCTCAATCTCCCGTACCCCAAAACTACAATCCAGGTTCCCATGCCCCTGCTGAATTAGTTTAAACCCCCCCAAAGAGCACTAACAAATCTCCCCCCCAGGATATTGGTGCCCCTTAGGTTCAGATGTAGACCATCCTGTCTATAGAGGTCCCACCTTCCCCAGAAAGAGCCCCAGTTTTCCAGAAATCTGAATCCCTCCCGCCTGCACCATCCCTGTAGCCACGTGTTTAATTGCTCTCTCTCCCTACTCCTCATCTCACTATCACGTGGCACGGGCAACAACCCAGAGATAACAACTCTGTTTGTTCTCACTCTGAGCTTCCATCCTAGCTCCCTAAAGGCCTGCCTGACATCCTTGTCCCCTTTCCTACCTATGTCGTTAGTGCCAATGTGGACTATGACTTGGGGCTGCTCCCGCTCCCCCTTAAGGACCGGAAAACACGATCCGAGACATCACGTACCCTTGCACCTGGGAGGCAACATACCAAACGTGAGTCTCTCTCACTCCCATAAAATCTCCTATCTGTGCCCCTGACTATTGAGTCCCCAATTACTAATGTTCTACTCCTTTCCCTTTGTTTTCCTTTGTTTCAGAGAGATTGTCCACTTCCCTCTGGTTGGAGAGACATTCTCCACTGCAATATGATTCCACTGTTGACAGATAAATTGTAGAAATACTTCCCCAAGATCACAGAGACATTCTTCCCTTCTAACCCCCAAACTTTCACTGGTATTTTTAATTCCCCTTGTTTAATTCATGATGTCAATCTTCTATACCTATTCAGTTCACACTGGAATGTTCATCCTTCATTTCTCCATTTCCTAGGATTGATTTTGGACTCCTTCTTCCCAAGTGCTGTTCTTGGGTTCCCATCCCTTGCCTTCCAGAATTTGGCTTCCCCCTCTTGATAAGATCATTGGGCTTCCCTCGATCCAACAAAGTTACGTTCTGACTTCCTTTATTCACAGTATTGCTCTTCAGCTTTCCCCTCTCTTCCCAGAACTGCTGGGAGTACAGCAGCATTTATAATTGAAGTAACAACAGAATACAGAAACTGTGGGTCTCAACTGCAAAAGAATCCAAGTCCTGAAAACATCACAAAACAATACAACATGTCAGATGTACTACATCTGCTTTTCTCAGTCCTATTTTTTCTGTTCAGGCACAAATCCATCTTTTTCTCTATTTTATTTCTTGCTCACTTTGGGATTCTCCTCTCTATGATTCACCATTATGGGTGGCATGGTGGTTCGCACTGCTGGTCACAGCACGAGGTAAGTAGAGTTTGCACTTTCTCGCTGTGTCTGCGTGGGTTTCCTCTGGGTGCTCCGGTTTCACCCCACAATCCGAAGATGTGAGCCATGCTAAAATTGCCCCTTTGTGTCCAAAGATATGTCGGTTAGTTGGGGTTACGGGTATAGGATGGCTTAACTCTTTCAGACTGTCAGTGCAGACCCAATGGGCCGATAGGCCTCTTTATGCACTGTAGGGATTCTACGGATTTCCAACTAGCTCCGGACCTATCCAAATCCTGTTCTAAAACCAACAACTTACCTGCTTGCAGGGAAGTGCAAGAAAATCTCAGGTTCAATTCCTATGGGGAAGCAGCAACCTCTAATTAGATGTGTCCCAGTGGGGTAACAACAACTTTTGGTCACTCACACGCCAAGTTACAGTTGCAAAACTGACATTATCTGACACCATGCTTTTTAAAAAGTCCTTCTGTATTCCCATCTTACCTTACTGTTGAATCCCTAATAAATAGAATGCCTAGATGATACGAGAAATTTACAAAGGTTTATTTCAATATAATTCCAATACTCCTTTACTCCCCCGAAGGGATTCCTTCCCCGAGCTGTAACCAGGGCAGGGTTTTTATGCAGCTGGGGCTCTCCTTGATAAGGGGAAAGCCTCTCCCCCTTAAGGGAGAATTTCATATTCAGGGGAGGTCATGGCAAACTGAATGTTCCTGATGTCGGAACCTCCATTGGGGTTCTGACTCTCCTCCTCTCCTAAGTCCAGAGCAAAGTCAACATCCATGGGTAATTGCGCAGAGCCTTTCAACCGTTTCACCCGTGGATGGCGTTCAGGCTCTGACCTCGCGGCGTCAAGGGGCGCATATCAGACCGGGGAGTGGCGTTTGTGTGACGAGCATCTGGGCGATGGCAGCATCACTGGTGTGGTCACGAGAGCCAGCACGGGCACCTCTGGTGGTGGCAGAATGTTCATCTTAGTTTTCAAGTCGGAGCTAGGCGATGTGTTGTGCGGCATCTCAATGTCCTCAAAAGTGACATCTGGATCCTCGACCGCCGGCAGAGCCGGGGACGGTGGCGGTAACAGGGACGGCAGGGATAGCGATGAAGACAGCAGAGCCAAAACATCCGAATCAATGGCCAGTACGGCTGGCGCATCCACCACGCCGTTCGGAGATGGTCCACGTGGTTGTGGTGATCCTCGCCTGTGTGTGTACAAGTACCACCAGGGGGCAGCGCGGGGACAAATAAGAGGAACGCCGAAGGTCCGCCTTCGGCCACTTGGAGCTGGAGGGTTGAAGAGACAAGGTGTGGAAGTTAACTGTGGAGATGCAAGTCTTTTGGGCCTAGTTGCAGACTAGTAAAGCAGTATATTTTCAAGTGCAATTCTGTAGTTTATTGTGGGGCACAATAAAGCATCCGTTAACCTAGAGACGACTTCGAGCATTCTTTTAAGAAGTCAAACAGTGGTGATTAGACTCATGGTTCTGTCTCCGTATTTGGTAAGAAACTGGCCCCATTTTTGACAACCTGTCGCCCGGGATCCAAGTGGCCCCGCTGCCGATGTTACGGAGTTGTACCGCGTCTCCTGGGGCTAACTAGTGCACTGGCCTGTGATGGCTTGTGTCCGCCTTGGTTTGGTCGTTAGCGTAGTGGATTTGCACGCCAATATCCGGAAAGACGAGACTCAAACAATATCCAGAAAGAAGAGACTCAAATGAGTACAGAAGCGGTGACTCATCAACATCTTGTCTTGCAGAATAAGAACCTTGCCAAATGGGTCTGTCAGGATCCCAATGTTGGCTTTTTCATCTCGAGCTGAAAAGTTTGCACTTCCTTTCGAAGCTGGGTGGTATGGGGCGATCATGTCAAGTGATGGATCCTGTTGGTGGCTATGAATGCCGCAAATTCCGTACTCATAAACACCGTACCATAAACGTACGCCTGATACCAGCCCCTCGGGTATGCCGTACGTGCTGAAAATGTGACGGAGTTTCTCTATGGTAGTCCGGGCCATCGTCACCTGTAACTTGAGGACGTCCATCCACTTGGAGTGGGCACTGAAGAGGACGAGGAACATTGAACACTGAAAGGGGCCCACAAAGTCTATATGGAGGTGAGACCTTGGACAATCTGGACATTCCCATGAGTGGTGGCAGGTTGCAGGAGGCAACCTCTGCTGTGCCTGCCAGCGCGGTGCCACCTGCTCAATATCTGCATCAATACTAGGCCACCAAAAGTAGCTTTGAGCTAACATTTTCATCTTGGACACTTCTGGGTGTCCATCGTGGAGGTCCATCAGAAGCAGGCCTTGTCCACATTTGGGGATCACCACACAGGCCCTCCAAAGGAGCACGCCGTCCTCTATGCTAAGCTCCTGCATCTTTGTGGTGCAGGCCTTCAGGTCCTGTGGTAAAGCCCAGTGCTGAACCCCAGGCTGCACCATGTGGCGGATGCGGGATAGCTGAGGGTCAGTCTGGATCCACCCGCGGGATGCTGTGGCGAGTAACAAGTCCATAAAAGGAGGGCGGCACTGACCACGGCAGCTTCCGCTGGTGTAGGTGACCTCGTGGGCAGCAGCAGATGGCTTAACACGCCGGGCGTGGGGAATTTAGGCCCCAGAGCGGAGCTCCAAAACATAGTCATGTGCTGCGAGCAGCAATGCCCATCGCTGGATGCGGGCGGAAGCAATAGGGGGAATCGCTTGATCCTCCTTGAAGAGCCCTAGGAGGGGCTTGTAGTCTGAGGGACTACTGAAGAGATGCCTGTCGACATAGTGATGAAATTTCATGAGCCTGAACACGACAGCCAAACCCTCCTTGATCTGAGCACATTGCTTCTCTGTCGGCCAACATTCTGGAGGTGAATGCGATGGGACGCTCAGACCTGCCATCCATGGTGTGGTCCAGCATAGCCCTGCGCTTTATGGAGAACTGTCAACAGGAGTGGTCTGGATGGGTCAAAGTGCATTGATGTGTTTGCTGGGTCTGCGAGGAATGCGTTTACCATAGCAGTGAGAGAGACAGGCTTCTAACACTTGAAGAAATGCAACTCTATTTTATTGAACACTTAACTATTAAACATACTTTAACTGTGGGTTGACACTATGCTGAGTTGACTGGAGACCTGAGGCTAACCTGACCAGACTGTCTTACTACCACATGGTGGATGTTCTAGTTGTTGCTCACAGGCTCTGACTATCTCAGAGGCTGCAGCCCAAGAGAGTGGAAAAACTAGTGCCCTCTGGCTTTATAGTGGCCGTGTCCTGTCTGGTGATTGGCTGCTGTGTTCTGTGTGTTCATTGGTCATCCTGTGTGTCAATCAATGTCTGTCTGTGCACCATCATATACTTGTGTGTATATTATGACATGGGTCAGCAGTCTTGATGAGGAGTTGTTGTTGAAAGCCGCCTGCTGTTCCCGGGCCCACTCCCAGTGTCGCCTCTACTTTAACAGAGGGTGGAGGAGGGGCTTTGTCATGATAAGGTTTGGAAGGAACTTGCCATAGTAATTCATCAGGCTCAGGAATGATCGGAGTTCTGTTGGACCACCTGGTACGGAAAAATGTAATTGGGTACACTAAATTTAAACACAAAAAAAAAGTTTCATAAATGTGCAACCTCCGCTGAGCTTCACGTAAAGAACCTCAATTCTCGGGTCCGGATAATGGTCCAGTCGAGACACATGGTTGACCACCATCTTATAGTCGTCACACAATATACTGATTCATCTGGTTTCATGTCCAGACGACTGGCACCGCCCAGTCGGAGAACTGCACAGGGCGTATGATGCCTAATTTCTCCATCCAGTCCAATTCAGCATCCATTGGGTCATTAGGCGTACAGGATATGTCGGGCGCAGAGGTAGCGCGGTTGAGCCATTGAATCTACACTTATTCTGACCATGGCCCCTTTTATGGTGCCCAAGCCATCATGGAATACCGATGGAAACCTTGTCAGACCACCTTCAGGACTATGTGGCTGAATGTGACACACCCACTGCCAATCTAACCGCAGGTGGTGCAACCAGTCACCCCCTCCAACAAGCTTGGACTGTTCCCGTGGGCTACCACCAAAGGAAGGTTTGAAGATTGTTGACCAGACTCGACCGCAATAGTTGAAGTGCCTGCTATTGCCAGTGGTTTCCCCGTAAATGTGGCCTGCCTCGCATTGGTGTCCGACAGGGTCAGCGATAGAAGACCAGGATGAATGCGGTCGAAAGTACGGTGACTGACTACAGACACTGCTGCCCAATGTCGTGTTCCATGCAGATTGGGTGTCCATTAATTTGCAGGGAGTTCTGGGTGGGTGTCATTCTGGTAGGCGCTGTCGCCGTCTTCCACGTAATAAGCCCTGTCACGTAGGGGGTGGTCGCACCTAGCGGGTTGGCGGGTGGGTAGATCCTCACAAGGCCTCCTGTTTCCCTGGTTTCTACAGCCCCGCTGGCAGGTGGTCGTATTCCAGCTCGGGGGAGAAGGTCTGGTGGCGTACCGGACCTCTATTACGGCGGCCCGTGTTCCTCCGGTAGGTGTCCCATTGTCAGGGGGCGGCCTCCTCTGTCTAGCCAAGTGTGAATGGTGCTTGCTTTGGTGTCCCACACTGAGCACTGCCAGTCCCTGGAGTTCCTGGATTCCTTGTTCGACACCTTCTCTGGAGATGGCTATCTCCACCATGTTGCAGGTCCAGCCTGGCCTCAGTTAGTCATTTCCATTGCATGGCCACATCATGGTGTCCACATACCAAATGGTCCCGGAGTGTCTCGTCCAATATCGCTCCGAATTTGTAAGTCTCAACTAGTCTTCAGTGACAGGCCAGGAAGTCACTTACCAATTCGGCCTGGGCCTGAGCAGCCATGTGGAACCGGAAATGCCGTATGATGAGCAATGGTTCGAGTCGAAATGCTACCAGGGCAGCGAACGAGCGGGTAACTGGGGGTCCGGGTGAGTCAGGCTTTTTAATCACACTGTAGGTGGGCCCTCCAGAAGCCGTTCGTAATATCATAGTTTGTCTCTCATTGTCGGTAATCACATTTGTTCGAAAAAATAGATCATGCGTTCCACATATTGCCCCCAGTCATCTGTACTTGGGTTAAAAGGTTCCAGCTTTCCTATGTGCGGCATTTCGGCAGCTAGTGGTGGGGCAACGCAAAGCTAAAACGAAGTTGACAGGACGCGTAGCAACCGGTATCGATGGCAGCTCACTGTTCTAAGGGTCTCCTTCCCCAACCATTTCCAGGCCAGGGTTTTTATGTAGCTGGGGTTCTCCTTGTTAAGGGGAAGCCCCATCCCCTTGAATGGGAAGTCCTGCCCCCTAAAGGGGATGTTCATATTTTGGGGAGGTCATGAGAAACCGTCTGGTCCTGATCCTGGGACCCCCATTGGAGTTATATAACACTGACGAATGCAACAATTTGTCACAACACATTCAGAGGATCGTAAACAATTCAAAACAGAGAGATTGGGTGCAATGTACAGACAATACTAACTTGCCTTTAAATGCAGAAGTTAGGAAGCAGAAAATTATTCAACGTGCTTGCTTCTCAAAGGGATACTGAGCCATAAGCAATAAGTCGTGCTTAAAACAAAGAAATGGGTACAAAGTTTTTTTTAAAGAGGTCTAGGTAATGAAAAGGGGTTTAGGAATGAGTTTGCTGCCAATTTTGACATCAACAAGGGGATTGGTATGTATAGAATCAAAAAAAATGGCTGAGAGGATTTTGGAATTGAAAAGATTGGAGCTGCAGGTTAGGGTAAGTTGGTGGAGGGTTTGGAGACAAGGCTAAGATTCTAAGTTCAACATTGGTTTAAGTTCAACGTTGGATATGTGAAGTCCAGCAATTATGTAAGGCACGGTTGAATGCAGATAAGTGCAGGTCAGTATGTAGGTAGTGGAATCATGTTCAAAATTAACTTCCGACACAAGTATCTCCTGGCAAAGTGGTTGATTACTGTCATTTCATTCGTCGTTTTGAGTTTAACTTTAAAATAAATTGAAATGATTTTGCCCCAATAATTACTCACTCTGGATTTGAGAATCTAGCTATCCTCACACGGTCTGAATACATGAAATAAAACTAACTAGTATTGATGTCTTTTTGCAATTGTTAACTGCTTGTTCGAGCAATCAGACTGCAATAGTAAGATGCCAAAGTAGATACGCAACTGTGTTCAACATAACTGCTTTAAAAGGCTGTAATTTCAGTCACTTTGATTTTAAATGAAAGAAAATCAGTCACAAGGTAAGAACGAACAAAAAAAGCACAGCACATGAACAGGCCCTTAGGCCTCCAAGCCTACGCCGAACATGCAGCCTGTCTAACCTAAAACTTTCTACACTTCCAGGGTCCGTACTCTATTCCCATCCTATTTGTGTATGTCAAGATGCCTCTTAAACATCACTATCATATCTGCTTCCAACAACCTTGTCCGGCAGCAAGTTCCAGGCACCCATTACCCTCTGTGTAAAAAACTTCCCTCGCACATCTTCTCTAAACTTTGCCCTTTGCACCTGAAACCATGTAACCATGTCCCCTAGTAATTGACTCTTCCATCCTGGAAAAAAACTTCTGACGACCCACTCTGTCCATGTTCCTCATAATTTTGTAGACTTCTATCAGGTTTCTGCTCAACCTTCATTCCAGTGAGAACAAACCGAGTTTACCCAACTTCTCCTCATAGCTGATGCCCTCCATACCAGGCAACATCCTTGTAAACCACTTCTGTACTCTTCTTCTGTCCCTTCCTTCGTAAAACAGTAAATGCAAGCCAGTTCCATTGAATATTTATTAGTCTCCAGCTTATGTCTGCACAATTAGCCAGTGGAGAAGTGGTGATGTCACAGAGCAGACTGGGATACTCTGACCAATTCTGTGAACATCCCAAATCTGAGCAGAATGTCACAGGATTTTCATTTCTTTGGTTTTAATCCAACAGTGTTTCCATTTTAGGAAAGGACATCATGGCGACAAAAATACCCCAAAGATCATACAATTATTTATGCATTTGGATAACATTGTGACTCCAGACAGGATTGAAAATTCGAATCCCAATCCTGACTCACACTCAAACATGCCTGCTGTTCATGATCGAGACTCAAGCAGATCAAAGTCAGAACTTTGATAGATCTGCAGTAGCATTCTGTGGAGTATTCAATTTTATGATTGGAGCAAACCAATCAACAGGCTTTAACTCCTCGTGTCAGGGTGAATTCAATACAAAGCAAGAGGTCAAAGGTAAATTTTATAATAAACTTCACTAATTACTTGTAATGTTAGAAATACGTTTTTAATTGCTCACGAATAAACCATAAAAATGTACTGCATGAATGAAAATAAATGAAAATGATACCTTATATTGTTTACTTACATCTTACTTTGCATATCCAACTTATTTTCAGAGTTCATCGTTTGATAATGCTCTGCAGAGGAAACTGGTGCAAAATTGCTAGATATTTGCAAAGGAATGGAGGCATCAGTGTCACGTTTGGAATTTCTGCATTCAGCATCTTCCAAGTAAAAGCTGCAAGTTCTAGATAAGTCACAGTGTTCCTGCTGCGTCCAATCACCAGCGTCAATTTTTAAAGCAATGAGTTGCTTCAAAGAATCTGGAAAAGAAGGATGCTCCTGAGATTTCATATAAGAATGGGCATGTTCATTTACCTACAAGCATACATACAAGCAGTTACTTGTACAATTCCAACATTCAGCAGAATCATACATTGCTTTGAGAGAGAGTTGCAGAGGATTGTGTTCAGCTTTTACAGCTTGAGGAAACAAGCAGATCTCCTTTCTGTTGGGCATTATTGGAGATTTTGAAGAATATATCACAAGTCTCAATATTTTCCTGTTTCCATTTTTCATGAGTAATCAGAGTTACATGCCTGTCACCTGAATCAAGTAAAATAAATTTCCATTCAGCATCATGTTTCAATATGACAGCTACATTCAACAAGCTTCAATAGATAATTTTATTGGGAGATTAGTAATGCTATAAAATGGAAAACCAGGGGTGACACTTTGGCATAGTGGTTAGCACTGCTGCCTCACAGTGCCAGGGGCGCGGGATCAATTCTCACCTTCTGAGACTCTGTGGAGTTTGCATGTTCTAGAACATAGTACAGAACAGGCCCTTTGGCCCTCAATGTTGTGCCGAGCATTGTCCGAAACCAAGATCAAGCTATCCCACTCCCTGTCATCCTGGTGTGCTCCATGTGCCTATCCAATATCCGTTTGAAAGTTCCTAAAATGTCCGACTCCACTATCACAGCAGGCAGTCCATTCCACACCCTAACCACTCTCTGAGTAAAGAACCTACCTCGGATATCCCTCCTATATTTCCCACCCTGAATCTTATAGTTATGCCCCGTTCTAACAGCGACATCCACCCGAGGAAATAGTCTCTGAACGTCCACTCTATCTATCCCCATCATCATCTTATAAACCTCTATTAAGTCGCCTCTCATCCTCCTCCGCTCCAAAGAGAAAAGCCCTAGCTCCCTCAACCTTTCCTCATAAGACCTATTCTGCAAACCAAGCAGCATCCTGGTAAATCTCCTTTGCACCCTTTCCAATGCTTCCACATTCTTCCTATAATGAGGTGACCAGAACTGCACACAATACACCAAATGTGGTCTCATCAGGGTCATGTATAGTTGCAGCATAACCCCGCGGCTCTTAAACTCAAGCCCCCTGTTAATAAACGCTAACACACTATAAAGCCTTCTTCACGGCTCTATCCACTTGAGTGGCAACCTTCAGAGATCTGTGGACATGAACCCCAAGATCTGTCTGTTCCTCCACATTCCTCAGAACCCTGCCGTTGACCCTGTAATCCGCATTCAAATTTTTTCTACCAAAATTAATCACCTCGCACTTATCAGGGTTAAACGCCATCTGCCATTTTCCGGCCTAGCTCTGAATCCTATCAATGTCTCTTTGCAGCCGACAACAGCCCTCCACCCCATCCACTACTCCACCAATCTTGGTGTCATCAGCAAATTTACTGACCCACCCTTCAGCCCCCTCCTGCAAGTCATTGATAAAAATCACAAATAGCAGAGGACCCAGCACTAATCCCAGTGGTACACCACTGGTAACTGGTCTCCAGTCTGAAAATTTTCCATCCCCCACCACCCCGTCTTCTATGTGATAGCCAGTTACTTATCCAATTGGCCAAATTTCCCTCTATCCCACACCTCCTTACTTACGCCGTCCATGGGGAACCTTATCAAACACCTTACTAAAATCCATGTATACGACATCAACTGCTCTACCTTCATCCACACACTTAGTTACCTCCTCAAAGAATTCAATCAAATTTGTGAGGCAAGACTTACCCTTCACAAATCTGTGTTGACTATCCCGGATTAAGCTGCATCTTTCCAAATGGTCATAAATCCTATCCTTCAGGACCATTTCCATTAACTTACCGAAGTAAGACTAACTGGCCTATAATTATCAGGGTCATTCCTATTCCCTTTCTTGAACAGAGGAACAACATTCGCCACTCTCCAGTCCTCTGGCACGATCCCAGTGGACAGTGAGGACCCAAAGATCAAAGCCAAAGGCTTTGCAATCTCATCCCTTGCCTCCCAAAGAATCCTTGGATATATCTCATCTGACCCAGGGGACTTGTCAACCCTCAGGCTTTTCAAAATTGCTAATACATCTGAAGTAGGACATTTTTTAAGGCTATATTGGATTCGTATTAATATTTACATCATCAAAGCATTCTTCATTTATTGGACTGATTGGCACCATTTATGAGGAAAATTATGAAGAATATTTGCCAATTATTGGGAATAAAACAGAAATTTCACATCCCCTACCACGCACAAAGTTCCGGGATGGTGGAGAGGATGAATCGGACTCTAAAAGTAACTGTAGCAAAAGCAATGCAATCCTCAGGTAGAAATTGGACAGAAGTCCTACCTGCGGTTCTGATGAGGCTTAGAGCGACCACAAATCGAACTACCGGCTTGACTCCATACGAGCTGGTGACCGGGCGAGCAATGCACTTACCCGAAAACATTATCACAGGTGGGACAGACGTGGGTCCGATAAAAGATCGGATCTGCCGATACATCCAAGACCTCAGCACCCAATTAAAGGGGATGTGCCGGTCCGTAATTTCAAATCAGGCACAGGTTGACACATAGGAGGACTCAGAAACATTACCAGAGGTCCCAAAAGCCGGGAGCCGGGTCTTAACAAAAATGCTTCCTGCAAAACCAGGATTTGCCCCGAGATGGCACGGACCTTACGAGGTCATTATTAGCGGAGACACCTGTGCCTGCATAGATATAAGGGGACAGGATATCTGGAAACACTGGACCCAATTGAAGCTGTATAAAGACAAGTAAACTAAAGGTACTGTTTTCATTGTTCAAATCTCATAGGGACCAGGACCAGACCTACGATCAAGACATCAAAACCAATAACCTTTAATTTAATCACCTGTTTGTTAATTTTCTGTATATATCGTAACTATTGTAAAAAGAAAAAACCAAGATGGGAGTAGAGATACATTTAATGATAGTCATGACCATTGTAAATACGCTCCAACACATGAGGGTTAGGGGAGCAGAACCACCAATTGTGGAAGAAAACCTATTCCTGAGGACACAACAGCAGATCTATGGGAATAGGACCGCTTGTTACCCTTCAGCGCGATCGGTAAACTCTCTATTTATCACACCAGGGTGGCTCCCACAAGACCTGTTTACTATTGACACATCGGGGGCGCCTTGCAAGGAACATTTTGGACATTTCAAACAAAGGATACAAGGGAGATGTGTAGAGCTCACTGAGCCGGGAATTTCAGGGGGGATGGGACCCCAACGGGTAAAGACACATGGGGACTACCCACAATGTTTCAAGGGAAAGGGATGGGGGTGCGTGCATGCCTTTGTCCCTAAAAATGACTCGTGCGCTGAGGCCCATTGTGCCCTCCAGGAGTGCCGGGTCCGGGAAGGACACTTCACTTGTGACTGCAAACAACAAAAATGCATTGCAGTCACTGCGGGTAGGCAGCTCATGTGTGGCAAGTGTAACGGCACCCACGTAAGCTCAGCCTCGTGGACATACCCATTTGATTCTCACCAAGAGGTACAATCGAGTGGGCAGTCCCGGGGGAAGAAAGGTTCCACAACATGGAACCATGGGGTCAGACGACCCAGGGGCAATGCATGTTATCGGGTTAAAGAGGGTTATGTGTTTTTGTTTAAAAATGGATATATGACGGCCACAGGCCTCCAAGTTTCTTTGCCGTGGGGACAATCAAACCCCTCACGATTCCACGCCCAAGCGAAGGGCATATCCAAAAACGCATAGTGACCAGAGCCATCAGTGCAGAATTCTGCGCCGACTGGCAGACACCTGTCACATTGGGATCCTCATTGGGATATGGATTCCTGGGGACACTATCCCTAGGGGGCGCAGCGGGGTGGTCAGCGCCAAGAATAGGAATTTCTTTATATGCGGCCTGACCATCCTAGGAAACAGCACCCTACAAGCACTAGGGGCAATTGACCAAGAAGTCGCGGAACTCAGACTATACACACAACAAACAAGATATGCGGTAGACTATCAGTTAGCCAGACAAGGAGGGGTATGCACCATCATCAAAGAAAAATGCATCACATATGTACACGACGAGACACTAAACATAACAGCAGCCATGTCCAGGATACAAAAACAATTGGATAGTTTTAAACAAGGACTCACAGGGACTGATGGGTGGTTAGGGTGGTTGTTTAACACAGTTTGGGGAGCATACATCATGAAAGGAGTAATTTTAGTAATAGCCATCCTGTTCACACTCTGCCTGGGTCAAACTTGTATTAAAGTCATATGTGCAAATATTGTATCAAGAACGCTACCCACTGCCAGCATCCAGATGCAAGAACTGTACCACACCATGGGGGAAGAGGAACAACAGCAAGGACGACATCTATACAGGTCCCTTTACCTCTGAAGATCGTCCATGGGGGGTCAGCCATGAATGGGACCCCCTGGACGAGAGGAGGGACTGAAGTAGGACATTTTTTAAGGCTATATTGGATTCGTATTAATATTTACATCATCAAGGCATTCTTCATTTATTGGACTGATTGGCACCATTTATGATGTAAAGGGATGGGTATTCGTTTGAATCACATTTTTGCACAGCTGAGAAACCTTTTTCGAACGAAATGGAGAATCTATAATCTGCCTAGCAACAGCATGAAGCTGCATCTTAAAACGGCACCATGGCCAGAAGATCGGGATATCTGCGAGTCAAGACCCTGACAGTGGGGCAGATATATATATATATTTTGATTAAAACTAAGACTTATAAAATGAAATGTTATAAAATGAAATGTTGTAAAACCAAAATGACCCAGGAAGGCAAAAGAAACCTAAGGGTTAAATATATTGATTAGATTAGTTTTACACACAGACACAAATCCTATCAAACAGGAGGCTGACACAATAGATTCCCAGGTTAACCCAGGAACCACACTCAACACCAAATCAAGGTACATCATAGAGATAATGGGACCCCATTGTAAGTCAAGGGAACATCTATTAAAACCAAGCAGATAACGAGACATTGACGTCAGAGTCAGGAAGCACGGGAAATCATGTATCTGTACTATTTATCTGTACTATTCAAATGTAAAACGGCAAAAGCCCGCTAAAACCTTGCAAATGCTTGTACTCTCTATAAATATTGAACCTCGTCTGCATAACGGAGAGATCACCGTGGTCAAGCCATTGTTAGGAGCTGGCTGCGTGGGTCTCCCTGAAGGACTTCAGAACTTGTACAATACAGTAAAAACGCTTTGAACCTTGCCTTGAGACTCGACCTCTTGAATGCACTGGCACAAGGGATTTTCCCCTACAACACATCCTTCCTCAGAACATCTACCTCCTCCAGCCTACCCGCCTGTATAACACTCTCGTCCTCAAAAACATGGCCCCGCTCCTTGGTGAACACTGAAGTAAAGTATTCATTCAACGCTTCTTCTATTTCTTCTGACTCCATGCACAAGTTCCCACTACTGTCCTTCACCGGCCCTACCCTCACCCTGGTCATTCTTTTATTTCTCACATAAGAGTAAAAAGCCTTGGGGTTTTCCTCGATCCGACCCGCCAAGGACTTCTCATGCACCCTCCTAGCTCTCCTAAGCCCTTTTTTTTTTAGCTCATTCCTTGCTACCTTGTAACCCTCAAGCGACCCAACTGAACCTTGTTTTCTCATCCTTACATACGCATGCTTTTTCCTCTTGACAAGAGATTCAACCTCTTTTGTGAACCATGGTTCACTCACACGGCCATTTCCTCCCTGCCTGACAGGGACATACCTATTAAGGACACGCAGTATTTGTTCCTTGAACAAGCTCCACTTTTCATTTGTGCCTTTCCCTGACAGTTTCTGTCCCATCTTATGCTCCCTAATTCTTGCCTAATCGCATCATAATTACCCCTCCCCCAATTATAAACCTTGCCCTGCCATATGGCCCTATCCCTCTCCATTGCAATAGTGAAAGACACCGAATTGTGGTCACTATCTCCAAAGTGCTCTCCCACAAACAAATCTAACACTTGGCCCGGTTCATTACCCAGTACCAAATCCAATGTGCCCCCCCCCCCCCCCCCCCCCTCTTGTTGGCCTATCCACATATTGTGTCAGGAAACCCTCCTGCACACACTGTACAAAAACTGCCCCATCCGAACTGTTCGACCTATAGAGGTTCCAAACAATATTTGGAAAGTTAAAGTCACCCATGACAACTACCCTGAGACCTCCACACCTATCCATAATCTGTTTTGCAATTTCTTCCTCCACCTCTGTTTAGCACAGGGCTAAATCGCTGGCTTTGAAAGCAGACCAAAGCACGCCAGCAGCACGGTTCGATTCCCGTAACAGCCTCCACGAACAGGCGCCGGAATGTGGCGACTAGGGGCTTTTCACAGTAACTTCATTTGAAGCCTACTCGTGACAATAAGCGATTTTCATTTCATTTCATTTTCATCTCTATTACTATTTGGGGGCCTATACAAAACTCCTAACAATGTGACCGCTCCTTTCCTGTTTCTAACTTCGGCCCATATGACGTGTTGAAGACGGCAAAGAAGGTGTCGTAGTTTCTCCGCTCCGGGAAAGTACTGGACGGCGAAGGGTACTCTGTTGGTTGTGTCCCGTGCTTGTCTTCGGAGGAGGTCGGAGCGGCTTTTTTGCTGTGGCACGTTGGAACTGTCGATCGATGAGTCGAGCGCCATATCTCATTCGTACGAGGGCATCTTTCAGCTTCTGTAGATGTCTGTTACGCTCCGCCTCATCTGAGCAGATCCTGTGCATACGGAGGGCTTGTCCATAAGGGATGGCTTCTTTAATGTGTTTAGGGTGGAAGCTGGAGAAGTGGAGCATCCGTGGGCTTGCAGTAAAGCGAAGTGCTGAGGTAACCGAACGGACTACTGCAAAGAATTATACCGACAACTCAACAACCAGGAACACGACAGACAGTTACCCTCAGATCCGACCAAGGGACACATCCGCCAACTCAACAGACTGATCAAGACCTTGGATCCAGACCTTCAGAGCACCCTGCGTGCTCTCATCCCACATATCCCCTGCATTGGAGATCTCTACTGCCTCTTGAAAATACACAAGGGCAACACACCAGGCCATCCTATCGTTTCAGGCAATGGGACCCTGTGTGAGAACCTCTCTGGCTACATCGAGAGCATCTTGAAATCCATCGTACAAGGTACGCACAGCTTCTGTCGCAACACGACAGACTTCCTACAGAAACTCAGCACACATGGACCAATTGAACCAGGAACATTCTTCGTCACAACGGACGTATCGGCACTCTACACCAGCATCCCCCATGACGACGGCATTGCTGCAACAGCCTCAGTACTCAACACCAACAACTGCCAATCTCCAGACGCAATTCTGCAACTCATCCGCTTCATTCTGCATCATAACATCTTCACCTTCGACAACAAGTTCTTCATCAAGACACATGGAACAGCCATGGGGACCAAATTCGCACCTTAATATGCCAACATCTTCGTGCACAAGTTTGAACAAGACCTCCTCACCGCACAGGACCTTAAACCGACGTTTAACACCAGATACATCGATGACATTTTTTTTCTTTGGATCCATGGCGAAGAATCACTGAAACGACTACACGATGACATCAATAAGTTCCATCCCACCATCAGACTCACCATGGACTATTCTCCAAAATCAGTTGCATTCTTGGACACACTCTTCTCCATCAAGGACAGTCACCTCAGCACTTCGCTTTACCGCAAGCCCACGGATAACCTCACGATGCTCTACTTCTCCAGCTTCCACCCTAAACACATTAAAGAAGCCACCCCTATGGACAAGCTCTCCGTATGCACAAGATCTGCTCAGATCAGGAGGAGCGTAACAGACGCCTACAGATGCCCTTGCACGAACGGGATATGGCGCTTTTCTCATCGATCGACAGTTCCAACGCACCACAACAAAAAAACCACCGCACCGACCTCCTCAGAAGACAAACACGGGACACAACCGACAGAGTACCCTTCGCCGTCCAAACCTTTGCCGGAGCAGAGAAACTACGACATTTTTTTCGCAGCCTTCAACAAGTCATCGATGAAGATGAACATCTTGCCAAGGTCATCCCCACACCCCCACTATGTGCCTTCAAACAACCGCGCAACCTCAAACAAACAATTGTTTGCAACAAATTACCCAGCCTTCAGAACAGCGACCACGACACCACACAACCCTGCCATGGCAATCTCTGCAAGACGTGCCAGATCATCGACATGGACACCACCATTACACGTGAGAACACCACCCACCAGGTATGCAGTACATACTTGTGCGACTCGACCAACGTTGTCTACCTCATACTCTGCAGGAAAGGATGTCCCAAAGCGTGGTACATTGGCGAGACCATGCAGTCATTGCGACAATGAACGAACGGACATCACACGACAATCACCTTGTACGATGGGTTTCAAGATGCCCTCGATGTAGCCAGAGAGGTTCTCACACAGGCAGGAATGACACCACACAACCCTGCCATGGCAATCTCTGCAAGACGTGCCAGATCATCGACATGGATACCACTGTTACAGGTGAGAACACCACCAACCAGGTACGCGGTACATACTTGTGCGACTCGGCCAATATTATCTACCTAATACGCTGCAGGAAAGGATGTCCCGACGCGTGGTACATTGGCGAGACCATGCAAACGCTGCGACAACAAATGGACGGACATCACGCGACAATCACCAGGCAGGAATGTTCCCTTCCAGTCGGGGAACACTTCAGCAGTCAAGGGCATTCAGCCTCTGAACTCCGGGTAAGCGTTCTCCAAGGCGGCCTTCAGGATGCCCGACAACGCGGAATCGCCGAGCAGAAACCTATAGCCAAGTTCCGCACACGAGTACGGCCTCAACCGGGACCTGGGATTCATGTCGCATTACATTCATCCCCCACCATCTGGCCTGGGCTTGTGAAATCCTACCAACTGTCCTGGTTTGAGAAAATTCACACCTCTTTAACCTGGGATTACCCCCATCTCTGGATCTGTAAAGACTTAACTACCTGCAAATGCTCGCATTCTAAGCATTGTCTTGCATCTTTGAATTTGTCTATATATATGTCTCTGGAACATGCCTCTTCATTCACCTGAGGAAGGAGCAGTGCTCCAAAAGCGAGTGTTTGAAACAAACCTGTTGAACTTTAACCTGGTGTTGTAAGACTTCTTAATAGTCTTAAGTTAAGGGGTAGCAAATTTAAAATGGAGTTGAAGAGAAACTACTTCTCACAAAGGGTTGTGAATCTGTGGAATCCGCTACCCCAGAGTGAAGATGATGCTGGGACATTGAGTAAATTTAAGGAGGAGTTGGACAGATTTTTAATTGGTAATGGTTTGAAGGGTTATGGAGAACAGGCAGGACGGTGGAGTTCAGGCCAAGATGAGATCAGCTATGATCGAATGCCAGAGCAGACTCGATGGGGCAGCACGGTAGCGCAAGTGGATAGCACTATGGCTTGGCAGCACCAGGGTTCCAGGTTTGATTCCCTGCTGGGTCACTGTCTGTGCGGAGTCTGCACGTTCTCCCCGTGTCTGCGTGGGTTTCCTCCGGGTGTTCCGGTTTCCTCCCACAGTCCAAAGTTGTGCAGGTTTTGTGGATTGGCCATGATAAATTGCCCTTAGTGACCCAAAAAAAGTTAGGAGGGGTTCTTGGGTTACGGGGACAGGGTGGAAGTGAGGGCTTAAGTGGGTCAGTGCAGACTCGATGGGTCGAATGGCCTCCTTCTGCACTGTATGTTCTATGTACTGTGATGGGCCAAATGGCCTAATTCTGCTCCTATATCTTACTAATGAAGTTACAAAAATATGATATAATGTCTTTGCAATCATTGTGTTATTACTTGTAAGGTGGTTGCAGGAGCACTGAGTTAATTTTAGGATCGGGTACATAGTTCTGGTGCAGTGCAAGACTTGATGATGCTCCTGACTGCTACTTTCCATGTAACCCTGACTTTGTTCACCATGGTTGTCACACAAGAAATTATAGAAATCATAGAATTTACAGTGCTGAAGGAGGCCATTCGACCCATCGACTCTACTCCGGCCCTTGGAAAGAGGACCCTACATAAGCCCACACCTCCACCCTGTCCCCTTATCCCAGTAACCCCACCTAACCATTTGGGCACTAATGGACAATTTAGCATGGCAAATCCACCTAACCTGCACATCTTTGGACTGTGGGAGGAAACAGGAGCACCTGGAGAAAACCCACGCAGACATGGGTTCAATTCCAGCATTGGGTGACTGTCTGTGTGGAGTTTGCACGTTCTCCCCGTATCTGCGTGGATTTTCCCTGGGTGCTCCGGTTTCCTTCCACAATCTAAAAGTATGCAGATTAGGTAGATTGGGAGTGCTAAATCTTAGTGCCCTTAAAGTTAGTTGGGTTACGGAAATAGGGTGGAGGCATTGGCTTAATTAAGGTGCTCTTTCCAAGGCTCAGTGCAGACTCGATGGGCCAAATAGCCTCTTTCGGCATTGTAAATTCTCTCATTCTATGAAAGTGCAAACTCTTCACAGACAGTTGTCCGATACCAAAATTGAATCAATGTCCCTGGAGCTGTGAGGCAGAAGTGCTAACCACTGTGCCGCCCTGAAATGGTGGTCCCCTGAGCGGTGTTTACAATAGGTGCGTGAACAAAGATTTAGATCTCAAAAGCCAAAACAGACTGTGTCCACTGATTGAAACAGCAGTAGCAATTTGACTCAACTGGTCGATGTTGTTATTTCTATTCCACAAGGGTTTCCTCTGATTTCAGTTATCTCTCCCAATCCCATTCACATTCCATACCCTTTTGTAAAAATAGCGTATATAGTAATATTCCAATGAACAGTTAACTTTAAATTTATGGTATTTTTGTATTTAAACATTTCTTTTAAGATTTATCGGAGGATGGGTTCAATGTTGCAAAAATGTTTTTCAGTTTGACACGCATTTTTCCCATTATGTGGCCAGGTAATTATGCTCTACAGTTCCAAGCAGGTTTTTTAAAAATCTTATACTGCATGTACACACCTTGATTCTTCATTTATTCCTATCGTCAGTCACAGACAGCAAACTTTCTCCACTAAACTGCATTAATGTATCCCTACTGAATTTCACTTTTCGACGGTTTGCCTGAAAGGCAACTAGGGTTGGGCAAAGTATAGGCCTTTCCAGCAACTTCCCTTGAACAAATAATTTAACAATAGAATCCTTGATTTTTTTTTTTGAAATATACTTTTATGCAATGTACAGTATTAAAGTTGAATTAGTTTTTAAAACTCTGATATATTACCTATTGAGATTTGAGTGCTCAAAGGAACAGTCCACGTGAATGGTTCAGACATTCATTCAACAGCAAACTATCCAGCCTTCAGAACAGCGACCACGACACCACACAACCCTGCCATGTCAATCTCTGCAAGACGTACCAGATCATCGACATGGACACCACCATTACACGCGAGAACACCACCCACGTTGTCTACCTCATACGCTGCAGGAAAGGGTGCCCCGAAGTGTGGTACATTGGTGAGACCATGCAAACGCTGCGACAACGAATGAGCAGGCATCGCGCGACAATCACCAGGCAGGAATGTTCCCTTCCAGTCGGGGAACACTTCAGCAGTTAAGGGCATTCAGCTTCTGATCTCCGGGTAAGCATTCTCGAAGGCGGCCTTCAGGGCACGCGACAACGCAGAATTGCCGAGCAGAAAATTATAGCCAAGTTCCGCACGCATGAGTGCGGCCTCAACCGGGATCTTGCATTCATGTCGCATTACATTCACCCCCCACTATCTGGCCTGGGCTTGCAAAATCCTCCCAACTGTCCTGGTTTGAGACAATTCACACCTCTTTAACCTGGGATTACCCCTATCTCTGGATCTGTAAAGATTTGATTACCCACAAATGCTTGCATTGTAAGCATTGTCTGGCATCTTTGACTTTGTCTATGTATATGTTTCTGGAACATACCTCTTCATTCACCTGAGGAAGGAGCAGTGCTCCGAAAGCTCGTGTTTGAAACAAACCTGTTGGACTTTAACCTGGTGTTGTAAGACTTCTAACCGAAAGTTGGCATTGAGAAAGTCATTCTGGCCACGTATTCTTTGGAAAAAGCATGAGGTGGGTGGTCCAGCAAGTCTCAAGTTTGAAGTCTGGCAGAACTTTACTCGGATTAATGTAAGGCTCATTTGACAACGTGAAAATTGAATGATAAATTGGAAGTACAGTAATAAAGCTGCAAAATTTCAATATTATTCTGTGATCAAAAATGCTCAATCATGGCATCTCAGGTTACTATGGGTCGCACTGCAACCAAATATGGTCTGCTGCATTGCGACACAGCCATGGAAATAAGGGTTTAGTCAGACGCATGTTGGAAGTGTTGGTACCGATCCAGGAAATTCACATGCATCCATGTTTCAGTGTATAACCAGCATACAATTTCCTTAAAATAAATGGCACTATCCCATTCTTACAGCACTTTAGCTTGAAGCAAAAAGTTAAAAATTGCATTCAGAGAGCTGCATTTCATTTTCTCAGTTCAATTCACTAACTGCTCAACTGTTGAAAAATAATGATCTATTCTGTTTAAAAATACTTGAAGATCAGTGTGAATATACAATTATTTCATTCATTTTCATTATCAAAACTTGAACAAAAGTAATCGAACGTAAATAAGACCGAATAGAGAAAATCTAACTCGATTTGGACAAGAGTAAAAGCAGTCAAAGATAACAATTCTTGAAAAACAATCCTACTCACGCACCTACAAGGTGGCTAGTAAATCCTCCTTCCTAATCAGAACTTATTTGACTGTGTAGGGGCTAATATTTTTCAAGCACGGGCAACACGGTAGCATGGTGGTTAGCATAAATGCTTCACAGCTCCAGGGTCCCAGGTTCGATTCCCGGCTGGATCACTGTCTGTGCGGAGTCTGCACGTCCTCCCCGTGTGTGCGTGGGTTTCCTCCGGGTGCTCCGGTTTCCTCCCACAGTCCAAAGATGTGCGGGTTAGGTGGATTGGCCATGCTAAATTGCCCGTCGTGTCCTAAAAAGTAAGGTTAAGGGGGGGGTTATTGGGTTACGGGTATAGGGTGGATACGTGGGTTTGAGTAGGGTGATCATGGCTCGGCACAGCATCGAGGGCCGAAGGGCCTGTTCTGTGCTGTACTGTTCTATGTTCTATGTTCTAAGGTATCATTTTTGCATTGAAGTACACATTGTTTTAGAGTGCCTATCTCATTTTAATGAATTTATGTAAATGTAATTGAATTGAATTGGCATTAAACAATTACGCCATTATTGAGAATGGTACTCACTGCATGGCAATAAGAACCAGCACAGTCCCCCAGAGGCAAGTGGCCTCCTTCTGTGATCTAAATTTTCACAATATCTGAAAAGGAGGCTGTGGTGTTCTTTGTGTTGCTAAATTCAGGATGGTTGGCGTAGTGTTCACAAAGACCACAAATAGCTTTTAAATTGAACAAAGCTATATATTTAACACTACTTAATTGGATTCAACACTATATAATACAGTTGATAATTAACATATAATCCACTCATCTTCTGCTAATCTCTACACGATTACATTAACTATGATCTGGTCTCACTCAGACTATCTTTCCCTCAGTCTGTACTCCAGTTACCGTATATACTCGCGTATCATGCGATCTCACGTATCATGCGACCCCTAAATTTTCGTCCCCAAAACATGATTTTATGCTATATCTCATGTATCATGCGAGTCACTTTTTTGGAAATTAATGCCCAAACTAAAACTTCCAAATGGTATCATTGTCTGTGGATTCTGCAGAGTGGATTCTGTTGTGAAAGTTGTTCGCGAATCGAACAGCTTTCCAGCTGGCTTTACTAGCGTCGTTCTGCTACTTGACGTTTCCATTCATAAAAACGGCAAGTAAAACACCCGCGAATTCTGTATCGGAAAAAGACGGCCATGTATTGAATAAACTACCCATATGATCAGGAATACTACTCTTCAGATTTTGACCACAGCATTCTGATGGGAAGATGTTCAGCCACTTGACGTTTTCATTCATGTTTTTATGAATGGAAACGTCAAGTGGCTGAACATCTTCCCATCAAAAAAAACAGCAAGTAAAACACCTGCGAATTTTGTATCTCGCGTATCATGCGACCCCCCAAATTTAGGTAACAATTTAGGTCTTCAAAAGTCGCATGATACGCAAGTATATACGGTATCTCCTTCACTTCACTCCCCCAAGGCTTAGCATCAATGTCTTATCTACTTGTATATGTAGCTCCCCTTGTATACTTGTATATGTAGGTTGATTTAGATATTTAATTAACCCTTGCAGTTCTTACATTTATGATAATGTCACATCCCCTTTCTTTGAAAAAAAAGTTGTTTGGAGACTTTGTGACATTTATTCATTTGAACATTACATGAGCGAGCATCAATCATTAAGTTGGTTTTTGTTACACTCAATTGTAAAATAACTGTTAAGTCACATTGGTGATGATACATGAATAGTTATTACAGTCATTACAAATTTAATCTGTTCGGTAGTCTCCTCGTTCTAGTTGATCTTCTCAGTGGTTTTGTCAAAGTATGCAATTGATCTGCCACATTGTCTTGTTGCATTGGTGACAATGAAGGATTTGGAAAGTCAATGTCTTTGAAGATGTCATCCTGAGTCCTGAGCAATAACATTCTGAGCTTGAGATGGAACATGATGTTTTATTTGCAATAATGCTCTTCTATTTCTTCTGAACACTGCATCTTGTTCAGTCTGAACCAAATACAATCTGAGTGAAACTTGTCTTAGAACTTTAGCTATATGTTGCCATCCACCATCAGCATTTTGTATACAAATGTCATCACCCTCTTTTAACTTAGATAAAGGCTTTGTGTGCTTGTCATAGTTCTGTTTTGTTTCTGTTTTCGTAACCTTACGCAGTTATGTATTTATTGATGATCCATATTTGGAATAGTGATCTCTGGTAATGTGGTGCAAATTTTTCTTCCCATCAACATCTGGGCAGGCGATAAGCTTGATGACAGTGGTGTGGCTCTGCACGTCAACAGTGCCAAAGATAAGCCTTTGTTGTCATCAATTGCTTTATGGAACAGCTTTTTGACTATTCAAACGCCTTTCTCTGCTTTGCCATTTGATTGAGGATACAATCGGCTTGATGTGATGTGATTAAAATTATACTGTTCTGCAATGTGTGTGCACCCAGCTGGTGAAGCAAGGATCATTGTCAAAGACAATGTGCAATGGAATCGCATGGCGAGAAAAAATGGATTTTGCTGCTCGTACAACAGGTCTTGCCATTGAATAATTCAGCATAATCACCTCAGGATAGTTGGAATAATAGTCGATGATGACTAGATAGTCATGACCGTTAAAGTAGAATAGATCCATACTAACTTTGATCTATGGATTGATGAGTTCATTTTCTTCCATACATTCTTTGCATTGCACAGATTTATGTATTTGACAAATGCTTCATTGCTGTACATGTTTGTCCACATCCTTGTTGATTCCAGGCCAGATTGTCTTGCTCGTCTACAATATTTTTCAATACCTTGTTGACCCTCGTGCATCTGTTCCAAGATATCCTGTAGGACGCATGAAGGAATAACTATCCTGTCTCCTTTGAGTAGGAATCCATCAATTACTTTGAGGTCATCTTTGATACTGCGAAAGGCAGAGCAACGTCCATTGGGTCATCCTTCTTTGAGGTATCTGATTACCCTCTGAAGTGTCAAATCCTTCTCTGTTTCTTCTTTTATGATTCGTAGTTTTCTGTCAGATATTGATAGCATCTCGGCAACAAAAGAGGCTTGTGCTTCCACTGTGTGTACTATATCTGTATCTGAGGTGTCAGTATCAGTGGTAGCTCTGGATAAGGTACAGCAACAACTAAGTATTTCCCTGGCTCTTTCTGCTGGTCATTTGAAGTCTTGGTTATCCTTTCAACTAGGTTTCATTTATCGCAAGAATCCACCCCAATTAGCAATGACTTCTCATCTTCCACTATGTCAAAGTCGATTGGCATTTCGATGTCGCCATTCCTAACAATGAGACAGCAGGAACCTCTCAGAGCTATGGTATTTCCATTGTAAGCGGTCAGTCGACATGTAGATTTCTGTATTTGCGGCGTACTGTCTGCTCGTTTTAAATTCTTTTCTGTAATAAAATTTGCGTATGCTCCTATATCAATTTTGAATGGAATAGCTGCGCCATTTATTTCAAGTAATAAGTCCATTCTTTAATAATCTTTGAGAGCTGTTGTACTGGTTTGTTATTACAATCCAGTGAATTAATCCGAGTAACTGCATCAATCATGGAAGTATCCTTTAATGTGTATAGTGAGGAATCTTCATTACCAGTTAAGATTTTTGGTCTTTTTTCTTCACTTTGAACACTTTGGATCCTTCTGTAGTCATGGTAGGATTATGAAAATTTGTGTACTGGAGAAGCTGTTGAGAAACGACACTGTGCTACAAAGTGATTAAATTTACCACAATTGGAACATTGTTTGCTTTTTCTGGGCAAATTTGTTTACTGTGGGCGCGGCCACAGCGTGTGCACGTCACTCTCAAAATGGCCGCCAGCCATTGTTCGCAGTTTTCT
Source organism: Scyliorhinus canicula (assembly GCF_902713615.1). Lineage (NCBI taxonomy): Eukaryota > Metazoa > Chordata > Chondrichthyes > Carcharhiniformes > Scyliorhinidae > Scyliorhinus > Scyliorhinus canicula. The sequence continues at coordinate 75,512,342 of NC_052147.1, read as the reverse complement.
GTCCTGCAACACAGCATTAATGGCATCAGCCATGTTTTCTGACTTATTGCCTTTCTCGTTTGCCCTGAACACTGCATATCCAGAGGATGCTTGTTCACTGGCATTGCACATATTAATTGCTTCATCTAGTGGCAAAATCGGTCGTCTTAGCATTTTTTCACACAAACATTCATCATTTATCCCAAGTACAGCTTGATCACGAAGCATTGAATCAGCAACAGAGGAAAAGTTACACAACTGCGCTCTTAACTTTAAAGCTGTAATTAAAGAATCTACCGACTCCCTTTTTAGCTGCAGCCTTTTTCTGAAAATGTAGCGCTCATATGTCTTGTTCACCTGCTCTCACTCACACTATCTCAGTCTGTACTCTGACCATCTCCTTCACTTTTGTCCCCACACCACACCCCCACCCCAACAAGGCTCATATTCAATGTCTTAAATACTTGTATATCTAGCTCCTCCAAGAGGTTGATTTAGCCATTTCATTAACCCTTGCATAGAACATAGAACAGTACAGCACAGAACAGGCCCTTCGGCCCTCGATGTTGTGCCGAGCCATGATCACCCTACTTAAACCCACGTAACCCGTATACCCGTAACCTAACCCAACCCCCATTAACCTTACACTACGGGCAATTTAGCATGGCCAATCCACCTAACCCGCACATCTTTGGACTGTGGGAGGAAACCGGAGCACCCGGAGGAAACCCACGCACACACGGGGAGGACGTGCAGACTCCACACAGACAGTGACCCAGCCGGGAATCGAACCTGGGACCCTGGAGCTGTGAAGCATTGATGCTAACCACCATGCTACCGTGAGGCCCCTGTTCTTACATTTCTTATACTGTCACAGGGACATGTGGGAAGAGGGTAGGGGAGTGGCAGTATGTCAATTAGTCCTTAGGAGAGCCGGCACAGACATGATAGACATGATAGACAAAATGGCCTTCTGTACTTTAACGATTCCATACCCAAGTCTCTCTCAGCATCAACATGCACAAGTTTCACGCCTTTTATTCTGCTTTGCTATTCACATGACCAAATAACTTTACACTTCCCCACAATATACTCCATCTACCTAGCTGCCGCTCACTTAACCAGTCTACATCCCTTTGCAGCCTCTTGATGACTTCCTCACAGCTTGCATTCACACCTAGCTTGGTATCATCATCAAACCTAGATGCATTCCTATCTCTTTGTCTAAGTCACAAAATAGATTGTAAAAGGCTCAGGCCCCAGCACCGATCATTGCAGCACTCTACTCATTACAGCCTGAAATACTCCATTTATCTTTCTTTGCTGCTTCTGTCCCTTAACCAATCCTCTAGCCACACTAACATATAACCCCAATATCCACAAAAATTGTAATAAATTTGTCAAACAGGATTTCTCTTTCATAAAACCATGCTGGCTTGTTCCAATCATACTAGGCTTTTCCAAATGCATTGCTAAGATTTCCTTAATAATGGATTTCCGCACTTTCCAATGACTGATGTCAGGCTAAGTGGCCTGTATTTCACTTTTTTCTGCCTCCCGCCCTCCCTCCTTTCTTGAAGAGTGGTGATACATTTGCTAACTATCAACCTGCTGGGACTGTTCGGGGAAATACAGGGAATTTTAGAAAATCGGAGCCAGCACATACACTATCTCTGCAGCTATTTCTTTTGGATCTAGGCCATCAGATCTTGGGGGTTTGTCGGATTTTAGTCCCTCGGGTTTCTCCAAGACTTTTTCTCTGTCAATATTAATTGTCATAGCTTCTTTCCCGAGGTTACTCTCTCTTTCTGGTATGTAATTTGTGTCTTCTATTCTGAAGACAGGCACATAATATATCTTCCAAGTCTTTACCACTTTCTCATTCCCCAAGATAATTGGCGGTGCGGTGGTACAGTTGTTAGCACTGCTGCTTCACGGTGTCAGGGACTTGGGTTCAATTCTGACTTGGGCGACTCGCTGTGTGGAATTTGCAAGTTCTCCCCATGGGTTTCCTCCGGGTGCTCCGGATTCCTTTCACAGTCCTAAGATGTGCAGGTTAGGTGGATTGGCCATGATCAATGCGTGTGGTTACAGGAATAAGGCGGGGGTGTGAGCCTAGGTAGAATGCTCTCTCGGAGGGTCGGTGTACTGTGATGGGCTGAATGGCTTCTTTCTGCACTGTAGAGATTCGATGGATTACATGGAATTTCTCCTGTCTCTGCTTCGACGGAACATTTACATTCGAAGGTTCACTTGACTGATTCCTGGGATGAAGGGGACAGATTGAGCCTGTATTCACTGGAGTTGAGAAGAATGAGAAGTGATCTTATGGAAACTTGTAACATCCTGAGGGGACTTGAAATGGTGGATGCCAAGAACATGTTTTCCCTTGTGGGAGATACCAGAACTAGGGGACACACTTTAAAAATAAGGTGTCTCCACTGGACAAGATCAGACAAAAATGGGACGACAAACTGGGGACAGAGGTGGGATGGGGACTCTGGAGCGAAGCACTGAGCAGGGTGAACTCCACCTCCCCCTGCGCAAGGCTAAGGGTAATGCAGCTCAAAGTGGTGCACAGAGCGCACCTGACCAGAACCCGAATGAGCAGGTTCTTCCCGGAGGTGGAGGACAAATGTGAGCGGTGCCAGAGGGGCTCGGCCAACCACACCCACATGTTTTGGGCTTGCCCCAAGCTTGCTGGGTCTGGACAGCCTTCTCCGAGGCACTGTCCAAGGTTGTCGGGGTGAGGGTGAAGCCATGCCCAATAGTGGCAATCTTCGGGGTATTGGAGCAGCTAGAGTTACAGATGGTGGAGGAAGCCAACGCCCTTACTTTCGCTTCTCTAATCGCACGCCAGAGAATCCTGCTTGGCTGGCGATCGGCAGCACCACCCAAAGCTGCAGACTGGCTCACTGACCTCTCGGAATTTTTCCAGCTGGAGAAGATTAAGTACACCACCCGAGGGTCAAAGGAAGGCTTCCTGGACACTTGGGGGCAGTTCGTCAGCCTGTTCCAAAATCTGTTCGAAGCCAGTAACGAGGAGTAAGCGAAGGGGGGGGGGGGGGGGGGGGAAAGATAGATGGGGGACCAAAGGACTGCGCAACCCAAGGGGCATGGGGGAGGAGGGGCCGGGCGGAAGGAAGGTGGGGGTACCACAAGATAAGAGGAAGGGTGCTGAAGCCAATGAGTGGGGGGGGGGGGGGGGGGGGGGGGGGAGAAAGGAAGGGGTGGGGGGGAGAAAGAAGGCGGGGGGAGGGGGAGGAAGGCGGGGGGGAGGGGGAGGAAGGCGGGGGGGAGGGGGAGGAAGGCGGGGGGGAGGGGGAGGAAGGCGGGAGGGGAGGGGGAGGAAGGCAGGGGGGGGAGGGGGGAGGAAGGCAGGGGGGGGAGGGGGAGGAAGAGGGGGGTGGAAATCATAGACCAATCCAGAGGGCAACAAAATGTACAGAGTTAGTTAAATGAAGGGCAAAACAAACCTCTGTAAAATAAAGTAAATTAGCGCAGGCAAGAAATATGTAATTTATATACACTGTAACTGTTTATAAATGAGAAAAGCCAATAAAAAGAGTTTTTTTTAAAAAGAGGTCGCGGAGATTCACGTGGCTCAGTGGATAACACTGGGAGAGTGGCACTGAGGACCCGGGTTTGAATCCCGGCCCTCGGTCACTGTCCGTGTGGTGTTTGCACATTCTCCTCATGCCTGCGTGGGTTTCACCCCCACAACCCAGAGATGTGCAGGTTAGGTGGATTGGCCACACTAATATATGTATAATTGAGTGCTCTAAATTTAAAAAAAATATATAAAATAAGGGCTTATAAAATAAGGGCTCATGAGGAGACTTTTTTTCTCAGAGGGTGACTAGTATCTGGAATTTGTTTCTCCAGAGAGCAGTGGACGCAGAGTTGTTGAATATTTTTAAGGCTGAGTTAGATTCTTGATTAACAAGGGAGCTCTGCAGAATCAAAATATCAGCACATAACTATTGAAACTGAAAGAAAATCATTTTTTATTGTTTTTTAAAGCATGTCAATGGAACAATTCCAGGGGCAGATGACTGTCTTTTTAAATTCCACACAGGTACTGGGGTCCCCCATGGTTCCCGCATCCTCAGAGAGGCTGTGAATCACAATTACTTATTGAAAGAGCCCTACTCCACTGAAATTCAACGGTGCGGTTAAACTGCCCACCTCCTTAATGGAGCCAGCAAGGATAAAAGTGTGACGGGCAGGTGGACTAGCAGCATCCTTCTCTCTTGTCAAAAAAATTGCTGGAAATGAGAATGGGGACAGAAATCCCAGAGCCAGGGCACTTTTGTCATTTTTAAAGGTTATCCAAGTTGTCCCACAACCAGTGAAAATCCAGGTATCCTTCTCAAAATTTCCTTTCCTACCTATCCATGAATCTGCAGCAAATGTCTCTTCATCCAAATCATTAATAAGATTGTAAAAAGTTGAGGCCCCAGCACTAATCCCTATGGCATCCCATTAGTTACAATTTGCCAACCTCAAAATGATTCATCAATCTCAACTCTGTTTCCTGTTAGGTGACAAATCCTTAATCCATGCTAATATATCACCACCAACATCATGAATACTTTTGTGGCACCATATCAAATGGAGTTTTAAAAATCCAAATACACTACACCTACTGGTATCCCTTTATCCACCACACTTGTTACATAAGAACATAAGAACCAGGAGCAAGAGTAAGCAATTCAGACCCTGGAGCCTGCTCCACCATTCAATACGATCATGGATGATCTCCTCTCGGTCTCAACTTCACTTTCCTGCTCGTTCTCCATAACCCTTCAACCCATTACTAATTAAAAGTCTTTTTACCTCCTCCTTAAATTTACAAAATGTCCCGGCATCCACTGCATTCCTGGGTAGTGAACTCCATAGATTCACAACTCCTTGAGAGAAGTAATTTGTTCTCATCATTTTAAATCTGCTACCTTTATCCTAAATTATGCCCTCTCATTCTAGATTGACCCACAACAGGAAGCATCTGCTTGACATCTACTTTGTCAACACATTTTATCATCTCATCTGCCTCAATTAGTACTCCTCTCCTTCTTCTAAACGCAAGAGAGTAGAGGCCTAAACCGCTCAATGTTTCTTCATAAAACAAACCCCCTCATCTCTGGAATTAATCCAGTGAACCTCCTCTGAACTGCAACTACATCCCTCCTCAAATAAGGGGACCAGAACTGTACAAAGTACTCCAGGAGTGGTCTCGCCAATGTCTTGTACAATTGCAGCAACACTTCCCTACTTTTATACTCTATTCCTTTAGCTGTAAAGGGCAAAATACCATTTACCTTCCTTATTGCCTGCTTCACCTACATACTAGTTTTCTTCCTCAAGGAACTCCAATAAATTTGTCAAGCACTATTTCCCTTTCACAAAACTATGTTGGTTCTTCCTGCTTGCATTACAATTTAATAAATGTCTTGCTGCCATTTCCTTAATAATGAATTCATAGAATCATAGAATTCTTACAGTGAAGAGGCAGCCATTTGCCCCATCAATTCTGCACCGACCATCTGAAAGAGCACCCTACCTAGGCCCACCCTCCGCCCTATCCCCATTACCCCACCTAACCTTTAGACACTAAGGGCAATTTAGCTTGGCCATTGTACCTAACCTGCACATCTTTGGACTGTGGAAAGAAAATGGAGCACCCGGAGGAAACCCACAAAGACACAGGGAGAACGTACAAATTCCATCCAGTTGGTAACCCAAGGTTAGAATCGAACCTGGATCCCTGGCGCTGAGGCAGCAGTGCTAACCACTGTGCCGCCCCAATGACAAATGTTAATCTGGTTTATAGGCAGGGATGCCCATTATCTCTGCTACTATTTTCCCTGGCAATTGAGCCACAGGCAATCACTCTCATGGCGGCAAAGGGGTGGAGAAGTATCCAAAGAGAAGACAGAAAGCATAGAGTTTCACTCTATGCGGATGACCTGCTCCTCTGCATTTCGAACCTCCTGGCCAACAAGGAAAGGATAATGAAACTCCGAAAGGAGTTTGGAGCTTTCTCAGCTTACAAACTTAACCTCAGTAAGAGCGAAATCTTCCCTGTGGAACCAAATTCCAATATTTGGCAATCCAAATAACCCATGACTGGACACAGATCCACAAAGGAAATCTGATGAGTCTGGTGGAGGAAGTCAAAAAGGACTTGAAGAGGTGGGACTCATTGGCACTCCCCAGCAGGGAGAGTGCAGGTGATCAAGATAAATGTGCTCCCCAGGTTCCTCTTCCTGTTCAGATCCCTCCCAATCTACATCACTAAGATCTTTTTCACCACAGTGGACAAACTAATCATGGCGTTTGTTTGGGGAGGGTAGAGCCTGAGGATTAGGAAGACAAAGGAGAAGCCATGAGGGAGGCTTGGCCCTCCTGAACCTCCAGTTCTACCACTGGGCAGCCACCACAGAAAGGGTATGAGGATAGGTCAAGGATCCGAGAGCGGAGTGGGTCAAAATGGAGGAGAGCTCCTGTATGGGGACATCCCTCAGAATGCTGGCCACAACCACTCTCCCATTCCCCCCAGCCAGGTACTCAAAAAGCCCAGTGGTAGTGGCCACACTCCAGTCATGCAACTAAATGAGACAGCACTTTGGACTAATTGAGATGTTCACTATGGCCCTATCTGCAAAGATCACAGGTTGACTCCTGCAACAATGGACACCTCCTTCAAAGGTTGGAGACAGGATGAGGGGACACTGATGGTTAGGGACATGTACACGGACAGTGGAGTAGCGACCCTGGGGCAACTCACGGACAAGTTCCAATTCCCAAGAGGGAACAACCTAAGGTATATACAGATCAAAAACTTCCTTCGCACGGAAACAAGGACATACCCCCAGATACCAGATCACTCATTACTAGAAGCACGACTGAACGTGAGTGAAGGGGGAAAGGGGACATGTATGGATGACGATTAGAGGAAGTACGCTCACCCCTGGACGAGATAAGAAAGAAATGGGAGGAAGAGCTAGGCCGGGAAATAGGGGGAGGACTCTGGATCGAAGAACTGCACAGGGCAAATTTCAACTCCACGTGCACAGTGCTGAGCCTAATGGAACTAAAGCTGGTACACAGAGTACAATCTGTCGGGCAGCACGGTAGCATTGTGGATAGCACAATCGCTTCACAGCTCCAGGGTCCCAGGCTCGATTCCGGCTTGGTTCACTGTCTGTGCGGAGTCTGCACATCCTCCCCGTGTGTGCGCGGGTTTCTTCCGGGTGCTCCGGTTTCCTCCCACAGTCCAAAGATGTGCAGGTTAGGTGGATTGGCCATGATAAATTGCCCTTAGTGTCCAAAATTGCCCTTAGTGTTGGGTGGGGTTACTGGGTTATGGGGATAGGGTGGAGGTGTTGACCTTGGGTAGGGTGCTCTTTCCAAGAGCCGGTGCAGACTCGATGGGCCGAATGGCCTCCTTCTGCACTGTAAATTCTATGATTCTATGATACACCAAACCAGAACGGGTTAGGCGAAAGGGTTCTTCCCAGAGGTGGAAGACATGTGTGAATGGTGCCAGGAAGGCCCGGACAACCAAACCCACATATTATGGTCCTGCCCAGATTTGTCAGGTACTGGACGTCCTTCTTTGAGGCTATGTCCAAGATTGTGGGAGTGAGGGTGAAGTCATGCCCACTTGTGGCGGTTTTCGGGACATCGGAGCAGCCAGATGTCTTCATGGGGAGAGACCTTAGTCTTCAGGGGGAGACGCTAGGGCTGACACCCTAGCCTTTGCCTCCCTGACCGCCTGCCAGAGGCTCCTTCTCAGCTGGCAATCTGCAGCACCACCCAAGGCTGAAGACTGGCTGTCCGACCTGGTGGAATTTCTCAGGCTGGAGAAAATAAAGTAGGCCATCCGAGGAAGGCTTCCACAAGACGTGAAAGCTGTTCACTGTTGTGTTCTCGATTTTGCTTTACCTGGATGGCTTGGATGCATAGTGTTGAATAAAGAACACAAAGCTTTGTTAGTGAACAAAACTATTAATTTATGACACTACTAAATAAGATTTGTTGCCATTCCTGAAGCCGAAAGTTTCTATATTAAACTATGCTATCTCTAACAAACACGACTGCTCCTATGCCTGACACTCTTCTAACTCCTCACTCCTAACTCCCTGAATCCTCGAAGTCACATGATATATATATATGCCTGTTCCGAGGTTCCCTCTAGCGGTAAGAAGCATTTTCATTAACTTGTTAACTCTTTATATCTCAGTCAATATACACATCATTACATTCACCAACTTGTTCCAAGACCAATTTGTAACCGGCAACCAATAAAGTAGGGAGGGGGGGGAGATCCAGAACAAGTCACAAAATATGGGAAAGAAAGGAAGGGGGGGGGGGGGGGTGCTGGACAAAAGCATCCAAGGAAAACACAGGACAGGGAGAGGAGAAGTAAAGCGTAAGGGACAGTTTTCTTGTAAATTAAAAAAAAATGCTTTTTTTAAATCTGGCTTATAATTTTTTGCTTTCTGTCCCCCCTCCTTTCTGAAAACAAGTGTTGCATCTGATGTTTTCCAATCCATTGGGACCTTCCCAAATGTAGATAATTGGAAGATTGACAACCAATGCTTCCTCTATTTCTGCCGCCATTTCCTTTGAGACACAAGGGCGTCTTCTCTAGTATTTTCCCTCCGGTGAACATTCTTCCTTTTCTCTTGTCCCCTGCTTTTCTACTATTCTTGGGATGATTTTTGTGTCTTATACTGTGAAGGCAGATGCAAAGCACTTGTTCCATGTCTCTGCTAATTCCTTGTTTCCCTAAATTTCCTTGTCTCATCCTAAGGGTCCAATGCTCGCTGTCACTACTCATTTCCCTTATGTACTTGTAGCTTTTGTTGCAAGATTTTATATTTATTGATTGTTTTCTTTCATACCCCAATTTCTTCCCTTTTTTAAAGTTACCCTTTGCAGATTTCTTTAAAAATTTCCAATCTTCAGGCCTACCACTAATCTTTGCAGTAATGTGCCTTTTTTCTTTCAATTTATAACATCCTTAACTTCCTTCGTTAGCCTTGATGGTGCATTAATTTTGTATAATTTTTTCCTCAGTGGAATATCTTTATTGAGAACTATCTCTTTAAATGTCTGCCACTTCTTCTCTACTGTCTTACCTTTAACCTATTTTTCAATTCCACTTTAGCCAACTCTGTCTTCAAAATCTTGGAATTACATTTTTTTAAGTTTAAGGCACTAGTTTCAGATATATATTTCTCACCCTGAAAATGAATGTTAGATCACTATTCCCTTGATGTTCATTAATTAATTCTCTCTCATTACACATTACATGGTCTAATCTAAAATAGCCTGTTTCTTGGTTGGTTCCACCGTTTATTGTTCCCAAAAACTATCCCAAATACACTAGAAACTGACCCTTGAGGTCACCTTTGCCAATTTGATGTGTTCAATCAATATGAAGATTAAAATCTCCAATGATGATTGCACTATCTTTCTTACAAGCCCTCATTATTTCTTGATTAACATTCTGCTCAACAGTATTGCTACAATCAAAGGCCGAAAAACGACTCCCAGCAGCAACTATTTTTCTTCGTACGTCTTATTTCCATCAAATTTGATTCTACATTTTGATCCCCCAAATCAAGATTATTTTTCACTTCTGTACTGATCGCATCCTTGATTAACAGAACTACTCCAAGTCCTTTTCAAAAGGACAGGAAGAAAGGAAATTACCTTGAATATTTAGGTCACAGTTGTGGTCACATTGCAGCACAGGCAGAATTTTGAGCTTGCATTACCCATCAGCATAAAGGCGACATGAGACCCAAAATCTTGCGAGAGTCAGAAAACAAAATTCTGGCTGTGGAGATCTCGAGTCCCGATTTTTCACGCTCCTCACCGATGACGAAATGAGGTTTGTGCCCAGGTAGGTCGGGAACCTAATTTTAATCAATTAGCACCGCATTAGCGAGCCACCCTGCCGTCATTTCCACCCTTATTGAATATTCAACCCGTGCCGGCTTGACGTCACACCAACATGGTTTACAACAGCTGTATTAAAACGGGATCTTGGTGATCTCACCAACAAGGGGGATATTGGAGGTGAGCGGGTAGGCCGTCAGTACCCACCAGGGAGTCCAATAAAGAGTGGGCACAAGAGAGGAAGTCGGGGATCCAAATTAATCATTCTCAGGGATGGGGGGTTGAGTCCCTGCTGTTTGATAGGAGTTTCTGCTCACAGGCCTCGTGCGGGCCTCTGTTATTGTGGTACTCTTGATCTTCAATGGGTATAATGCGTATAGGGGAATTATGTTCCCTTTGCTCATCTCAGGGTATTCTTGCTGAGGTTCAAGCTGTTCCTGGGAAGGAATGACTTTCTGGGTGGCAGCAGGAAGGGGGTGGGAGCAGGAACAGCCACCAGGTCATCACAGGGGGCAACGGCAAGGTCCAAGGAGGGGTTTGGTGACATTCCGGGTCAGATAGGCAATGTGGGGAACTACGAGAGGGGGTGCTATTTGCTCCATGAGGACAGAAAAGGCAATGGCGCAGTCACATTTCTCCCTCACCCTCAGGCTGAAATGGGTTTAATCTCACGGTCGTGGATTTGAGCCCCACGCTGGTTGCAATTGTTTATGGGTGGCAAGATAGCACAGTGGTTAGCATTATTGCTTCACAGCTTCAGGGACCCAGGTTAGATTCCCGGCTTGGGGCACTGTCTGTGTGGAGTTTGCACGTTCTCCCCCTGTCTGCGTGGGTTTCCTCCGGGTGCTCCGGTTTCCTCTCACAAGTCCCAAAAGACGTGCTTGTTTGGTGAATTGGACAGTCTCAATTCTCCCTCAGTGTACCCGAACAGGAGCCAGAGTGTGGTGACTGGGGATTTTTACAGTAACTTCATTGCAGTGTTAACTAAGCCTACTTGTGACAATAATAAAGATTATTATTATTTTTCAGGGATGTGGACATCGTGTGTGACAGTAAGTGAGTGAAACACTTTGGAAAGACGCTCACGTGAGGGAATGTCCATGGGTGGATGTCCCATGTTTTGATAGGGGAATGGATCAGGGCATTGACAGGACTCCCTATTGCTCACAATTCTGCTTCCTCCCTTTCAGTTTTTACAGCGTGATGATCATGGAACCAGTAGATGGTTGCACTTCTTACTGCTCTGGACCATGAGAGAGAATGCCAACACGTGGCTGCATGTAAACAGGACCTGTGCCTGCAGAGGAAGGGGCGGCAAGTTCTGCTGAGTTACCATAGACAGGAGCATACATGGGGGTGGCTCAGAAGTGACAATAGCAGGGACAGGTCTGTTGAAGGAGAATGACATAGATGACATAGCTCCAGATGATGGAGAATCAATTCCAGCGACGACTTTGTCTATCCTGAGGGACGGTGGGCCACCTGTGCTAGGTGATGCAGGAGTTGGTGCTAATGGGATGGGAGGTCACCCATTGCTTGTGGCCCTAAAGGTTACAACTGCACTCAACTTTTACGGGTGACCTCTGCGGCATCTCCCAGTCCGCTGCTGGGAAGTGCATAAGGGAGGAGACTAATGCGCTCTTCACGAGGACACAGACCCACACAAACATTTGACTGCGACCAGGCTAGCCAGGACGCCAGAGCCATGGGGTTCGTCCGTGTAGCTGGCTTGCCCCAAGTGCAGGTATCTTTGACTGCATGCGTGACCTTTGGATTCTCCATTTTGGCATGGGGTGCCTTTCATCAACTTTGTGGGATTCCACTACCTCAATGGGCAGGTTGACTGTGACAGCACCAAGTGCATTATGCAGGTGTGCCCTATTTCCCGCGGAGTGTCCATGATATCTACATTGTAGGCCGCTGTCCGATTCCGACTCTCTTAGAGGGAGAGCAGTCGCTGGAGAGATGGCTCCATGGGGCAGGGGTGACCCCTCAGGAGGTGGCAAATGACAACAGAGCATGGCAAAAAAAGTGCAGCTGAGACCCAATACAACAAGGCTTGCTGCTACACATACATTGGTAGAGCAGATGATCGGCCCATTGAAGATATTGTTTTGGTGCCTCGGGGGTCAGGGGACTGAGGGTCTCGCGCATTAGTGTGTTGTGTTACACACTCCATAACTGGCACTACAACAGGGCAAGGATCTGGCTGAGGAGGAGATGGAGGACCATCATATCTCCGCAGATGAGGATATCCGGGAGCATGGCGATGACAACCCTTGGGGGACACTGAGGAAGGACCTCAGGCGATTGCTAGGGATGGAAGGGACGCAGGGCTTAGGCACCCTGATAGCCTCTCGCTTTTGGGGAGGACCAGGATTAGGGTGGCCAGATGTGACCCCCATGGGGGCTGTTACCTTCTTACTAGTGTTCTGCCAGTGTCACGTTTCCTCTCAGATCGCTCCTTTCATGTGCAGGGCACAGAAGCCGAATAACAAAACCATGCAGGAGAAAGATGATGACTTGCCATGAAGACAGAACAATTCTCCTCATACCTCCTGCGAAAGGCCGATCCTTCCTGACCTAATCGTCAGCTCAATCTGCCACTGAACAGGGTGATCTGTGGATGATGAGAAGCTGAATGACACATCTCTACTAATACTGATAAAAAGATGGCGCCGGAGCGAGGCGACTCTCTGCAAGCTCTCCCCAACAGATCCACTTTTAACTGAACTTATACTTGTTCCCTTTTCTTCCATTTACTGAATGATCTGTTGAGCTGCTTGCAGAAAAATACTTTTCACTGTACCTCGGTACACGTGATAATAAACAAATCCAATCCAATACTGCCTCCTCAGAGGTTAGGGGTGTCGGTGTGTTTCACCTATGGACAGGCTCCCACAAGCTTTCAGCCGATAGCTTCCTCATGCTAAAAGGATGCTTCCACAGATAAAAGGCCTGTGCTTTACCTTGGTTGGAGGGAAAGCCCCTCGTGACCAGAATTACAATAGCATGACAGCCCCATTAAAGTGGGGGGGGGGGGCAGGATCAGGGTACTGAACTTGATCAGCCATGATCATAATGAATGGCGCAGCAGGATCCAAAGGCTTCTATTTTTTAAGTATGTTTCTTTGTATTCTGGGTTCCCTCCTCTGCATCATTTCATCGAATCATAGAATTTACAGTGCAGAAGGAGGCCATTCGGCCCATCGAGTCTGCACCGGCCCTCACAGAGAGCTCCCTACTCAAGACTACGTATTTACCGTATCCCTTTTTTGGACACTATGGGCAATTTAGCAGGGCCAATCCACCTAAACCGCACATCTTTGGACTGCGGAAGGAAATGGAGCACCCGGAGGAAACCACGCAGACACAGGGAGAACGTGCAGACTCCGCACAGACAGTGACCCAGCCGGGAATCGAACCTGGGACCCTGGAGCTATGAAACAACTATGCTAACCACTATGCTACCGTGCTGCCCCTTGATAATTACTCAAGACATTGTCAATATTACATGGTTACGATTACCTCTTACAGTATCCCGAACACACAAGAGTTGGAATTAAGTTGACATTAATGGCAACATCTACCCGCCACATCGCGCCTGACCAGTTCACGATCGGTAGATTCCTGGTGAGGCTTCCCGTGTTCGTCCCGGCAGGCATTACACCTCGCAGGATCTACCGAGAATCCCGCCCACAATGGACGTGACCAAGCTTAAATATATTTCGTTGAAATCAATTTAGAGTACCCAACTTTTTTTCCAATTAATGGACAATTTAATGTGGCCAATTCACCTAGCCTGCACATCTTTGGATTGTGGGGGTGAGCCCCGTGCAAACACAGAAAAGAGTGTACATACCCAACACGGAAAATTACCAGCGGCCAGGATTGAACCAGAGTCCTCAGCACTGTGAGGTAGAAATGCTCGCATTTAAGTAGGTTTTAAACCTATTTAAGCGTAGTCATCCAGGATCTACTGGCCTCCCGGCTCTAACGGCCTCCCCAGGGAGTCCCCAGCCAGCTGCCGTTCAGGACTGATCCACACAAACGGGATCAGGTGGAACAGCACCAGCGGAACTCCTGGGCCATTAGAGGACTTGGGTGGCCAGGGATAGTGCAGGGTAGCCCCCTGGCCCTCCCCCAGGAATGCGGGCACCTTGGCACTGCATGGCTGGAACCTTGGCACTGCACCGAAGCACTGCCAAGGTGCTCAAGTGACACTGAAAAGCTAGGAGCACTCCCAGGGTGCGAGGGTGCTGGTTGGAAATTCCCAGCAAAACCCACCAGAAATGGCACTTAGAATTTTTTTCATCAGATCACACCCTAGATTTACCAGTTAATATTGCAGATCGCTTGAATACTCCCAAGTTATCTGATTACTTGATACCACCTGCTGCATGATCTATTTGCATATGATTTATTACTGCAAAGATTAAGCCTTCAGATACAGTGGGAGTTGTTTCCCTGCCAGCAAAATGCCAGTGGAGAGACCACAAAAACTACCTCTTATTGGGACCTTGATATGGAAATTAACGATCTGTCTCCTTGGAGTGGGCAGCCTACTCCTTTCCAGCCTGTCCCGCCCAAGTTTCCTGATGGCGGGAATGCATTGGAGCGCCTTCGCAAAATAACTCCCCACAATTTTCCCTCCCATACCTCCAAGCTCACCACCAGAAAACCAGGATTTAATATAATTACAACTATAATTCAAACAAGTGTTGATGCAACAAGACAAAGTACATTCATCAAGTAAAAGTAACAACTGGTTGGCACTTATTTCTGTTCATGATTCCACACATGATTTTTTAAAACATTGCAGTCAGTTCCCAATTCTTCAACTCAATTAGTATCAAATATTTTCTCTTTAACTTAGAAATTAGAAATGAATGTCACCATTTCTGGGTTTAGTTATGGCAACCTGAACCTTACCAGATAAATGTTTAAACATCACAAAGTTTTGAACTATCAATGCAAAATTTATCAACAGTGATGATATACTGATCTATCAAAAAAATACTTGTGACATACTGAAGGGGGAGCGGGAACAGCCAGTTGTTATTGTGCATATAGACATCAACGATATAGGTAAAAAACGGGATGACGTCCTACAATCAGAATTTAGGGAGTTAGGAGATAAGGTATAAAAAGTAGGACCTCAAAGTTAGTAATCTCAGGATTGCTACCAGTGCCACGAGACAGTCAAAGTAGAAATTCAAGAATAGTCAGAATGAATACGTGGCTTGAGAGATGGTGCAGGAGGGAGGGGTTCAGATTTCTGGGACATTGGAACCGGTTCTGGCGGCGGTGGGATCATTACAAATTGGATGGTCCACACCTGGGCAGGACTGGAACTAACGTCCTAGGGGGTGCTTTTGCTAACATTATTGGGGAGGTTTTAAACTAATGTGGCAGGGGGATGCGAACCAAATTAGGAAGTTAGAGGCCAGGAAAGAGGCAGCAACTAAAGCCAGTAAGGTGCTAGATAATAAACTCATTGTGACTAAGAGGAATAGTAAACAGGGAAGAGATGATGGATGCAAAGGGACAGGTGGTCTGTGGTGCATTTGTTTTAATGCGAGAAGTGAAGCAGGTACAGTAGATGAACGTAGGGCTTGGATTAGTACCTGGGAATATGATGTTATTGGTATTACTGAGACTTGGTTGAGGGAACGGCAAGATTGGCAACTAAATAACTCAGGGTATAGATGCTTCAGGAGGGATAGAGAGGTAGGTAAAAGGGGTGGAGGAGTTGCATTACGTTCAGAGATGATATCACAGCTGTGATTAAGGAGGGCACTATGGAGGTTTCGAGCACTGAGACAATATGGGTCGAGCTAAGAAATAGGAAAGCTGTAGTAACATTGTTGGGACTTTACTACAGGTCTCCCAAAAGCGAGCATGAAGTAGAGGTACAAATATGTAGACAATTAATAGAAAAATGTAGGGGCAAGAGGGTGGTCGTGATGGGAGATTTTAACTTCCCCAACATTGAATGGGACTCATGTAGTGTTGGAGGCGTAGATGGATCAGAATTTGTAAAGAGCATCCAGGAGAGTTTTTTAGAGCAGTATTTAAATAGTCCAACTCGGGAAGGGGCAATACTGGACCTGGTATTGGGGAATGATCCCGGCCAGGTGGTTAAAGTTTCAGTCGGTGATTACTTTGGGAATAGCGATAACAATTCCGTATGTTTTAGAATACTCATGGACAAAGACGAGAGTGGTCCTAAAGGAAAAATGCTAAATTGGGGAAAGGCCAAGTATAACAAAATTCGGCAGGAGCTAGGGAATGTGGATTTGGAGCAGCTGTTTAAGGGTAAATCTACATTGGAAATGTGGGAGTCTTTTCAGGAAAGGTTGATTAGAGTGCAGGACAGACATGTCCCTGTGAAAATGAGGGATAGAAATGACAAGATTAGGGAACCATGGATGACAAATGGAATTGTGAGACTAGCAAAGATGAAAAAGGAAGCATACATAAGATCTAGGCGACTTAAAACTGATGAAGCTTTGGAGGATTATCGGGAAAGTAGGACAAATCTCAAACGCACAATAAAGAGGGCTAAAAGGGGTCATGAAATATCTTTGGTTAACAGGGTTAAGGAAAATCCCAAAGCCTTTTATTCGTATATAAGGAGCAAGAGAGTAACTAGAGAAAGGACTGGCCCACTCAAAGACAAAATTAGGAATTTATGCGTGGAGTCAGAGGAAATGGGTGAGATTCTGAATGAGTACTTTGCATCGGTATTCAACAAGGAGAGGGATGTTGAGGTTTGGGATGGATGTTTAAATACTCTCGGTCAAGTCGGCATAAGGAAGGGGGACGTTTTGGGTATTCTACAAGGCATTAAAGTGAACAAGTCCCCAGGTCCGGATGGGATCTATCCCAGGTTGCTGAGGGAAGCGAGGGACGAAATAGCTGGGGCCTTAACAGATATCTTTGCAGCATCCTTGAGCACGGGTGAGGTCCCGGAGGACTGGAGAATTGCTAATGTTGTCCCTTTGTTTAAGAAGGGTGGCAGGGATAATCCAGGGAATTATAGACCTGTGAGCTTGACGTCAGTGGTAGGCAAACTGTTGGAGAAGATACTTAGGGACAGGATCTATTCACATTTGGAAGAAAATAGACTTATCAGTGATAGGCAGCATGGTTTTGTGCAGGGAAGGTCATGTCTTACAAACCTAATAGAATTCTTTGAGGAAGTGACAAAGTTAATTGATGAGGGAAGGGCTGTAGATGTCATAGACATGGATTTCAGTAAGGCGTTTGACAAAGTTTCCCATGGCAGGTTGATGGAAAAAGTGAAGTCGCATGGGGTTCAGGGTGTACTAGCTAGATGGATAAAGAACTGGCTGGGCAACAGGAGACAGAGAGTAGTGGTGGAAGGGAGTGTCTCAAAATGGAGAAAGGTGACTAGTGGTGTTCCACAGGGATCCGTGCTCGGACCACTGTTGTTTGTGATATACATAAATGATCTGGACGAAGGTATAAGTGGTCTAATTAGCAAGTTTGCAGATGATACTAAGATTGGTGGAGTTACAGATAGCGAGGGGGACTGTCAGAGAATACAGCAAAATATAGATAGATTGGAGAGTTGGGCAGAGAAATGGCAGATGGAGTTTAATCCACGCAAATGCGAGGTGATGCATTTTGGAAGATCCAATTCAAGAGTGGACTATACGGTCAATGGAAGAGTCCTGGGGAAAATTGATGTACAGAGAGATCTGGGTGTTCAGGTCCATTGTACCCTGAACGTGGCTGCGCAGGTCGATAGAGTGGTCAAGAAGGCATACAGCATGCTTGCCTTCATCGGATGGGGTATTGAGTACAAGAGTCGGCAGGTCACGTTACAGTTGTATCGGACTTTGATTCGGCCACATTTGGAATACTGCGTGCAGTTCTGGTCGCCACATTACCAGAAGGATGTGGATGCTTTAGAGAGGGTGCAGAGGAGGTTCACCAGGATTTTGCCTGGTATGAAGGGTGCTAGCTATGAAGAAAGGTTGAGTAGATTAGGATTGTTTTCGTTGGAAAGACGGAGGTTGAGGGGGGACCTGATTGAGGTCTACAAAATTATGAGAGGTATGGACAGGGTGGATAGCAACAAGCTTTTTCCAAGAGTGGGGGTGTCAATTACAAGGGTCACGATTTCAAGGTGAGGGGGGAAAGTTTAAGGGAGATGTGCGTGGAAAGTTCTTTACGCAGAGGGTGGTTGGTGCCTGGAACACATTGCCGGCGGAGGAGGTAGAGGCGAGCACGATAGCGTCATTTAAGATGTATCTTGCCGGGCAGCACGGTGGCCTAGTGGTTAGCACAACTGCCTCACGGCGCTGAGGTCCCAGGTTCGATCCCGGCTCTGGGTCACTGTCCGCGTGGAGTTTGCACATTCTCCCCGTGTCTGCATGGGTTTCGCCCCCACAACCCAAAAATGTGCAGAGTAGGTATATTGGCCATGCTAAATTGCCCCTTAATGGAAAATATAATTGGGTAATCTAAATTTATAAAAACCAAAAAAAAAATGTATCGAGACCAGGGGTGGGCAAACTTTTCTGTGCAAGGGCCACATTCAGAAATTCACAATTTTAAAGGGCCGCATAGTATATTAAGTAAAATAATTAATATTTAAAATAGCCAAAATAAAAGGTTTTTAAAGAAAAAAAAAGCAATTAATTTTTATTAATTAATATTTTTAAGTAGAAACTTCACATGAAACACATGTTGTGCCGAGCAATGATCACCTTACTCAAGTCAACGTATCCACCCTATACCAGTAACCCAACAGCCCCCCCCATTAACCTTAATTAGAAAAAATAAAATTTAAAAAAAAATGTTAATGTTAAAAAAAAACATTTTTTTTTTAATGGCTTGATCTTGGTGGGCCGCATAACGGCCCGCGGGCCGTAGTTTGCCCACCCCTGATCTAGACAGATACATGAATGGGCAGGGAGCAGAGGGATACAGATGCTTAGAAAATGGGCGACAGTTTTAGATAGAGGATCTGGATCGGCGCAGGCTGGGAGGGCTTAAGGGCCTGTTCCTGTGCTGTAATTTTCTTTGTTCTTTGAAAATCTGAATTAAAGGGACACAAATTCATAACTCCCTCCAGGGGGTTAGCAGGGACCCGGACTAAACCTCACAGCTTTTGCTGCAGATACGGGCTCCTGCACTTCTGGGTTAGAGGCCACGTTTGCGCACAACGGCGGCCTACCAGCGGCCACGCCATGCTCCATGGCGGACTTGGACCATGGAGGTAGACCCACAAAGGAGACCCCCCCCAATTGGCCACGCGCCCGACCCGCAAACCCCGCACAATCATTCCCCGGCCGTCTATAAGGCCCCCCATGGCCTCCGGTCCGCCCACCCCCGACCACGGTGGCCACGGACTCAGTCTGCAGCCGCCACGCGAGTATACCAACCGGCTAGACCAGGTTAGTTCCACACTATTGGGACTTCAGCCGGTCAGGGCCGTAGAATGTCAGAGCGGGCCTCTGGCAATGGCCCCCGGCGGCGCGGCGTACTCCCTGGTAACACCGCTTTTCAGTGCCCGGAGAGTCAGCAAACCGGTGCTGGTCCCAATTTCCGGGTCAAACTGGATTCTCCACCCTGGCGCCGGCCACGATTTCGGCGTTGAAGTGCAGAGAATCCAGCCCCTGGCATTTCATCAGTGGGCCGATAGGTAAGGAAGCTATTTCTAGTTTGTATTCCATTTTTACATGTAAATGAAAAGACAATGGGCCAGATCTTCCCATCAGTGATGTTGCTGCGTGAACTGCTGTTGTCTCAGAATATAATCACCCGTAGCTTTTTGTGTACTGTTAGGATACTGGACAAGTGACCCAAACAATTTTTTTTAAATTTGTAAAACTGTGAGGAAGGGATACTTCACCCCAGGAGTGATGACTCTGACCAAAAGATATCTTTTATGTTGAAATAAACTTCAATTTAAACACAGAACTAACCACATTATCAAAAAATTGCTTTATAATTATCAGTTAAACAGTTCCTAAATAAAAGGGAAAACCTAAACTTATTATCTATTCCTGCTACTAACTCCATTTAAGCAACCCAATATAGTTCAAATACCGTTTATCAACACTATTAACAAAACAGGTTTACTTGCTTTGCTCTGCAGACCTTTGGAGAGAATTCATCTCAAGAGCAAATGTCGTACATTTCTGCTCAACATAACAGCATTTGGCAAAACTGCTGTTGAACTTAAAATCCTTCTGTCTGGTCACACTCAAATCATATGGCAAACTACAAAACTACAGACAGACCTAGCTCATCCCATTAATTACATCATCTGTATCCCACTACAATGTCACAGGACCTGCTTAGCTAGGACTCAATACAACCCCTCATTTTATCTACTCACCGGGGAATCTCCAGCAATCATAACAATATCCTATTTGCCTTCTATATGTAAACAAGTAAATGGTTAGAATCAATCATGTCCAACATTTATAACCTCTAAATCATAGCTTTAGCAGACACCCAGGCGCGATCGAACAGCCACGTTTCACACTACTTGGTGACATGGCAAGGCCTCTAAATCTTGAGAGAGGCCTCCAATGAGTTTTTGCAAGAGGTTGCGATCTGGATCTTGCCCTCACTGGGCACTGTTTAAGTCACCATTATGCTAATTTAAATATGTCGGCACTCGATTCTCCCGAGGTCCAGGAACTAATACCTGAGCCTGGGATACCTTGCCATGGCACTGTTTAGCACTGGTCCACACAAACGTGGACCAGGCTTAATAGTACTTGGGGGGGGGGGGGTCTCCCAGGCCTGTGGAGATCCCTGGGTGGTAAGGGACAGGGCTGGGCGGCCCCATGGCTCTCCCCCTGGCACCTGAGCACTTAGGGGGTGTCTCGTGCCAGGGTGGCACTGCCGAGAGCTGGGGCTTGAGGAAGGCCATGCCCATGAAAGGGAGGGGATAAGGAGGATATGAAGGGTAGAGGTTGAAAGGTGGGGATCCTGAAAATGGGGGACCCAAAATGGGTGAGGGAGAGCTAAAAAGGAGGAGCCCTCAGCGACCCCACAGAAGGGTGACCTCACGTGGGGTATGGGGTAATGTCCATGTGTGCAGGGGTGACATTGCCTGTGAACGAGGGTTGTGGGGCACCCTCAAGCTCACTCAAAGATCGGGCACCCTTACAAAACGATTGCCTGATCTCGGAGGAGCCGGTCTCACCATTGCTGAAAAAATGTCTAACTGTGGGCTAGACCAGGGAGAAATTCCCAATGCCCCCCAAAAATGACAAAGGCTCAATCTAACCGAATTTGTTCCAAGCATGCTCGCGAGCAGGATATGCCAGGGGTTTCCCAACAGCCGACCTGGCGAGGCCGTCACCAGTATGTAAGAGTAAATGGTGCAGCTAACGATGCCCTACAGGCTTCACACAGAAAATGACTGATCTCCTGGCTAATTCGCTGGGACAGTGCCTGGCAGCTCTCTGCTAATGAGGAGGAGCAGCACTTCAACTGATTCAGCAGAGCAAACTCCACACAGCACGGAGCCAAGCCACAAAGAGAGCAGCTCAAGATTCAGAGATGCTGACCTGGCCAGATTGTTCAATGTGATGGAGTCCAGACAGGATGCCCTGTTACACTGAGAGGCTTGAAAGGTCAGCCAGATGGCAGCCAGTGCTGCCTGAGAGGAAGTGGCAGCAGCCGTCAGTGTGACCAGGAGGACCGCCACCCAGTGTCACAAGAAGCTAATGACCTCCACCGGGCTGCACGGGTGAGTTGGCACCAATCCCGCCTGCCACCATACTGTGCCCCAGTCCACCCATGCCCAGGCCGATGGAACCCATGCCTGACCCTCCCTACCATGCCCACCCCCTCCCCCACCTATGCGATGCATGAAGCGTGCGGCTCACAATGCTCTCTGGGTGTCCCTGCAGGAGTGGCTAGCCGGCAACAGATGGGAGAGACCCCTGAAGGGCGGCGGGGTGCAGGACATCAGAGTCCTCACCCCCTATGAGGAACGGGTCCTGGTGGTGGCGACAGTGGCCAAAGACAGATCGGCCACCGGCGTCACGATTGGCCAGCGCTAGAGAGGTGAGTATCCACCGGCCCCAGATGACCTGTCACATGTGAGTTGTCCATGCCTGAATAATGAAGCTTCTGTCTCACTGACCACATGTCCATTCTCTCGTAGCATCACTATCTGACGGTGCCCATCCGGGGTGTGTACCCCCCCCCCCCCCCCCCCCACCCCCTCCCTGCCCGCGCCTGCCTCTCATGAGTACACCTCGGAGGAGAGCTCCAAGAATGCCACCATAATCGCATCGCAGTTCCCATCCCCACCCTCCACCAGCGTAGAGACAAACACCTCGGAGAGCGAGAGTAGTGGGTAGACTTCTGGGACACAATCTGGTGAGCACCACACAGCTGCAGATGCACATTAGATGGAGGCAGGAATATCCAGGCGAGACAGCAGTCGGAGGTCTGCTGGCTCCCAGGATCTAGCTGAGTCCCAATCAGATGCTAAGCCTCTGAACCAGGTTTGCTTGGAGCTGATGCAATCGATAGGGTGCGGCACGAGATTCAGAGCGCAAGTCAGCAGGAAGTCAGCAGGAAGTCCAGCAGCTCCACAGCTGATTGGAGAGTCCCAAAGGCCGTGAGCACAGGAGATAGCACCAGCAATGCGTGGCACCAAGGCCAACACCGCTATCGTAGAAAGCCTGAAGCATGAATGGTGGTATCCAAGGTGTGGCTCAGTCAGTGGTGGCCGTGGCTTGTCAGCATGTCCGAGTCACTGGGGGATGTGATGCAGGTGGACCTTTCCGAGGCGCTGTAAAGCAAGTCTCAGTTTCAGGTGGGCATTGTCAAGGCGCTGTCATTGGCAACCACCAGCGCCCCCCTGGTTTTGAACAGCACCTCAGGGGCTGGAGCAGTTGGAGTTACAATCCTACGACAATAAATCATGTTGCACTTGAAACATGTGAAGCCTCTGGCACATTATTCCACAATGCGGACCGTCCTCCGACCTCATGCCCCTGCCCCGGGCATGGTGGTCCTGGATTTGCATCACTCCCCGCAATCCACTTACCACACACCGGTGATGGGTGTGAGCGTGCACTTAGCAAACAGACAGGAGTCAGACTATGGCATAGAGTGAGGAATGCTCAGTTCACAGCGGGTTAGCAACCTCCTGCCTTCGATGTGGACCCGCCGACACAGGCCCATCACCCTGGAGTGATGTAACACAGACCCTAGGAGGGTGGATCAGGGCTTGCTGGGCCCTCGCTGCTGCATCTTCCGGCTGATCCTGTGGATCCTCCCTGGGCTCATCCTCCAACCCCTCCTGATCCGGCTCCTCCTCCTCCAAGGTGCCTGCATGTTTTTCCTCCTTAATCTCTCTGAAAATGAAATGAAATGAAAATCGCTTATTGTCACAAGTAGGCTTCAATTAAGTTACTGTGAAAAGCGCCTAGTCGCCACATTCCGGCGCCTGTTCGGGGCGGCTGGTCCGGGAATTGAACCCGCGTTGCTGGCCTGCTTTAAAAGCCAGCTATTTAGCCCACTGTGCTGAACCAGCCCCCAACTAGCACATTGTTCCGCTGCTGTGCCTGGTTGTGGAGGTCATAGCAGACCACCACAAAGCAGGCGACCCTCCGGGAGGTGTACTGCAGTGCATCCACAGAGCGGTCAAGGCATCGGAAACAACATTTTAAGCAGTCCGATGCACCGCTCAATGACAGCCACATGGGTTTGTTATATCGGGCCTCCGGCGAGATCTCCAGCATCCGGACTGGTGCCATTAGCCAGGTCCTAGGCGGGTACACCCCTTATGCTCCAAGAGCCAACAGGTCACCCTGGGGTGTCCATCGAAGATGCGGGCATATCTGACTGCCCCAGGATGTAGCTGTCGTACACACTCCCTGGAAAGCGTGCACACACGTGCATGATCTTCATGTGGTGGTTGCACACAAGTTGAACATTCAGGGAGTGGAACCCCTTCAAAGACCAATATAGCACAGGAACAGGCCCTCCAAGCCTGCGCTGACCATGGTACCAACCTAAACTAAAACCGTATGCACTTACAGAGTCTGTATCCTTCCATTCTCACCCTAGTCGTATATTTGTCTAGATGCCCCATAAATGCCCTATCGTGCCTGGTCCCACCACGTCCCCAGGCAACGCATTCCATATATTGAGCACACTTTATGTAAAAAAACTTGCCTTGCACATCAGTTCTAAATTTTTCTCCACATACTTTAAACCTGTGTCCCCCAGTACTTGACCTGCCGACCCGAGGAAAGAGCATCTGACTGTCCACTCTGTCCATGCCACTCATAATCTTGTTGACCTCGAGCAGAAAGGTGGCGCAAGTGGTCAGCACGGTTGCGTTAAGTTGCCGAGGTCCCAGGTTCAATCCCGGCTCCGGGTCACTGTCCGTGTGGAGTTTGCACATTCTCCCTGTGTTGGCGTGGGTTTTGCCCCACAACCCAAAAGATGTGCCAGGTAGGTGGATTGGCCACGCTAAATCATCCCTTCATTGGAAAAAATGAATTGGATATTCTAAATTTATGAAAATTAGAAAAAAATCTTGTACACCTCCATCCGATCGCCTCTCCATGGAAGTGTAAGCGTTCAGTGCTAGAGTGACCTTGGCTTTAATTGGTGATTATTGGTTTCTCGCCATGCTGCGGCGGGATCCTCATTTCGCCAGTGGGAGCCAGCCGGTTAGATCACAAACCGTTCGGCACCCGGTAAGGTTCCTGATTTTGATGTCTCCCGTGATCTAACTTCCTTCTCTCGAACGAGAGCACACGCAACAATTAAATCACGCTCTCAGTGTGAGTAAATACTGGTGTGGATCTCCCTGAAAAAGACGGCGAGAAGCACCCCACCAAACCAGCCCAAAATGGGACTTACAAATGTTTCCGTTAAATCGCTCCCACAGTCTGGACACATTAAACTAGGTTGTTTCATAACAAAGACACAATATATATTCTTACATTCAACAAAATACCTTCAGTTGAATCTTCTGACAACTGTTGCAACAATGAAGCCTTGTGCATAGATCCAGAAGAAAACTGGTGAAGAGGAGGAACCACAGGTCACGGCCCCCTTTTTATATAATCAAAAAGGAGGGTCCCAGGCAGTGCAAATTAGTCCATCTGAACGTTATTCCCTGCGCAGTAACAGCGTGTGTGCACATATTAGGATTTCCTCAGGGTTCCGATGTATACCGGCAGTTTAAGTTTAGTGCATTGTGACTCCTGATACTGGAAGATCTAGCCCTATGGGGATTGGAATAGTTAGGTTATTGTGCAGACACGATGGACTGAAGGGCCCTTTCTGTGCTGTAGACTGCTATGATTCTATCATATGGCTTCTTTGGTTACGTCCGGTACCGAAGATTAATATTCACATCCTCACCATGATGTTCATTTGGACAACATTAAACACTGGGTGTCAAAAAAAATAACGATTAAAGTCAGTTATTCAGAATTGATTTCAAAACTGGCATCACAAGCAGATGCCATTTCACTTTTGAGTAACATTGTGTTGTTGTTGTCCACACTCAATAGTGTCTTGCCTCAACACCAAAATTGCTCTCAAAGTCACAAATTACATTTATGTGGTTGTAAGAAAGGTCAATTATTCCTCCTTACCCTTCTCAACTTGTCTGCATCTTTTGACAGAGTTGACCACACCTTCTTTCTTGAACAGCTCTCCACCACTGTCCAGTTATTTGTGGCAGCACTCACCTGGTTCCATTATTATCTAATATCCAGACTACCTACTGCAATGGCTTGTTCCTCACCGTTATTTTAGTTGTCCCGCAAGAATTGATCCTTGACCCCCCCCCCCCCCGCCTCCAGTCTTATTTCTCATCTAGATACTGCCGCATCATCCAAAAGATACACATCCTCACCATGATGTTCAATTTCAGAAGTAATGTGATGACACCCAGCTCTACCTCACCAACATTCTCGACTTCTCCACTCCCCATACTCCACTCTCCCTAAATTATCAGAATGCTTAAATGTCATCCAATACTGGATGAGCAGACATTTCATCCAATTAGATTTTGGGAAAACCAAAAGCACTGTTTCAATTCCTGCTATGAACCATGTCCCCTAGCTACTGATTCCATTTCTCTCCCTAAGAATTATCCACGGCCAAATTATGACGCCATATTTGACCCCAATATGAGTTTCCGATCATGTATCTATACCATCAATAAGAGCGCCTATTGACACATCCATATCACCCCTCCCTCAGCTCATCTGCTGCCACGACACCCTATCATACCTCTGTTAACTCTAAACTTCGCTAATCCAATGCACTCTTGACTTCCTCCCACATTCTGCCCTCTATAAACAAACTGGAGGTCATCAGAAATTAGTCTTTTTGTTCTTACTTGCACGTCCCATTCGCCCATCACCCTGGTGTTTGTTCACCAACAATGACTCCTGGTTAAATCTCCTGCCTAAATCTGTTTTTTTTTCCTCAGTTTCCTCCTTTAAGACACTCCTAAAAGAAATCTACCTCTTTGACCAAGCTTTTGGCCATCTTCCTTCTGTCACTTTATCTCACATTTTGCCTTTTTGAAGCCAGATGCTCAAAACTAAACTTCTGCAAAATCAACTTCGATGAGTAGCTAAGGTGTCCAGGTTGTCAAAATAATCTCTTACCCCCAGATCATGTGCTCTCAACTCTCAAATGGCCAACACTTCAAAGGCATTCTGTAGCTGTCCTCAAGCATGGCAACATTGACCTTAATGACTGGGAGGAGCTCTATACCAATTGTTCAGAATGGCAACAACTTACTCATCAGGCTGCCTTAATGATGAGGTAGAGCAGCAACAGAGAACAAAAGGATGCAAATCCTGAACTCTGGATCCCACCACTTCAGGAGACTTCCTGTCTCAGGTGCCCCAAAATCTGGGTTGAGAATCGGCATGCTGAGTCACATGAAGACCCATGGCAAAAATTCACACCCGAGTAAATGTCATCCTTGAATTGGGGTAGCCGATGTTGGTGTCAAATTTTGCTTTCACATGCTCCTGTGAAGCATTGCAGGATGTTTTACACTGAAAGTGTACATAAATACATGTAGTTGTTCTGCTGCTCTTTTTTCTATTATTACACAGAACAGTGACAAACCCAAAGAGAAGGAAATTCCAGCTGTCTAATTCTTCAAACCATGATTTAATCTGTAACATTTTAGGTGTACCGAGACATGCAGAATTTTGAACTGGTATAGTTTTGCTATTAGGATGAAAGATTTTTTTAAATAGTGAATAAATTGTTAAACACCAGAAATCTTAGTTGTACCAATATCAGTTGGCTTTGGGCCAAGATGTGGCTACATTTGTGGAAGTACACCTGCATTTTATCTGCATAAACCTAGGAAACTAGCATGTTGATATTTTATATGAAGGCAGAATTATGTAAGTGAATGGTAGAAGATTTTTGGAACAATGTTTGAATTGCTTCAAGGCTACCATGAAATTCACATTTAGTAATGTTGCAATGTTAAATGGTATAAATTACACGCAAATTTCCTGTAGGTCGGAATCGTACAATGCACTCGTATTATAGATACATCAAAACTTTCCAGAAAATGCACAGCTTTTATTTTTGGTTATGATTAATTTCAGATAAAATTGCTATAACTTATTGACTGATTCATTTCTAATGTCTATCTATCTGACTGAAAAAATATAAAATTAGAGTGTACAAATACCTTAATACATCAGATTAAGGGGTAGAAAGTGGACAATTATTTTGAAAAGATCAGTTTTCCAGTTGGGAATCAGAAAGGTCTGCTGTGCCAAGGATTTCCAGTCTGGTGAAATTTATTAGTATCACCATCCAGGCCACCAAAACAAACATGAATTTAAAAAGAATAATGAAATGAAATGCTGCCATATAATCCTTGATCACTCCCTAAATATAGGACATCTAGCCACATTGTTCTAAACCCTGGATTGTTACCTTCACATTTCTGCATGTGAATGCAGACTGAATGCATATGCATGTGTGTTAAATGCAGAACTCCCTTAACAACTGCAGACCTTCTACTTAATCTGAAACTGGATGCACAATATCCTCTGGGTACTCTTTCAATGATCAACAGGAAAAAGCCAATATCCAAAATAAATCTTAGATTAGATATTTCAAATGAAATTTGCTTTCTGAAGATAAAAATGTCAAGATGAATATGAACAGTAAAATAATAAATTATCTCAATGTGGTGGAGTAGTTATCAATGACTCCTTCATTCACACTATTCTTTGGATATCAAACTGCACAAGACATTCATCAAATGTCACACATTCAGAATATTGGAAACACCATTAAAGCTGTTTGACTAAAGCCTCTGAAGTGTTTAAGGAAGACCCAGAATGTATATTTGTGCAACAGAGGAGAATAAATTTACATATCAGCATCAGCTCATAAGGGATAGGTAAACATTCTGTTTATCTCTCATTGTCGTTCCACCCATTTTACGTCTGTACACTTATGATTAAAGCTGGGTGATATTAGGACCCTGGTTCCAAAAACACTGGACGTATGTGATTAAAACCTCTGTGAAAATATCTGCATTTCTCAATTTATTATGTCACAATCAACGTTACATCACAATTTTGTATTTATTAGCTCTATATTTGTTAAATACAAGGAATTAATCATGGACAGAAAAATAGACCAGATATGAAAATCTATATTTTTGCACTGTTAAAAGAATCTCACTTGTTGAAAGTGAGTAGGGGTGATTTTCTCATTCTGTAACCTTTTACAGCAAACAGTTAAGATTTCAAAAGAAAGTCATTAATTGCAACAGACATATCACTGCAATACATCTGATTCTGAAAGAATGTAATTAACTGCTCTCAGCCTGCAGCTTTTTTGCACACTCCAGATATTTTAAAAATGTTTAAGGAGATCTAGCATCTTAAGCTCTTTGCAGATGATGACCACAGCACATCTTAATTCACCTGTCCTCAGAGATCCCAATGTCTGCACATCTCCGTCCCCATCCCCATTCCCCTCATCCCCCACCCTCCCCACCACTGTAGTATTCAATGATTTATTCATTCCAAGCTTGTGCATTACTAATGTATAGGCAATTCAGCCATTCGAGACTGCTATGCCATTGAATATGATTGTTTTTTTGTTATAAATTTAGAGTACTCAAATATTTTTTTCCCCAATTAAACGCAATTTAGCGTGGCCAATCTACCTACCCTGCACATCTTCAGGTTTGTAGGGGTGAGACCCACACAGACATGGGGAGAACATTCAATAAGTTTGTGCCTGATCTTCTGCCTAACTATCCCCATATCTCTTAATTCCATTAATGCTCAAACATCTATCGATCCTGGTCTTGAATATACTCAACCACTGAACATCCACAGCTCTCTAGGGTACAAAATTCCGAAGGTTCACAACACTTCAAGTGAAGAAAGTTCTCATCATCTCAGGCCTAAATGATCGGCCCCATATCCTCATGTGACTCCTAGTTTTAGACTTTCCATTCAGGGGAAACATCCTCTGAACAGCTACCTCCTTAAAACCCTTGAATAATTTTATGTTTCAACAAGATCACCATTCATTCTAGGAACAAAGACCAAGTCTACTTAATCCCTCTTTATAGGTCAATCTACTCACCTCAAGACTCAGTCCAGAGAGCCATTGCTGCACTGCCTCCAAAGTAGGTACATACTACATTAGGTATGGGTCTCCATACACAGTGCAGATTCACCAAGGTCAAATATAATTGTTGCAAGATTTCATCACTTTCATATTCCAACCTGCTTTTAATAAAGGCAAACATATAATTTGCCTTCCCAATACTTGTACTTGCATGTATGTTTTCCAGTATCTAACCATTTAAAAAATATACTTTAAGAAATGTTTCCGACCAAAGTGGCTAACTTTACATTTTGCCACAATATGGCCGGGAATTTACGGCTGTGTCGCGCTTGAGCGAGAGCATAACGCTGGTGTAAGATCACGGGAGAGGCCAAAATCCAGAATCGCGCTCGGCGCCGATCGGTTTGCAATCGAACCGGCCCGCTCCCATTGCCGAAATCAGGATCCCACTGAGACATGGCGAGAGGCCAATAATCACCACTTAAGGCCTACCTCCACATAATTAACTGGAATGACGTCCTATCGAATGGCCTCCCCAGCAAATGGTCATGTGGGCACCGATTAGTATACCTTTTAAAAAATGTGAAGCTGACGGAATGACTGCTGTGGGGATCCATTTTCGCTGCCAATTTGGGGGGCGGGGTGTGAGGAGTGCAGCCTCATTCAGGGGGTCACCCCTGGGCTGGGGGTGGTGGGCGGGGGTGGATGTCTCAACATCCGCGGGTCTGACATACCACCCCCTGGATCCTGTGTACCCCCTACGGGGGCAACCCCAGTCCCTGCCTGCCTGCCCCATCAACCACCCATAACTCCCTCTGTGGGGCCCCCGCTGCGGCTGGGGGTGCGTGGCCATTTTGGATGGGTCACAGGATTGGTGGTCAGCCCGCATTGCGGTAGGAAGTTCCAGAGGTGTCATATTTCTTGGGTGCAACGTTTTTTTAATGCTGTACATAAAGTGTCCCCAACTGCCCACCCCTACCCCCAACCCCAGCGTCCTCTAGTGATCCTCGACCTGCATAGCCTTCCATGCTCTCCCGCTGCATCTGGGTGTGTCCCCAGGATGCACATCAGAGGTGGAGGCAGCCAGCTGCCTAACGTGTCCCGTGGTCTATGATGCCCCTGGTGGGCCGTCAGCTCTGAGGGTCTTGGTGCGAGTGGGTCCCAGTCCACTTGCTGGTGGCACATGCCCCGTGTGCCACTCGGTTCCAGGAGTTGATTCTGAGATGCGCCGGGTGCGGGGGCTTTAGCCTGGGCAGCACAGTACTGAGTGGGGGTGGTGCCAGGTCGTGGTGTGCAAGGGGGCTGCTGGTGCCAACCCACCCTTGCGGCCCAGTGGAGGTCATTGATCTTATGTCACTTGGTGCCAGTCCTTCTGTTTACACTACCTGAACTGACAGCCATTGCCACTTCCTCCCAGGCGGCACTGACTGCCCCGTGGCTGACCCTCTGAGCCGCTCATGAGAACAGGGCATCCCGT
Source organism: Scyliorhinus canicula (assembly GCF_902713615.1). Taxonomy (NCBI): domain Eukaryota; kingdom Metazoa; phylum Chordata; class Chondrichthyes; order Carcharhiniformes; family Scyliorhinidae; genus Scyliorhinus; species Scyliorhinus canicula. The sequence goes on along the minus strand of NC_052147.1, from coordinate 75,481,345 downwards.
CTGCACTCGACTGCATCCAACAATCAAGCCAGGTTGACATTCCCGAATCGTAGGGCTGCTCTCCTCGGGGGCATGGCTGCAAGCTGTGTGGGGTTTGTTCTGCTGGATCTGTTGTTATTTTTACCTTTCGGGACTTCTGGTGGTGGCCGTGGTGAGAGTTGTGGCACATTTGGTGGCTCCCGCTTGTGGTGGTATTTTTGGACCTTTTCCTCAGCTAATGGGTGGATGAGTTGAGCTAAAAAGATGCAGGAGGGGAGGAAGGAGAAAGTGTTCCACCGTGAATGGATTTGTCGACCAGATGTAGTCTCAAAAGAAAGGAGCAGTAGGAGCGAGTTGTTGCACTTGCGACACAGGAGAAGATAGAGGAGCATCAGGGACTGGCCCTACCCTTGCAATGGTCGACGGAGCAGCTGGTGGGCTTCCTTAATGAGAAGTTCACCCAGCAGAGAAAGGAGGACCTGGAAAACCTGGTGGACCCGATAAAGGTGGGGATTGACCACCTGGAAATGAGGCTGAAGGCTCAGAGCTAGGCAATCCAGAAGGTGGAGGAGAAGGTGGGGGAGCATGAGGAGCAGTTTGCTTCGATAGCGGCCGAGTTGGGGGGTGATAATGGATAATCAGAGGCGACTGCAGGAGAATGTGGAGGACTTGGAGAACCGGTCCCACAGGCAGAATTTGAGGATCGTGGGGCTGCCGGAGGGCAGCGAAGGTCCGGATGTGGGCATGTACATGGCTCGGATATTCGAGAAGTTGCTGAGTGAGGGAGCATTTGAACAGCCGTTGGAAGAGGACCGGGCGCACAGGGCACTGATGAGGAGGCTGAAGGGGAACCAGCCACCAAGTGCGATGGTGGTGCACCTGCACCGGTTCTTGGACAAGGAGTGGATCCTGAGGTGGGCCAGGCAGACGAAGCATTGTACCTGGAAGAGCAATGAGCTGCGTGTGTATCAGCAGCTGGGTGCGAAGCTGGCCAAGAGGAGAGTGGGCTTTAACAAGGTGAAGGCAGCCCTCTTCAAGAAGGGGGTGAAATTTGGTATGTTGTACCCGGCACGCCTGTGGGTGACCTATAAGCGTCGTGAGCTGTACTTTGGGACACCGGAGGAAGCAATAGAATTTGTCAGGGGCAATGAACTGGCAGGAGAAGAAGGACATTGAACTTTTGAGGAGATGCTCGCTTTCTGTTCCTTTGGGTTTGTTTTTGTATTTTGTTTGGGACCATTGCTCTGTGTTTTTCTTTGCGGGAGATGGTGGGGTGCTCTTTTCTTTGTGTTGGGTGGGTGTTGTTATGTTTGCACCGGAATATTGTTTGAGCGGGGGGGATAGGGAGGTCAGTGGGGGGTAGCATGCTAGACGCCATGGGCTGGGATTACCAGGCTAGCTCGGCAGGCTAGTTCATGGAAGTGCAGTGGGAGGTGAGCAGGTGATTTGTGTGTTGATGGGGTTTGGGGGTAGTTATTTTGTAACGGGGTGAAGGGGGGGAAACTGCAGACAGGGGAGGGGTTCTTTGAACATGGTATGGGGAGGAACGATGTCGGTAGGCACCCGAGGACGGGCCTGAAGAGGTGCGGGACTGCGGGCTGGAGGCTGGCCCAGGAGGGGGTTTGCACATTTAAAGAATTTAAAGGCAGACGCAGCTCTGTTGCAGGAAACACACCTGAAGGTTGTGGATCAGACTAGACTGAGGAAAGGTTGGGTTTGGCAGGTATTCCATTCAGATTTAGATTCCAAAATGAGGAGGATGGCAATTTTGATTAACAAACAGGCGGACTTTCAAAGTGGGGTGTATAGTGGCTGACTCTGTGGGGAGGTATGTTATGGTGAGTGGGAAATTGGAGGGGATGCCGGTGGTACTGGTGAATATTTACGCTCCGAGGCAGGTGCTGTGGAAAATCACTGATTTGGAATCCCATCGGTTGATAGTGGAGGGGGATTTTAATACTGTTCTGGATCCAAGGCTGGATCGGTCGAGTTTGAGATCAGGGAGGGTCGCAAAGGATCTGAGGGAGTATATGGAGCACATGGGGGGGTGGATGCGTGGAGGTTTAGATGGCCGAGGGCGGAGGAATTTTCATTTTTCTCACATGTGCACAGGGTTTACACCCGAATTGACTTTTTTGTGATAGATAAGACGCTTCTCGCGAGGGTCAGCGACGTGGAGTATTCAGCGATTGTTGTGTCGGATTATGCTCTGCATTGGGTGGACTTGCGGGTAAATAAGAGAGGGTGCCAGCGCCTGCAGTGGTGGGTGGATGTGAGGCCTTTGTCGGACGAGGAGGTTTGTCAGCGGCAGCCATTTAGGGGTATGTGGAGCTGAACAACACAGGGGAGGTTTCGGCGGCCACATTGTGGGAGGCATTGAAGGCGGTAGTGAGGGGAGAGCTTATCTTGATAGGGGCGTAGGGGCACACAGGGAAAAGGCGGAGCAAGTGGAGATGGAAAGGGTAGTGGAGGAGATCTTGATGTTGGACAGGAGGTATTCGGAGGCCCCAGAGGCGAGTTGTTGAAGGAGCGGCAGAAGCTCCAGATGGAGTTTGGGCTGTTATCTGCAGGGAACGCGGCCGGGCAGCTGAGGAGGGTGAGGGGGCTGGTTTATTGGTATGGAGAGAAGACAAGCAGGATATTGGTGCATCAATTAAATTAAGGAAGCAGAGGCAGCGAGGGAGATCAGGAAAGTGAAGGACTGGGGGGGGGGGGGGACTCGGTCTTGGACTCGGTGGGGGTGAATGTGATGTTCAAGGATTTTTACAGTAGATTCCATGAGTCGGAGCCCCCAGCCAGGGTGGAGGGAATGAGGCAGTTCTTGGGGGGGTTGGAGTTCCCGAGGATGGAGGAAGAACAGGTGGAGGGGTTGGGATCTCCCCTTGGGCTGGTAGAAGCGGTGGAGAGGTAGGAGGCGATGCAGTCACTCAAAGAGGCATCTGGCGGCCAATATTAGGAGATTATAAAATGCGATAATGATGCCCCTGAGGGATGGGATGTGAAGGTGGTGATCGCCATAGATGCGGAAAAGGCCTTCGATCGGGTGGACTGGGACTATCTGTGAGAGGTTCTGGGGCAGTTTGGGTTTGAGCAGGCTTTTGTGAACTGGGTCCGGTTGATGCACCAGGCACCGGTGGCGAGCGTGCAGACGAACCGGATGAGCTCGGACTATTTTAGACTGTATCGGGGAACGAAGCAGGGGTGTCCACTCTCCCCATTGCTCTTTGCCTTGGCTATAGAGCTTCAGGCGATGGCATTGAGAGTGTCGAGGGACTGGCAGGAGATAGTGGAACTGGCGTGGAAAAGAGGGTCTCACTTTATGCGGACAATTTGTTGTCTATGTCGGACCTGTTGTGAGGTATTGGGGGGATTATGAGAAGCTTCGAGGAATTCAGTAGGTTTTCAGGGTATACGTTGAACATGGGGAAGAATAGGTCTTTCCGATCCAGGCGAGGTGGCAGGAGAAGATATTGGGGGAACATGTTCAAGGTGGTGGGAGGGAGCTTTCGGTACTTGGACATTCAGATGGCACGAGGGTGGGAGCAGCTGCATAAGCTAAATTTAGCTCGGTTGGTAGAGCAGATGAAGGGGAACTTTAGGAGGTGGGATGCGCTCCTGCTGTCATTGGTGGGGAGGGTTCAGACGGTAAAGATGACAGTCCTGCCGAGGTTCTTGTTGTGTTTGAGAGGCTCCCAATCTTCATTCCCAAGGCGTTTTTGGGAAAGTGAACATGGTGATTTCTGGGTCTGCGTGGGCAGGTAAAGACCCGTGGGTGAAGGTGTTGTTGGAGCGGGGTGGGGGCCTGGATCTCCCGAACTTTATAAACTACTACTGGGCGGCGAATATTGCAATTGCCAGGAAATGGGCAGTTGGAGAGGTGTCAGTATGGAAGCGGATGGAGGCGGCTCATGTAGGGGCACGGGTTAGGGGGCACTGTTAACAGCGCTTCTCCCGTTCTCGTCGGCTAGATGCTCCACAAGCCCGGTAGTGGTGGCGGTCCTGAGGGTGTGGGGACAGTGGCAACAGCACATGGGGCTCAAGGGGGCGGTGTGGGTACCATGTGGCAACCACCGGTTTGCTCCGGGGGAGATAAAGTGGTTTGGGGATTTGTTTGTAGACGGGGGCTTTCCGTGATTGGGCGAGTTGGAGGAGGAATTTGAGCTGCCAGGTGGGAATGGGTTCCGTTACTTAAAGGTAAGGGACTTTGTGCGGAAGCAGATATCAACCTTTCTGCACATGCTGCCCCAGGGTTTACAAAATAAGCTGGAATAGAAAGCAGGAGTAGGGGAGGGAATGGTATCAGAAATTAATAAGGAGTTGATGGAATTGGAGGGAGCCCCGATAGGGGAGGTGAAGCGGAAGTGGGAGGAAAAGTAGGGAGCTGGAGGCTTTGTGGGAGGATGCCCTGAAGAGAGTTAATGCATTCTCGTCATGCATCAGGCTTAGCCTTATACAATTTAATGCGATCAACAGGGCACATATGAATGCGGCCCGGATGAGCAGGCTTTTTGAAGGTGTGGAGGTCAGGTGTGGGCGGTGTGAGGGTAGTCCCGCGAATCATGTCCATATGTTTTGGGCCTGTCTGAAGCTTGGGGGATTCTGGCAGGGATTTGCCGACGTTATGTTGGAGGTTCTGAAAGTCCAGAGGTGCCGATTTTTGGTGTGTCAGAAGACCCGGGAGTCCAGGGGGCGAGAGAGTCTGATGTCTTAGCCTTTACCTCCCTGGTTGCCCGGAGACGGATCTTGCTAGCATGGAGGGACTCGGAATCCCCAAAGTCAGGGGTGTGGGTGAGTGACATGGCTGGGTTTCTCAGGCTTGATAAAGTTAAATTCGCCCTGAGGGACTCGATGGAAGGGTTTGCCCAGAGGTGGCAGCCGTTTGTCGACTTCTTTGGAAGGAACTAAGCTGTCCAGTAGGTGGAGTGGGGGGGGGGGGGGGGGGGGGGAAACAAGGTTGGGGCGGGTTTGTTGTGGGGAATCTTTGTTGAGGTATTGTTTATGTAAGCCAAGATGGCTGGTTTTGGGGTGGGTGGTTGTCCAATGTGTTAAAATTTATAATATGAATGCCTCAATAAAATATTTTTCAAAAAAATTGTACCTTTCTTGGAAAAGAAGAAATGCTGATCCAGCGGGAGTTCAGAGACAGAGAGCCCATAAAGCAGCGGGAGTTCAGAGACAGAGGGAGAACCCATAAAGCAGCGGGAGTTCAGAGACAGAGAGCCCATAAAGCAGCGGGAGTTCAGAGAGAGAGCCCAGAAAGCGGCGGGAGTTCAGAGAGAGAGAGAGAGAGAGAGAGCCCAGAAAGCGGCGGGAGTTCAGAGACAGCGAGAGCCCATAAAGCAGCGGGAGTTCAGAGACAGAGAGCCCATAAAGCAGCGGGAGTTCAGAGAGAGAGAGAGAGAGAGAGCCCAGAAAACGGCGGGAGTTCAGAGACAGAGAGAGCCCATAAAGCAGCGGGAGTTCAGAGACAGAGAGCCCATAAAGCAGCGGGAGTTCAGAGAGAGAGAGAGCCCATAAAGCAGCGGGAGTTCAGAGACAGAGAGAGCCCAGAAAGCGGCGGAGGTTCAGAGACAGAGGGAGAGCCCATAAAGCAGCGGGAGTTCAGAGACAGAGAGCCCAGAAAGCGGCGGGAGTTCAGAGACAGAGAGCCCATAAAGCAGCGGGAGTTCAGAGACAGAGGGAGAGCCCATAAAGCAGCGGGAGTTCAGAGACAGAGAGCCCATAAAGCAGTGGGAGTTCAGAGAGACAGCCCAGAAAGCGGCGGGAGTTCAGAGAGAGAGAGAGAGAGCCCAGAAAGCGGCGGGAGTTCAGAGACAGAGAGAGCCCATAAAGCGGCGGGAGTTCAGAGACAGAGAGCCCAGAAAGCGGCGGGAGTTCAGAGACAGAGAGCCCATAAAGCAGCGGGAGTTCAGAGACAAAGCAGCGGGAGTTTAGAGACAGAGAGCCCAGAAAGCGGCGGGAGTTCAGAGACAGAGAGAGCCCAGAAAGCGGCGGGAGTTCAGAGACAGAGAGAGCCCAGAAAGCGGCGGGAGTTCAGAGAGAGAGAGCCCATAAAGCAGTGGGAGTTCAGAGACAAAGCAGCGGGAGTTTAGAGACAGAGAGCCCAGAAAGCGGCGGGAGTTCAGAGACAGAGAGAGCCCAGAAAGCGGCGGGAGTTCAGAGACAGAGAGAGCCCAGAAAGCGGCGGGAGTTCAGAGACAGAGAGAGCCCAGAAAGCGGCGGGAGTTCAGAGACAGAGAGAGCCCAGAAAGCGGCGGGAGTTCAGAGACAGAGAGAGCCCAGAAAGCGGCAGGAGTTCAGAGACAGAGGGAGAGCCCATAAAGCAGCGGGAGTTCAGAGACAGAGGGAGAGCCCATAAAGCAGCGGGAGTTCAGAGACAGAGGGAGAGCCCATAAAGCAGCGGGAGTTCAGAGACAGAGAGCCCATAAAGCAGCGGGAGTTCAGAGACAGAGAGCCCATAAAGCAGCGGGAGTTCAGAGGGACACAGGATAAAAGAGCGTGAGGAGAGCGGCAGTGAGTCAGTGAAAGAGCGCGAGGGGACACATTGAGAGCGGCGGGGTGCTAGTGGGAGCAAAGACAATATAAGGGGGGAACCGGAAGTACGACCCGCGGACTTCTGGGAAGGATTTTCTCCTAGCCAATAAATTCTGGTGGAGAGGATACCCGAGACACTACACGTATAGTGTCTCCCACCCGCCCTCCTCCTCTAACCTAATAATAAGACTCATTGGTGTGAGCAGGTAAGTGCTATATTATATTATTATTTTTTATTTGTTTTATATTTGTTTACCAGAACTTGGTTGAAATTAAGTGGGATGGCAGGGAAGGTAGTGCAATGTTCCTCCTACAGGATGTTTGAGGTGAGGGATGCCGTTAGTGTCCCTGCTGATTTTACCTGCAGGAAGTGCAGCCAGCTCCAGCTCCTACAAGACCGAGTTATGGTACTGGAGCTGGAGTTGGATGAATTTCGGATCATTCGGGAGGCAGAGGTGGTCATAGATAGGAGCTTCAGGGAAGTAGTTACACCAAAGACTGGAGATAGATGGGTAACTGTAAGAGGGACTGGGAAGAAGCAGTCAGTGCAGGGACCCCCTGCGGTCGTTCCCCTGAGTAACAAGTATACCGTTTTGGATACTTGTGGGGGGGGCGGCCGCCATGGGGTACGGGACTCTAGCACGGAGTCTGTCCCTGTTGCTCAGAAGGGAAGGGGGGAGAGGAGCAGAGCATTAGTAATTGGGGACTCAATAGTCAGGGGCACAGATAGAAGATAGGAGATAGAGCGAGAGAGACTCACGTTTGGTATGTTGCCTCCCAGGTGCAAGGGTAAGTGATGTCTCAGATCGTGTTTTTCGGGTCCTTAAGGGGGAAGGGAGCAGCCCCAAGTCGTAGTCCACATTGGCACTAACGGCATAGGTAGGAAAGGGGACAAAAATGTCAGGCAGGCCTTTAGGGAGTTAGGATGGAAGCTCAGAGTGAGAACAAACAGAGTTGTTATCTCTGGGTTGTTGCCCGTGCCACGTGATAGTGAGACGAGGAATAGGGAGAGAGGGCAATTAAACACGTGGCTACAGGGATGGTGCAGGCGTGAGGGATTCAGATTTCTGGATAACTGGGGCTCTTTCTGGGGCAGGTAGGACCTCTATAGACAGGATGGTCTACATCTGAACCTAAGGGGCACCAATATCCTGGGGGGGAGATTTGTTAGTACTCTTTGGGGTGGTTTAAACTAATTCAGCAGGGGAATGGGAACCTGGATTGTAGTTTTGGGGTACGGGAGATTGAGAGTAGAGAGGTCAGGAGCACAGATTTTACTTCGCAGGAGGGCGCCAGTGTTCAGGTCGGTGGTTTGAAGTGTGTCTATTTTAATGCCAGGAGCATACGAAATAAGGTAGGGGAACTGGCAGCATGGGTTGGTACCTGGGACTTCGATGTTGTGGCCATTTCAGAGACATGGATAGAGCAGGGACAGGAATGGTTGTTGCAGGTTCCGGGGTTTAGGTGTTTTAGTAAGGTCAGAGAAGGGGGCAAAAGAGGGGGAGGTGTGGCGCTGCTAGTCAAGGACAGTATTACGGTGGCAGAAAGGATGCAAGATGGGGACTCTTCTTCCGAGGTAGTATGGGCTGAGGTTAGAAACAGGAAAGGAGAGGTCACACTGCTGGGAGTTTTCTATAGGCCACCTAATAGTTCTAGAGATGTAGAGGAAAGGATGGCGAAGATGGTTCTGGAAAAGAGCGAAAGTAACAGGGTAGTTGTTATGGGAGACTTTAACTTTCCTAATATTGACTGGAAAAGATATAGTTCGAGTACATTGGATGGGTCGTTCTTTGTACAATGTGTGCAGGAGGGTTTTCTGACACAATATGTTGACAGGCCAACAAGAGGTGAGGCCACATTGGATTTGGTTTTGGGTAATGAACCAGGCCAGGTGTTAGATCTGGAGGTAGGTGAACACTTTGGAGACAGTGACCACAATTCAGTGACCTTTACATTAGGGATGGAAAGGGATAAGTATACCCCGCAGGGCAAGAGTTATAGCTGGGGGAAGGGCAATTGTGATGCCATTAGACATGACTTAGGATGTGTAGGTTGGAGAAGTAGGCTGCAAGGGTTGGGCACACTGGATATGTGGAGCTTGTTCAAGGAACAGCTATTGCGTGTTCTTGATCAGTACGTACCAGTCAGACAGGGAGGAAAGGGTAGAGCGAGGGAACCGTGGTTTACCAAAGAAGTGGAATCTCTTGTTAAGAGGAAAAAGGAGGCCTATGTGAAGATGAGGCGTGAAGTTTCAGTTGGGGCGCTTGATAGTTACAGGGAAGCGAGGAAGGATCTAAAGAGAGAGCTAAGACGAGCAAGGAGGGGACATGAGAAGTCTTTGGCAGGTAGGATCAAGGAAAACCCAAAAGCTTTCTTTAGGTATGTCAGGAATAAAAGAATGACTAGGGTAAGAGTAGGGCCAGTCAAGGACAGTGGTGGGAAGTTGTGTGTGGAGGCTGAGGAGATAAGCGAGATACTAAATGAATACTTTTCGTCAGTATTCACTCAGGAAAAAGATAATATTGTGGAGGAGAATGCTGAGACCCAGGCTATTAGAATAGATGGCATTGAGGTGCGTAGAGAAGAAGTGTTGGCAATTCTGGACAAGGTGAAAATAGATAAGTCCCCGGGGCCTGATGGGATTTATCCTAGGATTCTCTGGGAAGCCAGGGAAGAGATTGCTGAGCCTTTGGCTTTGATTTTTAGGTCATCAATGGCTACAGGAATAGTGCCAAAGGACTGGAGGATAGCAAATGTGGTCCCTTTGTTCAAGAAGGGGAGTAGAGATAACCCCGGTAACTATAGGCCGGTGAGCCTAACGTCTGTGGTGGGTAAAGTCTTGGAGAGGATTATAAAAGATACGATTTATAATCATCTAGATAGGAATAATATGATTAGGGATAGTCAGCATGGTTTTGTGAAGGGTAGGTCATGCCTCACAAACCTTATCGAGTTCTTTGAGAAGGTGACTGAACAGGTGGACGAGGGTAGAGCAGTTGATGTGGTGTATATGGATTTCAGTAAAGCGTTTGATAAGGTTCCCCACGGTCGGCTATTGCAGAAAATACGGAGGCTGGGGATTGAGGGTGATTTAGAGATGTGGATCAGAAATTGGCTAGTTGAAAGAAGACAGAGAGTGGTGGTTGATGGGAAATGTTCAGAATGGAGTTCAGTTACGAGTGGCGTGCCACAAGGATCTGTTCTGGGGCCGTTGCTGTTTGTCATTTTTATAAATGACCTAGAGGAGGGAGCAGAAGGATGGGTGAGTAAATTTGCAGACGACACTAAAGTCGGTGGAGTTGTAGACAGTGCGGAAGGATGTTGCAGGTTACAGAGGGACATAGATAAGCTGCAGAGCTGGGCTGAGAGCTGGCAAATGGAGTTCAATGTGGAGAAGTGTGAGGTGATTCACTTTGGAAAGAATAACAGGAATGAGGAATATTTGGCTAATGGTAAAATTCTTGGTCGTGTGGATGAGCAGAGGGATCTCGGTGTCCATGTACATAGATCCCTGAAAGTTGCCACCCAGGTTGATAGGGTTGTGAAGAAGGCCTATGGTGTGATGGCCTTTATTGGTAGAGGGATTGAGTTCCGGAGCCATGAGGTTATGTTGCAGTTGTACAAAACTCTAGTACGGCCGCATTTGGAGTATTGCGTACAGTTCTGGTCGCCTCATTATAGGAAGGACGTGGAAGCTTTGGAACGGGTGCAGAGGAGATTTACCAGGATGTTGCCTGGTATGGAGGGGAAATCTTATGAGGAAAGGCTGGTGGACTCGAGGTTGTTTTCGTTAGAGAGAAGAAGGTTAAGAGGTGACCTAATAGAGGCATACAAAATGATCAGAGGGTTAGATAGGGTGGACAGCGAGAGCCTTCTCCCGCGGATGGAGGTGGCTAGCACGAGTGGACATAGCCTTAAATTGAGGGGTAATAGATATAGGACAGAGGTCAGAGGTGGGTTTTTTACGCAAAGAGTGGTGAGGCCGTGGAATGCCCTACCTGCAACAGTAGTGAACTCGCCAACATTGAGGGCATTTAAAAGTTTATTGGATAAGCATATGGATGACAAGGGCATAGTGTAGGTTAGATGGCCTTTAGTTTTTTCCATGTCGGTGCAACATCGAGGGCCGAAGGGCCTGTACTGCGCTGTATCGTTCTATGTTCTATGTGACCTGGTGACCCTTGACCTGGAAACAGTACCAACAGGAAATATGAGTAAATTAATACATTTAGTAAAAAGGGAATAGATGTCACACCCCTGCATTAGAGTAAAATTGCATATTAGTCTAATGCTATACCTTAAGGTCCTAACATCAACAGAGCTCGCCAGCAAGATTGTTTACTTTTTAGAAGAACACATAGTTTAGAATAGAATCATAGAATCCCTAGTGTAGGAGGCCATTCAGTCCATTGAGTCTGCCCTAACCCTCTGAAAGAGCACCCCACCTAGGCCCAATCACCCACCCTATCCCTGTAACACCACCAAGAGGAAATTTATCATGGTCAATCCACCTAACTCGGACATATTTGGTCTGTGGGAGGAAACCGGAGCACCCAGAGTAAATCCATGCAGACAGGAGGAGAATATGCAAACTCCAAACAGTCACCAAGGTTGGAATTGAACCCGGGTTCCTGGCACTGTGAAGCAGCAGAAGATTGCAAACAAGTTTTTGTGTGAAGGTTTAATAATAAACCTACATAGGAAAGATCAGCATTTTAAAACAACGTTTTGTGTAACGACTAACTGAATAAGCAGACTGCATTTGTGAGTTGAGAGAAAGAGCAGCTTTGGAATGTTCTCCCTGTGATTGCTGTGTTTGATCTGTCAGAGCTGCATCAAAGGAGGGTGCTCCTCCAGAGGTTTCTTTGGGGTAGTTCCCTCCATGCTTGAATCATGAATAAACTATTGTAACCTGTCCCTGGTTCTCCTGTGGTTAGTTCGAAGAAGTCCAAAAAACAGGAAGGAAGCTGAGATAGAGATGCCACGTGGCTGACTGAGACAAAGGAGAGCTACGACTGGAGAATGAAGACAATCAGCACACAGATGCAAAAAGCAGACAGAGACAGACAGAGGAACACACAATTCAAGTGAACAGAAGCCACCAAAGCTCCAAGAAAAGGTTGTTTTTTTCCTGTTTGGTAGTATTCAGGTTATTAAGTGACTGACAACGTTATTAATTGTTAAAATCTAACCCTCATAAAAAAATTGACATGACTTTATTAGATACTTTTCTTGTAGAATCTGTAGTAAACTGGGAAATTTAGGATGAACACAAAGCATAAAGAGATGCTAGGGTGGTGGGACCCAGATTCAAAAGAGCTCACTCGTAGCAAAATGCTGAGATCTTGAAGTTCTCTGAAAAAGACTGCTAGAATGTCAATGTCTCTCTCTGCAGGATAAGGAACTATGAGAAGCAAAAGCATCTGAGATATGGTCATGGGCCCGGCTAGTTCAGGTCGGTAGAGCATGGGACTCTTAATCTCACGATCATGGGTTCAAGCCCCACGCTGGTTGCAATTGTTTATAGGCGGCAAGGTAGCACAGTGGTTAGCATTGCTGCTCCACAGCTCCAGGAACACAGGTTCGATTCCCGGCTTGGGTCACTATCTGTGTGGACTCTGCACGTTCTCCCCATGTCTGCATGGGTTTCCTCTGGGTGCACCGGTTTCCTCCCCCAAGTCCCGAAAAACATGCTTGTCGGGTGAATTGGACATGGTGAATTCTTCCTCGGTGTACCCGAACAGGCGTCGTAGTGTGGCGACTAGGGGTTTTCACAGTAAGTTCATTGCAGTGTTAATGGGCTAATTCGCTGGCTTTGAAAGCAGACAAAGGCAGGCCAGCAGCACGGTTCAATTCCCGTAACAGCCTCCCCGAACAGGCGCTGGAATGTGGCGACTAGGGGATTTTCACAGTAACTTCATTTGAAGCCTACTTGTGACAATAAGCGATTTTCATTTCATGTAAAGCCCACTTGTGACAATAAAGATTATTATTACATACAAAGTACATTACTTAGATGGGCGTGTAAGGATCATAGAATTTACAGTGCAGAAGGACACCACTCGGCCCTTCGAGTCTGCACCGACTCTTGGAAAGAACACCCCACTTAAGCCCACATTTCCACCCTATCCCCGTAACCCAGTAACCCCACCTAACCCAAGGGCAATTTAGCATGGCCAATCCACCAAACCTGCACATCTTTGGACTGTGGGAGGAAACCAGAGCACCCGGAGGAAACCCTAGCAGACACGGGAGAACGTGCAGACTCCGCACAGACAGTGACCCAAGCCAGGAATCAAACCTGGGACCCCGGAGCTGTGAAGCAATTGTGTTAACCACTGTGCTACCCTGCCCCCCAGGACAGAGAGAGACCGCGAGGGAGAGAGAGAAGCGGGGACTCGGAGAGAGCGAGAGAAAGAGCACATGACTAAGTGAGAGAAGGAGGGGGGCAGAGAGAATGAGTGAGAAAGGGAGAGGGAGACAGAGAGAGAAACGAAGAGAGACAGGCAGACACACAGAGAGAGACAGACAGTGAGAGAGACAGACAGTGAGAAAGAGAGACAGACACACAGAGAGAAAGGCAGAGAGAGAAAGGCAGAGAGAGAGAGAGGGAGGCAGGGAGAGAGAGAGAGGCAGGGAGAGAGAGAGAGGCAGAGACAGAGAGAGGCAGAGAGAGAGACAGACAGACAGAGAGAGGCAGAGAGAGAGAGAGAGAGAGAGACAGGCAGAGAGAGAGAGAGAGAGGAGAGAAAGGGAGACAGACAGAGAGAAACAGGCAGAGAGAGACAGATAGAGAGAGGGACTTTGTCTCAACAAAGTTAATTCACAAAGTTTTGCTGCCAAGACTGTTACTTCCTTAAAGGGATGCAAGACCCCCAAAACCTTAGGAAAAGTAACATTTCTGCAACTCTTGGGAAAGTGATGGATGGGTAAGCTAAAAGAAACCGAATTCTTAAAAGTGGTGTGAATAGGTTGGGCATATGAAAGAGCTGAGTGTTTCTATCAGAGGACTAGAAATTGGTGGTTAGCTGAAAAGGAACTCTAGAATAGCTACACGATCAACACTGATGTAACCAGAGTGAGAGAGGATGGGTCAGCATGCACAGTGGGGGTGCCAGCCATATATATAGGGACTTCGGATGGAAGATGCCTGCCAGTGAATGTTACTCGAGGGTCAAATTAAATGAGATGGAAGGACAGTAAGATTGCACGTGGTGCCACTTGTGTGCAGAGAGTGATGTGGGCTCAATGTGGTTGTGTAAGACGTATCTTTGTTGACTATTTAAAGTTAAATTTACCTTTTAAATTCAAGCATCATCTGCCTGTTAATTCATAATGCAGAGGGCTAATACCGCACTCTATTTCTTTTATAAATATATATACACATCATCATGGCTAATTTCTAATCGTATTTTAAAAACCGGACAAAAGCTTTCAAATGAATGATGCCATATCTGGCCAAACAAAAGGAGTGTTCTAGCATTCTGAGAATCTGGCACCTCATTATCTCTAAAGAGACGCTAATGACCCCTGTGACTGCAGAGGCCAAATTCCAAGAGAATTGTACAAAGGCCATTTACATTTCAACGGCCAGGTCTGGTTTGACAGGACAAAGGATCCTGAAAACTCTTTGGAACTCTTAATGGTTGAAACAATTATCAATCTCAAGAAACCAGACTAAAGAAAAGACGCAAAAAAGACACTCAAAAGTGGATAGGTGGAAATTACCTGACTCCCCTCCCCCAGCTGGTGGAACAGGTAATATTGCCTTGTAGAGGATGCCAGGTTGAGACTGCCGTTTTCTATCCAGCAAGCAACAACAGAAAAGGACTCTATCGAGGGTTGATACATTGTTTTTACTGGAACGTCTGAACCAGCACCGACAAGACAAATTAATCTCTAATCACTTATCCCATTGTGGAAGTCATCAGGAAAAGTGAATTATGCAGCATCAGTCTTTAACCTGCTGACTCTGTGAAAGAATACACCATTGGACTTTGATTCTGGACTTGGGTCTTGCATGAAACAATAATTCTTGTTCTACCTGTGGTCTTTGCCTTGTGTCTCTTTTTCCTGTCTCCTTGTATTGCATGGATGAAAAGGAGGCCAAGTTGCATGCTTCCTTTCACCTTTGGGTGTGTGCAAATAAATTAACCACTTTAGTTCAGAGATTTCTGTGGGCCACACATAAACTGCGCGGTTGGAAAATATAACACCACTTGTAAACAGGGAAATCAAAAACACTTTTCTATTCATAAATGGGTGGCGAGAGGAGAAATCAAGGCTGATTAAATTAAACCCTTTCTTGTGCGTAACAATGATTAATTTGTGTTGGTTCTGATTTGTGTTCATGTAAAAGTTACAAAAAATTTAATCTTGTTGGAAATTTCTTCATTTCGAGGGTCATTTGGCAAATTTGATCATTTTGGTTTGTGCTGTCCCCGTTAACATCTCTCTAGAATTTAGAGAATTGCAGAAGTTCAAAACCTATGCCTCCAGTATCCCTCTTAAAACCCTAGGATTTAAGCCATTAGGTCTATGAGATTGGCCAACTTTTCCACCTATCAATTTTCACAGTACAGTTGCTTGGCTGATGCAAATTTTTTTAAATTCTCATTAGACCCTTGGTCCTCACCACTTTTCAGATAGTTTTTTGTGTCTTCTGCCGTGACGACAGATACAGCATCTGCTGAATATCATTGCCATTTTCTCATTCTCTATTATAATTTCTCCCGTCTCTGCCTGCAAGGGGCCCCACATTGACTTTCACTACTCTTTTCCTTTATATATCCCTGAAAAAAATACAAACCGTTTCAAATGCTTTCACTGGTTATTTCAGATATTCATTTTCTCTTCATCAATTTAATAAGAATAATAATAATCTTTTTCTTGGTTATGACATACTCCCAATTCTTAGACTTGTCACAACATCACAAGCTGTCCCTTTAATACTATTTTTCTTAGCCTAAGTTGGACCATTTCTCCCGTTTTTATTCCTTAAAGAACATGTATTTGGTGCTCTGATTACTCGGAAGAAACATTTGCTGTTTTTAGTCTTAAAATTGCATTCCACTAATTTGAACTGATGTTCCCTAGCTCTGTTCCCCTGTTCAATTTAAAACACAACTCCGACACTCCAGCAAACCTGTTTTGTAAACAGCCTGTGATAGAACTCTTTTTTTCACTAACCTTCCATTTGTATATCAGATGTATTTTGGTCTTACTGTGAACTTATTTTTTTCTCTAAGTTTTCCAATCTGTAAAAAAGAAATCACCAAAAAGATCATTCAGAAACAATTAAAGATGCATCCTTGTGAAAGTTGTCTGAAAATTGTTTCATGAAAGGTCCAATGTTTAAATATCTAAATGCAACAACTACAATATTCAGGTTGAATTTTTCAAAGTATTTTTATTCCAAACTTTCAACAATTTTACATTTTACAATAGTAAAGAACCCACCAATGCATTAAACTTCCCCCGCCCACCTATGCCTCCCCCTCCTTCCCCCACCTCTCCATCAACAGTCAACCGTAACTAACTCTCCAAAATGCAACATAAACACTGAGCCAGGCTCAGTGCCAGAGACCTGGCCGCTAGGGCCTTCCCCCGGTAGGTCATCCCTCCCAACAGCATCCAAAGCCGTATACTTGTTTTGAATGGGAATGCCACGAGGGTTCCCTGCACTGTCTTCCCATTCATTTTGCTTCCCCTGACTGTAACCCAGCTACTCTTGTCCTGTATCTTGGGTGTGGCTACCTCCCTGTAACTCTTATCACCCCCTCTGCCTCCCGGATGATCCAAAGCTCATCCAGCTCCAGTTCCCTAACACGGTCCCTGAGGAGCTGGAGTTGGGTGCACTTGCCGCAGGTGTAGTCAGCGGGGAAACTGGTGGTATCCCTCACCACCCACATCCTACAGGAGGAGCATGCAACTGCCCTTGCCTCCATCCCCTCTGATCTGAATTCCCGAAGAGATAGTCGAGGCTTTCACCCTCTGCAGCACCTCACACCACAATATCTCCTTAAGCACCATCCCCAGCTCTTCCCCCCCACTTAGCCTTAACCCCCTCCATCGACACCTCATCTTCCTGCAAAATCATCCTGTCAATCATCAAGACGACCCCCGCTCTCCAACACCACCCCCCAACCCCTCCCCAGCACCTCCTCCACAACGAGGAGGCAGGCACTATCTGCCAGGAAGACATTCCTTGCAAAGTTCCACAAATGCATGGACCAGAAACTGCCCCCTCCCCCTCCGCACCAACCCAAACTTCTCATTCAGCTCTTCCAAGCTCACGAATTGCCCACTTAGAAACAGATCCTTCACCTCCCTAATCCCCTTCTCCTCCCATCCTCGGCTCAAATCCATAATTTCCCATGATTAACATCCCCACCAACCCCGTTCTCAACCTAAGATGCTGCCAAAACGGTCCCCAAATCTTCAGATTGGCCACCATCACCGGACTCACTGAATCCTTCTCTGCGGCCATTGCCAGCGCCTGCAACCCCGACCGCCTTCATGAGCCCGCATCCATCCTTACCCACAAAGCCCCCACATCCCCAATACATTCTCTGCATTCACCGCCTCATTCTCTCTTCCCCCCCCCCCCCCCCCCCCCACCCCCCACCCGACTGCCTTCCCCTCTGCTGCACCAGCTTCACTATCCTGGCCACATTCCCCGCCCATACAAACAAAGAGATCATCAGCCTTTCCACCCCCTTGACAAATGCCTCACACAAAAAGACCTACACTGAAACAGAAACAAAAATTGTGGTAAAATGTTCATCTTTGCTACCTGTACCTGGCTGGCCAGCGATAGAAGAAGATTATTCCACCTCAACAAATCAGCCTTCGACCTCTCCATCTAGCTAGAGAAATTCAACTTCCAAAGACCTGCCCGTCCTGGGTCACCTGCATCTCCAAATACCTAAAGTGAGACACTGCCAAACAGAATGGCAAACTCAGACACTAACCCCCCCAAAAACTCCCTCATCTCCCGCTCATTCAGGTTAAAAATTGCAAGAATTACAGACTGTTTTATTTTTATCGTGAAAGAGCTGTTTGTTAATTTTCATTTTCTGGATCCTGTATATCGATGATATTAACATATTTTGATATTGTAAAGGGGACACGGTAGTACAGTGGTTAGCACAGTTGCTTCGCAGCTCCAGGGTCCCAGGTTCAATTCCCGGCTTGGGTCACTGTCTGTGTGGAGTTTGCACGTTCTCCCAGTGTCTGCGTGGGTTTCCTCCGAGTGCTCTGGTTTCCTCTCACAGTCCAAAGATGTGCAGGTTAGGTGGATTGGCCACGCTAAGTGTCCAAAAAGGTTGGGTGGGGTTACTGGACTATGGGAATAGGCTGGGGAGTGGGCTTGGGTAGGGTGCTCTTTTTAAGGGCCGATGCAGACCCGATGTGCTGAATGGTCTCCTTCTGCCCTGTGAATTCTATGAAATCACACAATTAAATAATGTTAAGTATTAAATTTGACTCTCTTAAAACAAAACAGGGCTATGTTGAGCTTTTGTTGGGAAAACGTCAGCAAAAGACAAGAAATTAATATTAGCTGAATTCTCAATAAGTAGTACTGAATTAAGTATTCCTGTTGATATCTGTTGACTACTTCAATCCACTGACATTATTTTTAATTGTCATACCAGTTGCTTTCGCATGGATCAGCTATAAAACTGGCACAAACCATAGTACCACTAACTGAAGTGGCTCAATTAAAATTGTAAATATGTTTCATCTCGAAGCATCAATATTGCAGAAAATGACTCGACAAGTAAAGTTGCACGGCACTTATCACCTGACAAAATCCAAAACAATGCAGTAATGGCTGAGATTGCATGATCATCCATTAGCTTCTCACCTAACTGTCAACTCAGTTCTTCCTCGAAATTTTCCAATGAAGTCTCGAGCTCTTCTTTTTCCAATTGTCGGCAGTAAAGCTTCTGAGAAACAGGCAATCTTTCGTTCAGTTCCTCATTTACTTTTGGATTAGCTGAAATGCAGGAGTTTTATTACATTAATTAAATGTACTGTACATGTCTCAGTCAATGCAGTTATAGAACTACAAAAAAGATGAATAATAATTTCAGTCTTTTAATATACCAAGACTTAGAAAGAAAGCAATTTTTAATAATCTCATGGGCATTTTAAAAGAAGATAGGCTGCCCTATTGTTCATAACATAAATCATAAATTTTATCCCTCCATAATTTACAGTCAATCTTCAGCATCATTTCCAAGCTAATGATTGCCAGCAATTAACAAAATGTAATCCCATTGCGCAATCATTTTAATGCTTTTAGCACTCAGAAAAGTAAACATCAAATTAATACAGCTGAAGCCATATTAGATCCTGGTTAGCTGCAGGCAATTATAGTTCAGCTCCTCAGGTGTAATTAAATGATTGAAATGATTTAGTTCAATAAATGCAAGTTAATTCATAAGTAAGCAACAAATAGACTGGGAGCAATTACAAGAAACACTGACATCCTCAGCTCATCCTATTGCTGTATACTGCTTAAATGGAAAAGGCTGCCACCTGCTGGAAAAATGGTACCGATCGTTTCTACTGTTAAGAATACCCTGCACCAGTACAACGGTTAACCCCATGAACACATTCGCCGACTCTTCTACTTTCTATGGCATGATCTAAGATACAACACAGTTCAAGATTTGAAAGAAATACCAAAATCCATGGTTTAGTACGCTAATGCAGTTTGGAATTCTCTACCCCAGAAGGCTGTGGATGCATCGGGTATATTTAAGACTACATTGGCTAATTTTTTACTTCTCAGGGAATCAAGGGCTATGGGGAGCAGGCGGGAAAGGCTTTAAGGCTGATTATCAGCCATGATTATATTAAATGGCAGAGCAGGCTCAAAAGGTCATATGGCCAACTCCCGCTCTTACTTCTTTTGTTTCTTGCGATGTTCATGCGATGTTGAATGATGATCCAAGTTCTGCCTTTTGCACGAAAATGTAATAATACTTTCAAATGGGGGCGGGGGGGGGGGGGGGGGGGGTTGATGCTGCTCCAACAGGAGAACTACCATTTTAGAATGCTTGAAAACAAACAATTCTCGTGTTCTATTATAATTTTACAGGTAACTGAGTAGCCCACTGGTTAAATAGCATCTGTAGGTGATGCAATAAAAAATATTTGCCCCACAATCTAAATAAATACAAATCAGAACAACCTCAGAAATTGTGTTCCAAGGCAAAGAATAAGCTGATGGCTTTAACATTACATTTTTTCAGTAATTTACAGCACAAAGATTATGAGTGTAATATCACTTATAGTTTCATTTTGTTATTTTAGGAAGTTAAATTATAAACCAAAGAATGCAAGTTAGAGGAAGTCATAATCCAACAATTTAGACTTTTGGCCAGGCCATATGTTGAATACAGTGACAAGTTCCAGTCATTAAGATACAAAATTGGAAGAAATGCAAAGAGCCACAATTGATCAGTCTTTGACCGTAAATTGGCAAAAACTTCTGCAGCTTAACCTCTCGTTTTTGTCCAACCTCTGTAATGTCTTTGACCTCAGTAAAACTTTTTCTCTCCCCCATTCTTGTCAGTTGCTCTTAAAAACCCCATCCTCATCCCTCCAAGTTCAAGTTGTGCAGACCAGAATGTACCTGGTACACAAACAGTATCAAGCACTTCTTTCTAACAACCCCTACTTTGGTACCACCCTTAAGAGCGAAGATAATCCATCACAAGCTTCTTTTTCTTTACTGACAACCAAGTCCTTAATAACTGCTTTGCTGGTCCCTCCATTATCACCTCCAAAAAGATTGAGACCATCCATTCACCTGTCTGTGCTGCTCCTCCAACTTCTCTGCCCATCAAGCGAAACATCAATGCTTCACCATGCGCCAGTTCCGACCCCACAAATTTCTCTAATTTCTTTCCCATCTCTCCAAGCTGGGCTATTAGATTCAGCTCTTACTCCCTTGGCCGCATTCCAATAAAGCGGCTGCCCATCTAACCTCTCTTCCTATAGTAGCCAAGATTGTAAATAATAGTTTTGTTAGGTGCTGTTCCCGTTCTTGCTTTGTGACAAAATAGGAATTTTACACATTTTTTAATAAATATTTTTATTCACCATATTTTCATCATTTTCACCATAAAGAAAAAAAAACAAAACAACCCCAACAATGTAGAACCTAAACCATCAACTCGTAAATCAAAAATGCGAAACAAACAAGCTGCCCCTCCCTCTTTAGCATTCAACGGCAACCAACGTCCGAAAGTGCATGATAAACAAACCCCAAAAATTATAGAACCCCCCTTCGCCCCACTCAGCTCAAACTTCACCTGCTCCAGAGTCATAAACTCCAGCAGGTCCCCGCGCCATGCCAAGTTACAGGACAGAGAAGCTGACCTCCACCCTATTAAGACCCATCTACGAGTGATCACAGTAACTTCATTGAATTCTACTTGTGACAATAAGCAATTTTCATTTCATTTCATTTCATTTCAGCTCTGAAATATACAAGAACAGATCATCGGCATATAAGGATACCCTATGCTCCATGCCCACTCTTCACTATTCCCTTCCACAAACCCAAGCTCCTTAGCTCGATGGCCAAAGGCTCTATACCCAATGCAAACACGGGGGACATAGGACATCCCTGCCTTGTACCCCGAATTCGTATTATTAGTACAAACACTTGCCTGTACAGCAGCCGTACCCACGCCGCGAACCTCAGCCCAATCCCAAATCTAACCCCAATCTACCTGATCAAACACCTTCTCTGAATCCAGTGCCACCACCACCTCGGTCTCCTTTCCCTCCACCGGCAACATGACGACATTTAACAACCTTCTCACATTTAAAAACAGCTGCCTTCCCTTCATGAACCCCGTCTGATCCTCGCCTATCATCTTCGGGAGACAATCCTCCAACCTTACCACCAGCACCGTTGCCAATATCCTGGCATCTACATTCAGTAGGGATATAGGCCTATAGGATACACACTCCACCAAGTCTTTATCCTTCTTGAACAACAGGGCAATCAAAGCCTGCCCCAATGTTTGTGGCAAGACCCCTCTACCTATCGCCTCCTCAAACATTCCCACCATCAGTGGTGCCAACTTGTCCTTAAACTTCTTATAATATTCCACTGGGAATCCATCCGGTCCCGCCGCCTTCCCCAACTACATCCTCCCAACTACTCTTTTACCTCCTGTTCTCCCACTGGCCCATCCATCCCTGCCCTGTCCTCCTTCCCCAACTTCAGGTACTCCAACCCGTCCAGGAACTCCCTCATCTCTCACTCCTCTCCCAGTGGCTCCGGCCTATACAACGTCTCATAGACCTCTCAAAAACTTTATTGATCTGCTCTGGGGCCACCACGAGCTTCCCCACCTTATCCCGCACCATTTCCCACACCACCGCCTCCGTCCGAAGCTGGCAAGGCAACATATTTTCCCCGTGGACAACCGGTCAAACGTTGCTTGAAGCTCCTTCCTCCTGCACCTCCTATCCACCTCCAGCATCTCCTCTATAAATTTTTGGCACTCCTCCCTCTCTTCCTTGTCGAACCTGAGCCTTAAACGAGATCATCTCCCCCCTTACTACTGCCTTCAGAGCCTCCCAAACCACCGGTTGCAAAACTTCCCCTGTACAATTAAATGCCACATATTCTTCGATCACCTTCCCAATCTTATTGCAAAAACTCCGGTCCCCTAACAACCCCACATCCATTCTCCACCCCAGCCTCTGGGCCACTCCCTTCTCCAGAAACACATCCACCCTATGTGGTGCTTGGTTCGAAATCAACATCGCTGAATACTCTGACCCTTTGACACCGGCCAATAACATTCCCCACCATAAAAAAGTCTCTTCTTGAGTAAATTTTATGCACCGGGGAGAAAAATAAATACTCCCACTTCCTCAGGTGCAGGAACCTCCACGGGTCCACTCCTCCCATCTCTCGTGAGCCCAGCCTGCGCCTTTTCCCCCTCCCCCAACTGGATCAGCGAGCGCAGCTGAGACCTGTCCATCCTCGGCTCTTGCACCATATTCCAATTCCCCCCTTCTATTAACTCATGGGTGTCCAAATCCGGGATGGCACCCAGCAACCTCTTTGCAAACCCTGTATCATCCCAGTTGAGGCCATATACGCTCGCCAGCACCACTAACCTCCGTTCCAGCACCCCCTTCACAATCACGTACCTGCCCACCCCCCCCCGCTCCGCCACCACCTTTTCCATCTGAAACCTCACCCTCTTGACCACCAATACCGCTACCCCCGAACCTTGCTATCAAACCCCGAATGGAAAACCTGACTCACCCAGCCCTTCCTGAGCCTCACCTGATCCTTCACCCTCAAATGGGTCTTCTGCAGCATCACCAAGTCAGCCTTCAGGCTCTTTAAATGCGCAAACACCCTCAACCCCCTCACGTTCCACGTTACTAATCTGACCGGGGGGTCTTTCACCCCCCACCCTGCCTCTCCGATCTGCCATCATCATCACCCACTGGACCTGACTCGCCCATCCCTTTGTTGCCATTGAACCCCTCCTCCCCGAATCCTCCCATCGATTTTCTCTTGAAAATACCTCTCCCAGTATCAATCCCATCCCACTTCCAGGCCCATCGAAACCTGTTCAGTCAGGTTCCAATGACCGCGGCCCCTCCCCACTACACTCCCGTTCACCAGCCAGCCTTCGCTGGCTAGTGTGGAAGCCCCTGACCAGGCCCCCCTCCTCCCAATTGCCTCCCCCTTGATCCAATCCCTGAGAACAAAGACAAACAAACATTACCAGTGAAATAAACTGCATCCCAGAAAACCGCCAAAACCCCAAAGTCCAATATTCTCCGACCCACTGTAACCCATAGAGGATACACTACCCTTCCCCAAAAAATCAAACCCCTACAAAAAATGCAAATAAACATCCTGAAACAAGAAATTAGGTTGTATACAGCATTTCTCCCCCTTTCCTTCAGGCCAGAACCAAACCCCAGTCTCATCTCTCATTTTAAACCCAATCCTTCAGCCTTTACAAACGCCTCCGCCTCCTCTACCATCTCAAAGTATAAGTCCCTTGAGTTATAGGTCACCCTCAGCTTCACCGGGTAGACCATGCTGAAACCTCACACAATCACCCGATGAAAGGCCACCCGCCTGCTCCACGGTTAATTATATTCGAACGCCAGCTCCATCCCACTGCACCTCACACCTTTGTTTCACCCAACTCAGGACCTTCTCCTTGACGTGGAATTTGTAGAAACAAATTATGACCGCCCTTGGTGGCTCATTTGTCATCGACTTGGGCCTGAGCGACCGATGAGCCCTGTCCAGTTCGTACTGGGGGTTCTTCCGCTCCCCCCTCCCCCAACAACTCCGCCAACATCTTTGCGAAATACTCAGTTGGCCTCAGGCCCTCAACCCACTCAGGCAAGCCCACAATTTGTAAATTCAGTCTCCTCAACCTGTTCTCCAGGTCCTTCACCTTGGCTCTAAATCTTTTGTGGCCTCCACCACCTTCCGCAGCTCCTCACCCATTGAGGTGAACTGGTCACTGTGTTGCAACAGAGTGTCCTCCACCACCCCCAACTTCTGTCCTTGCTCTCATCCCTCGGCCAATGTCTTCAACACCACATTCTTCACCGGGGCCATCGCTTCCTCCACCAGCTTCATCGCTCCCATCATCTCCTTACGTATCAACTCCATGTGCTTGGTGAACTGCCTCTCAAACTCTCCAGCCATCATATTGGTGAAAGTCACTACTGTGAATGATAAGGTCTCACCCAACGACCCAGCCTCCGCCATCTTTCCTGCTGCCAGGCTGAACTGAACCGTTTGCTCGACAGCGAACTTTGGCTCGCCCCCTTCTTCCCAGTGGCCTTTTTCTGAGTCCACGACATTCCCTTCCCCTCCTTCCTTATGTTTTCCTGCACAAGCTTATCCAAAAACTGCCCCTGGAACCAAACATTAATTTCCAAAAACTAGAGCCTCGAGCAGGAGCCACCCAAAGTGTGACCTCCACCTACATGCCGCCACCGGAAGTCCCAGGAATTTTCCACTTGCCAATTTTTTTAAAAAGCTAAATAGTTTCTACATCTATGGTACGAAATTACTCTCATTCAAAATAATCTGCAACAGAAAACATCTCAGTTCAGCACTGAACAGACTGTTATTGTGCATTTCACCTATTCAATTGATTAAGCTGCGAACAAGAGGAAGAAAGTCAACTAACCAGAATTGTTGGTCATGTTCTGAATATTTTTGAAGATGTTACTCTTTCCAAATTCTTTAAAAGGTTATGTTTTAACCAATTATGTATTCAAACGGATATTAATTAAAAGGTCTGAAAAGATAGAAAGGTCAAATGCTAATTAGATGGCTTTGATCTCGTTTCCTTTGTACTGTAAAATAATGAGCAAGTTATTAACTCACTTCAGTAATCAATAAGCATCTCTCACCGATCATATTGGAGAGTTCCTGATCCCAAACACTCAGCAAAATGCATGACAGGCTTCCCTTCTCTGCTGCGCACAACATAAGATTAAAAACAGACACAGGCAGTCGAGCAGGAGGGTATCGAAATTGGATGCTACACAAGTAGTCAAGTCTTTTATGCGGAAAACCCCAAAGGTGAAGGGCTGTGAAAAGGATACACTACAGTAATCAATAGAAATTAGCTGAAGTCAGATGATCCACTAATATGGGACAGTGAGTGTATTCATTATTTTCTGTCTTATTGCTCGGGAACAAATTGTACTGATTGAACAAAGTAAATCTGTCCAGAACTGCTGCTATGCTATTGACTAACCGAAATAAAGTAGCATAACAATTCATATCAAGTATCATCTCACTAAGTGTTTACTGAGAGAGATTGAAGAAGTACTTGCGTGAAAGACAGGTCACAAATGAATGTTATTATTACAACCCAAAGTTAAGTTTTCATTCAAGCATTTATTGGGCAACGTACATCAAAATGAAAACTGCAGCGACAATTTACAGCATTCTGCATTTATATAGAACAAAATAATAAATATCTCAGACACTTCATTGAGGCATAATCCGATAAATGGGCACCAAGATAAAGGAGATAGTTAGGAGGCCTAGCTGAAGAGATTGGTTATAAGGAGGGATTTAGGGAAAGAATTCCAGATCATGGTCCCATATGTCTGAAGGTACGGTTAACAATAGTTGGGTGAGGGAGTATGGGAATACA
Source organism: Scyliorhinus canicula (assembly GCF_902713615.1). Classification (NCBI taxonomy): domain Eukaryota; kingdom Metazoa; phylum Chordata; class Chondrichthyes; order Carcharhiniformes; family Scyliorhinidae; genus Scyliorhinus; species Scyliorhinus canicula. The sequence goes on along the minus strand of NC_052147.1, from coordinate 75,455,630 downwards.
CAAGAAGCCGGAGTCATGCTTTGGGGGTGGGAGGTGATTGTTAGAGGAAGAACAGCAATAGGGAGGAGAAAGACAACTGGAAGCTTTGGGTAATTGGGAACCAATGCAGATCAGCAAAAACAAGACTATTAGGTGAGGGGACTATGTTTTGGGGGAGCTGAATGACAGGCCAAGTGTGGCTCTACTAAATCCAAGAGGTTACTCATGATATATCTGAATTTGTAACAACTGCATCCCATGTCAAGCCTCTTAGGTTCTCAGCAAAAATTGCTTCCATTCAATATTGCCGAGTTACCATTTAAAATTACTCATTAGAGGTGCATCACCTATGACTTTGGTTTAATGACCTACTGGGACGTTGGGGGCTAACATTCCAGCAGCAGATGTTTGGAGTAAGGGTTCTCGATTGAAATGCTATCGTTCAAAACCTGGTGTACAAAGAATGGATCAAAGGTGGCGTGTACTCCAATTTCACGAGTGACCAGTGAAGCTAAAACAAAACAGGTACAGAGCATAAAATTCTCAAAATGTTACATCCCATACTATCTTACACTTGCTGACAATGTAAGTTGTCATTCATTTGTTCAATAAAAATCTAAATATTTCTGAACACTGCATCAGCTTGACTCAGACGGTAGCACTCTTGTTTTGGAGTCAGAAAGTTACGAGTTCAAGATCCACTCAAAGACTTTGAGCACCACAGCATAACAAAGCAATGTTTCACTTTGAAACTCATTCAGATAGATGTTCAACATCTAATAATGCCAAAGAGATCAAGAGCACAGAGTTCTTTTGATACCCTGGCCAACACCACCAAAGGTGGAATGGGCATGCGTCTCACTATTGTTTTTTGGATTTTTTTCTGCAAAATGGGTTCTGCATGTCTTCAAAATTTAATTGATTATTTGTGAAACACATGTCTGCAATTTTATAAATGTAGTAAAATGCTATGCTGCAAGTCTGTGGTTCATCCTCCTTTAGATACCATGCCCAGAGGGTAGTGGCGACCATAGACTTGCATTAGATTGGTCCACGATAATACTTGGCAAAGTGCTGCAGTAGTTGCCAATGCCTTCCGTAGTATGGCTGACCAGGAAACACTGCCCCCACCCGCCATCAAGTGTATTGGAAGGATGTGGAGGTTCATAATCAAACTGTTTGACCACGTTATGAGCACACCTTCTGTGGCCGTCAAGTTCTGGATTAGAACTTTATCCAGAGCTTCTGGCCCAGAAGTAGAGACGCTACCACTGCAAGAAAAGATCCCTTTAAGTCTATGATTAGTGAATACAATTAAATTTACCAAAATTAAACAATTGCAGATTGATTCAGTAAAACCTTACATGTATGGAAATGTTGGGAACGAGTTAATGGCTGTTTTGTGCTCAAGCAAGAGCGCGACAAAGCCTTTACATCGAGGGATGGTGTCTCCGGGTTGGCACCCTCCTGTTTGGTGTCCACTGGGCCTGAGGTTCACCTCGGGATGGAGGGGCAGCTGGATCAAGTCCAGGAATCGGCAAATCATGGTCACCTTTGTGCGCTGCATGGGCTTGGCTGTGCAGGATCAATTTAAGTGCTGCTCTCCCTTGTTAGCGAGGCGCCAGCGAGCACGGTCCTGCCGAATCAGCCAGCAGGACCGTCATCTGCGACCGGCATGAATTCCGTGGGGCCTTGTTAAGTGGACGTTTTATAGCGGTGAGACGGCTTTGTCAGGCCTTTGGCCGGGGGGGGGGGGGGGGGGGGGGGGGGATATGTGATGGTCAGCAGGACCCTGGAAGGGGGCCTGGTAGTCTTGGTAAATATATACGTCCCGAACTAGGACGATGTTTCTTTACTCAGAGAGTAGTAGGGGTGTGGAACGCCCTGCCTGCAATAGTAGTAGACTTGCCAACTTTAAGGGCATTTAAGTGGGCACTGGATAGACATATGGATGAAAATGGAATAGTGTAGGTCAGATAGGCTTCAGATGGTTTCACAGGTCGGCGCAACATCGAGGGCCGAAGGGCCCGTACTGCGCTGTAGTGTTCTATGTTCTATGATGCAGAATTCGTCAGGAAGACGATGGCCAAAATCCCGGACCTAGACACCCACCAACTTATCATGGGGGTGGGGGGAACTTTAACTGCATACAGGACCCGACAATGGACAGATGCAACCCCAGGACAGGAACTGTGTCAGGTATGGCACAAGAATTAAACACCTTTATGAAGCAGATGGGAAGGGAGGGGGAGGGGGGGGTTGGACCCTTGCAGGTTCAACCACCCGAGAAAGAATTCTCCTGTTTCTTCCATGTGTACAAGGTCATCTCACGCACAGCCTTCTTTGTTGAATGGAAGTTGGTGCTTTCAGGGGCAACAAAGGTGGAATACCATATGGATGTGAGGTTGGCAAAAGACATGGTTGTGAGGTGAATTGGATATTCTGCATTCTCCCTCAGTGTACCCGAACAGGTAACTAGGGAATTTTCACAGTAACGTCATGGCAGTGTTAATGTAAGCCTACTTGTGACACTAAAAAGATTCTTTAAAAAAAAGACCATCCCCAACGCACCCATGGAGGCTGGTTGCATTTCCCCTCGCCGATAAGGAATTACCATTGAAAGTGACCATCTTACGGCGAGGGCAACAGGTGTACGGCCTGGCCTTACCAAAGCTCCTATACTACCACTGGACGACAAACATGGAGAGGGTGGCTAAGGGAACCGGAGGCAGACTGGGTTCAAATGGAGGACGCTTCCTGCACAGGGATGTCTCTCCGAGCGCAGGCCATCACACCACTCCTGGCCCCACTCACATACACACACTCCAGGAGCCCGGTGATAACGTACACACTACGGACATAGAACCAGTTCAGGTGCCATTCTAGCTTGGCAAGATGTCCATAGAGGCCCCCCATCTGCAACAACCATAGGTTCACACTGGTGAGAATAGACACCACATTTGGAATGCGGACGGAGGCAGAGGGACACCGAGAGTGAGGAACTTGTACGTGGACGATAGACTGGCAATCCTAGGGGCTGCAACTCCCAAAAAGGGAATGAGTTTGGTTACCTATAACTGTGCGACTTTCTCCACAAGGAGACCAAAAGCGTTCCCCCAGAGACCTGGACACACATTTATGGATACAATGGTAGGGCTGGACTAGTTAGGGGACGACAAATGTGGCAACATCTGCAAACGACTCATGGAAAAGGTCAGGGCCCCACAGAACGAGACCAGATTGAAATGGGTAGAGGAGCTGGGCATGGAGATAGGGGAAGGACCCTGGATCAAAGCACTGCACAGGATAAACTCCACTTGCTCCTGCACCGGGCTAAGCTTGATGCAGCTCTGGTTGGTGCACAGAGAACATCTTACTTAGACACGCATGAGCGGGTTCTTCCCGGAGATGAGCGAGTTCTTCCCGGAGGTGAGGGATAAGTGCAAGCGGTGTCAGGGGGGGACCAAACAGCCACACCAACATGTTCTGGTCCTTCCCCAGACTCGGAGTTCTGGGCAGCCTTTTATGAGACCATGACCAGGGTGGTAGTGGTTGAGATGGAGCTGTGCCTATCTGTGGTGGTCTTTGGGGTGTCAGCTCTGGGCAAGGGAGGGGGAAGACACCCTGGCCTTCGCTTCACTGATCACCAGGTGGAAACTTCTGCTAGGATAGAAGTCAACAGAGTGGGGGGAGGTAGGGAACATCACCCGGTTGAAAGGAAGCCTGCAGATATAGTGGGGTGTGAGGCCATTCGCAGGAGGGGGCAGGGATCCCTCCCACACGGGCCAAACCAGGAAAAAGGACCTGTCTAACCTCACGTACTCCGCCTCCCCATCTGCCTCTCAAGAACTCGAGGGGGCAGGTACAGGTCCCTCCCCAGCAAAACAACTGTAAGGGCATTTAGAAATTCTGAATTATGTAAAGAGCCCTGGCAACAGTTGTAAATACATATGTAAAGATGTGTGTAACCCGTACCACTAAATGTTAAGAGTCCCGATAAGAACACTTCTAAATAAACAATGAGATACACGCCTTTGTAAATAAAGAAAGGAAAGGATAGAATGGGGGCCACTGTCATGGGTGTGGGGACAGCCTACGAGGCCTGTGCTGATATTGTTACTGTGTTGATTATTATGGTTGTTTCTGAATTATTCTGCAGAAAACGCCACCTGGATAGCAAGTGCGAAATGTTTTATAAAAAAATAATTCATCAGCATATAAACAGACTCCCCCGCCCAAACGCTCTGCCACTCCCTCAAAGCGAAAGTTCTGAGTGCTATTGCCAATGGTTCAATTATCAGGGCAAAGAGCTAAGGGGAGAAGAGGCAGGCCTGCCTTATCCCCCGGTGTAACGGAAAATACTCTGTATTGACACTATTGGTCTGCACACTCATCTTAGAAGCCCTAGACAGCAATCTCAACCAGTCAACAAACCCCTGCCCAAACCCGAAACGCCCCAGTGCCTCAAACAAGTTCGGCCACCCCACGCGGTCAAACGCCTTATCTTCGTCCATACACAACCCCCTCGACCTCCTGGCCCGTCGAGGCCATCATCATCACATTCAGATTGCCTCAAACATTGGCCCTTCACAAACACCATCTGATCCTCCCCGGCACCCAGTTCTCTATCTGCACGATCAACACCTTCGCCAACAACTTTGCATCCACATTTACCAACGATATCGGGCAGTACCACCCATACTGTTCCAGGTCTTCGTCCTTCATCAAAGTGAGCGACATACCTGACACAGCGTGGGAGGAAGCTCACCGCTCCCCACCGATTCGTTGTACATCTCTACTAACAATGGCCCCAGCTCTGACCCAAACCTCTTATAAAACTCCGCCGGGAACCCATCCGGGCCCAGAGCCTTCCCCGACTGTATCAACCCATACAATCCTTCACCTGCCCAGTCCAATCAGGGCTCCAAGCCCTTGTACCCGTGCCTCATCCACCCTCGGGAACTCTGGCCCATCTAGAAACAGTTTCATGCCCTCATCCCCACTGGAGGCTCCAAACCATATAATTTCTGATAAAAAGCCTCAAACACCCCATTTATCTCCGCCGGCTTCGTAACCAGCTTACCCACCACCACCCCCCAAAATGCCCCCCTAACCCCATCCCTCATCCGCCCAATCTCCCTCACTGCCGCTTGCCTCCTTAGCTGATTAGAGTAAGAAGTCTTACAACACCAGGTGAAAGTGCAGCAGTTTGTTTCAAATCACTAGCTTTTGGAGCACTGCTCCTATATATATATATACAGACAAAGTTAAAGATGCAAGACGATACTTTGAATGCGAGTCTCCTCAACCACCTCATACACCAGCTCTACAGCAGACGCCACAACCTGGAAATCAAGATAGAGTCCATATTCTCAACCTGCGCTCAGGACGCAGCAGACCAGCTGCAGAACACTGTCAAACAGATGAGACAACGATATTACGCCACCTATATGCACACCAAGAACAGGAAGCTTGTGAAACTCGGCGTCACCACCAGCATCAAGTAAGCCTCCCCCGGTACCACAGTAGAAAACAATACAGGGAAATCCATTGTCTACTTGTCGGACTACACCCTTCAACCAGACAAAATCGAAGTCCTCAGCAGAGGGCTCAATTTCTGCACCAAAATGGACCCCATCAGTCTCACGGCAGACAGTGAGGATTTCATCAAGCGAATGAGGCTCCGGGAGTTCTTCCACAGACCCCAAGAGGCCGACAGAGACAACCAATGAACTGGAACAGCAGACCAAGAGATCCGCAGTGCGGCAACCGAAGAGGAAAGAAGCGAATTGAACCCCCTGCCCTAGACATGTATGCTCAAGCCGTCAGGAGTCGCGTCAATGCCAGATTCATCAGTCGCATTCACAAGACAGCCCCGAACATCACCCAAGCACAACATCGTGCTCTCAAGACCAACCGCAACTTCGTCATCAACCCAGCAGACAAAGGAGTGGCCACCGTCATAATGAACAGAACAGACTACTGAAAAGAAGTGTACCGATAACTCAACAATCAGGAACACTACAGACAGTAGTGGACACTACAGACAGTAGAGCCAAGGACTTGGCTCCTCCCACTGCAACTGGATCCTCAACTTCCTGACCCACAGACCATAATCAGTAAGGATAAATAACAGCAGGGTAGCATGGTGGTTAGCATAAATGCTTCACAGCTCCAGGGTCCCAGGTTCGATTCCCGGCTGGATCACTGTCTGTGTGGAGTCTGCACGTCCTCCCCCTGTGTGCGTGGGTTTCCTCCGGGTGCTCCGGTTTCCTCCCACAGTCCAAAGATGTGCGGGTTAGGTGGATTGGCCATGCTAAATTGCCCGTAGTGTCCTAATAAAAGTAAGGTTAAGGGGGGGGTTGTTGGGTTACGGGTATAGGGTGGATACGTGGGTTTGAGTAGGGTGATCATGGCTCGGCACAACATTGAGGGCCGAAGGGCCTGTTCTGTGCTGTACTGTTCTATGTTCTATGTTCTAACACCTCCTCCACGATAGTCCTCAATACCAGGGCCCTGCAAGGCTGCATACTTAACCCCCTACTATACTCCCTATATGCATATGACTGTGGGGCAAAATTTGGCTCCAACTCCATCTGCAAGTTTGTTGATGACACGACTGTAGTGAGTCGAATCTTGAACAATGACAAGTCAGAATACAGAGGGATATAGAGATCCTAGTGGAGTGGTGTAACAACAACAATCTCTCCCTCAATGTTAGCAAAACTAAAGAGCTGGTTATTGACTTATCATAGAATTTACAGTGCAGAAGGAAGCCATTCGGCCCATCGAGTCTGCACTGGCTCTTGCAAAGAGAACCCTACCCTAGCCAACAACCCCACCCTATCCCCATAACCCAGTAACCGCACCCAATACTAAGGGCAATTTTGGACACTAAGGGCAAATTTAGCATGGTCAATCCACCTAACCTGCACATCTTTGGACTGTGGGAGGAAACCGAAGCACCCGGAGGAAACCCACGTACATATGGGGAGTACGTGCAGACTCCGCACAGAGAGTGACCCAAGCCGGGAATCGAACCTAGGACCCTGGAGGTGTGAAGCAATTGTGCTCACCACTATGCTACCGTGCTGCCCAAGGAAACAAAGTATCATACACACCCCTGTCTGCAGCAATGGTGCTGAGGTGGAGATGGTTGACAGCTTCAAATTCCTAGGTGCGCCTATACTTTCTCAGGAAACTAAGGAAATTTGGCACGTCCACTTAACTCTTACCAACTTTTACAAATGCACCATAGCCTGGTATGGCAACTGCTCGGCCCAATACTGTAAGAAACTGCAGACAGTCGTGAACAAGCCCAGTTCATCACGCGAACCCGCAACCCATCCATTGACTCTGTCTACACGTCCCACTGCCTTGGAAAACAGGGCAGCATAATCAATGACCGCTCCCACCCGGCTTACTCACTCTTCCAACTTCTTCATCGGGCAGGAGATACAAAAGTCTGAGAACACATACTAACAGAATCAAAAACAGCTTCTTCCCCGCTGTTACCAGACTCCTAAATGACCCGCTTATGGACTGATCTGATCTCTTCACACATCTTTTCTACTGAGTGGTACTGCACTCCTGTACGCTTCACTCGATGCCTGTGTCTATGTATTTACATTGTGTATTTATGTAAGCCCTGTTTTTTTTCATGTATGGAATGATCTGTCTGGATTGTACCCAGAACAATACTTTTCACTGTACCTCGGTACACGTGACAATAAACAAATCCAATCCAATCCAATCGGGCTGGGTACAGCACACCAAATTTCACTCATTCTTTGAACAGGACCTTCTTGATCCTGCTGAAGGCAGCCCGACACTTAGCCAGCTCTGCACCCAGATCCTGGTAGACCCAAATCACATTTCCTTCCCAGGTGCATTCCCAATGCAAAATCTTCTCCTTGCCCAGATATCAGTGCCATCGTACCATCATCGCACTCAGCTGCTCCACCATCTTCAGCTTCCTCCTCAGTGTCTTGTGCACTTAATCTATCCCGGGGGTCGGTCCAAGAACCCCTCCCCACCAACTTGCCAAGCATGTTTGCTACATATCATGTGGCCTGTGTTCCCCCAATGCCTTTGGACAATGCCACAATCTGGAGATTCAGCCTCCTTGAGTGATTCTCCAAATCATCCACTTTCTCGCTCAGTTTTCTTTGGCCCACTGTCACAAACGTAATCTCTGCCTCCAACGAGGCCAGCTGGACCACATGGTCCACCACCGACTTTTTGGAGCGACGCACTATATGTATCCAACCTCTGCTCCCCTCTCTCGATGGCTGCCTGAATCGAATCTGCCACCTTAGCCAGATCCTCTGAATCTCTGGCTTTTGCTGCTGGAACGTAACCGTCAAAAACTCCGGCAATTGTTCCATGGACCACAGAGAGGACAACGGCCCCATAGAGCTTCCTGCCACCTTTTCTTCTGTCGCACTTCACGAAAGCTCCTGGTCTGACTGTGTCCCTATACAGTTGCACTCTTTGTTTGATAGGGCTGAGACATGCCCACCAGAAGGAGAATCCTTCGTTCGGTTTGTTCCTCTAATTTGTACCAGCAAACACCCCCGTGAAAGGGTAACAAGAACCCAACAAACCGCCTCAAGCAGGAGTTAACAAATGCGCGATCACTCACTCCATGGCCGCCACCAAAGTCCCTGAAAAGAAGAGTTAATTGAAAATGCTAAATGAAAATGTTTTGAGGCCCTGTATCTTCCCCTTGTTAGTTCAAAGATGGTATGAGAAAAGGTCTCAATCTCAAACAAACAGAATACCTGGTCAGGAAACTGTTAGATCCGACACTCCTCGGCTCCCACGAGTTATCAAAAAATCATCGCTGCTTTGTCTGTGATTTCCTCCGTATGAATTAAATACTGTGGTATGATGATCTGACAAGCCATATGTTGCATGTGTGACCTTGTGATCTGTTCTCGGGCCTCTTTTAATACTAATCTTGATTTGCAGGTAGCAGTTTCACTCACTTCTTCACCATTAGACAATGGTATTCACTAACTTTAGGTGAAAGACTACAAACCCTGAGCGGTGATTTGCTTCATTGTCACCTAATAAGGTACTGCCATATGATTTAAGTCAGTCATTTTCAAACACAGGGTCGCAACCAATGGGTGGGTTGCGGGACCATCGATCACGCTGTTCCAATTGCAGGAAGAAGTTAGACTAGAAGTTCAGAATGCCGGCCATCCCGAGCATGCGTGTCCACTCAGCAGTGTGCATGTCTGGAGCCCAGCGAGGCAGACTGCCTCCTCTCGATGTCAGCTCGCTGACCGATTCTTTTAAAAAATCAGGTGATTTGAGGTATGAGTTGAGTAATTGTGCCACTGAAAATCAGGATGCAAAGCCCGTGTGTGTTATATGCAGGGAAGTACTGTCAAATGCAAGATTAAAACCCCCAAAACTTCAAAGAGTTTGAGGACAAACCTCTTGATTTTTTTTCTTGCTTTTTTTTAAATAACATTTTTTTTGAGGTATTTATGGTTTTATAACAACAATGTACATGAAAATATAAACAGTGTGGAAAAGCCGTCTTCCTCCCTTACAGGTCCCACCTACTCTAAACTAAGTTAACCCCCAACGCCCACCTCCCCCCCCCCCCCCCTTCTGCCGACAGTTAATTTTCTCTAAAGAAGTTGACGAACGGCTGCCAACCTCCGGGTGAACCCTAACATTGACCCTCTCAAGGTGAACCTGATCTTCTCCAAACAGAGAAAGCTAGCCATGTCAGTTAGCCAGGTCTCCGTCTTCGGGGGCTTTGGGTCCTTCCAAGCTAATAATATGTCTCCAGGCTACCAGGGAAGCAAAGTCTAGAACGTCTGCTTCTTTCTCCCCCTGAATGCCCGGATCTTCCGACACTCCAAAAATCGCCACCTGTGGACTCGGTGTCACCCTTGTTTTTAACACCTTAGACATGACATCCACAAACCCCAGCCAGAATCCCCCCTAAGCTTCGGGCATGCCCAGAACATATGGACATGGTTCACTGACCCTCCCACACACCTTGCACACTTATCCTCCACCCCAAAGAACCTGCTCATCCAGGCCACTGTCAAGTGGGCCCAGTGAACGACCTTAAATTGTATCAGGCTGAGCCTGACACATGTTGTGGACACGTTGACTCTACTTAACGTGTCCGCCCAGAGACCATCCTCTATCTCTCCTCCTAACTTCTCTTCCCATTTGTGTTTCAGCTCCTCGATCTGCATCTCCTCTGACCCCATAAGCTCCTTATAAATGTCCGAGGCCCTCCCTTCGTCCACCCACATTCTGGAAAGTACCCTGTCCTGAATCCCCCTTGGTGGCAGGAGCGGGAAGGTTGAGACCTGCCTGCGTAGGAAGTCCCACACCTGTAGGTACCTAAACTCATTTCCTCTCGCCAATCCAAATTTCTTCTCCAGCTTCCTCAGGCTAAAAAAGCTCCCCTCCATAAACATATCTCCCATCCTCTCAATCCCTGCTCTCTGCCATCTCCGGCCTTCCCGGTAATTATTACAGATTGGAGACCAGACCGAAGCTCCCACATGCCTCCTCCATTTCCCCCAGAACTTCAAGGCCGCCACCACCATCAGGGCTGGTGGAGTACCATGCCAGCGGCAATGGCAGAGGCGCCATTAACAATGCCCCTAAGCTGGTGCCCGTGCATGATGCCGCCTCCACACGCTCTCATACCGACCCTCCCCCCACCACCCACTTCCTGATCATGGCTGTATTCGCCGCCCAATAGTAGTTACTAACGTTCGGCAGAGCCAGCCCGCCCTCCACCCCGGCTCCGCTCAAGCATCCCCTTTTAAACTCGTGGGGTCTTACCCGCCCATACAAAGCCAGTGATGATCTCATTGGCCCGTTTAAAGAAGGACCGTGGAATAAAGGTGGGGAGACACTGAAACACAAACATGATTCTCAGGAGGACCGTCATTTTCACTGTCTGCACCCTCCCAGCTAGTTACAACGGAAGCGCGTCCCAGCTTCGGAAATCGTCCTTCATTTGGTCTACTAATCAGGCCAAATTTAACTGGTGTAGCCCTTACCATTCCCGTGCCACCTGAATGCCTAGGTATCAAAAGCTTTCCCCTACCACCCTAAATGGCAGCTCCCCCAATTGCCTCTCCTATCCCCTTGCCTGGATCGCAAACATATCACTTTTCCCCATATTCAGTTTAAAATCCGAAAACCAGCCAAATTCCCCCAGAATCCTCATAATTTCTTCCATCCCGTCTAGTGGGTCCGAAACCAGTCCCTTCAGGTTCTCAGCGCAATTGCCAGTGGCTCTACGGCCAACACGAACAGCAGCAGGGAGAGGGGCATCCCTGTCTCGTACCCTGATGCAGACTGAAATAGCCCGATGTTGACCTGTTTGTCCATACGCTCGCAACAGGAGCCTGACCCAGTCAATGAAGCCCCGCCCAAATCCAAACCACCCCAGTACCTCCCACAGATATTCCCATTTCATCCAATCAAATGCCTTCTCTGCGTCCATTGTCACCACTACCTCCGCGTCCCTACCTTCTGGGGGCATCATAATCACATTTAACAACCTTCTTACGTTGGCCGCCAACTGCCTACCCTTAACAAATCCTGTCTGGACCTCCCCAATCACGTCCGGACGCAGTCTTCAATCCGAGAGGACATGATTTTGGCCAGCAGTTTCGTGTGCACATTTAGTAGGGATATCAGCCTATAGGACCCCATAGCTCCGGGTCCTTGTCCTGCTTCAGGATCAATGAGATTGTCGCCTGTGACATCGTCGGGAGAAGCACCCCACGCTCCCTTGTCCCATTGAATGTCCTCATCAATAGCGACCCCAATATCCCAGAGAACGTTTTATAGAACTCCACTGGGTACCCGTCTGGCCCCAGGGCTTTACCCGACTACATGACCTTCAGTCCTGCTGCTATTTCCTCCAACCCGATCGGGGCCCCCGGCCCTTCTGCCAACCTTCGGGAACTTCAGCCCCCCCTAAGAATTGCATCATCCCCTCCGGCCCAGCTGGGGGTTCCGACTCATACAACTTGCTGTAAAACTCCTTGATCGCCTTATTAACCCCTGCTGAGTCTCCGACCTGTTCTTTACTTTCCCAATCTTCCTGGCTGCCTCCCTCTTTCTGAGCTGCTGCTCAAGCATTCTGCTGGCCTTCTCCAATGTTCATAAATCGCCCCCATCGCCTTCCTCAGCTGCTCCACCGCCTTCCCTGTGGTTCACAAGCCAAACTCCGCCTGGAGCCTCCATCGCTCCCTTAGAAGCCCTACCTCTGGGATCTCCTGTCGACCTGCAATATTTCCATTATCAGTCGGTCCGTCTCTTCTCTGCCTGCCTTCACCCTGTGGGCCCACATCAAAATCAGCTCCTCTCTAACCACCGCCTTCAATGCCTCCCAGACCACCGCCGCCGAAACTTCACCCGTGACGTTGGCATCCAGGTAGTTCTGAATACATTTCCTCATCCACCCACACACCTCTTCATCAGCCAAAAGCCCCACGTCCAGCCACCAGGGCGGGCGCTGGCTACTCTCCTTGCTAACCTGTAGGTCAACTCAGTGCGGAGCATGATCCGAGATTGCGATCGCCGAATAACCTGTGTCCACTACCCCTGTCAGTAGAGCTCTGTTCAAAATAAAAAAGTCAATCCGGGAGTACACTTTATGCACGTGTGAGTAGAAGGAGAACTCCTTCACTATCGGCTGCCCAAATCTCCATGCCCCCGCCCCCCCCCCCCCCCCCCCCCCCCCCCACCCCCATTTCCTCCACGAACCCCTTTAGCTCCTTCGCCATTGCTGGCACCCTGCCTGTCCTTGAGCCCGACTGGTCTAGCCCAGGATCGATAACTGTGTTAAAATCCCCTCCCATGACCAACTTATGCGTCTCCAGTAACATTACCACGTCCGCCTTCAGTTCCCTCAGATGCGCAAACACACGTGCTCTCTTAACTGGTCCATTTAGCCCTCTCACATTCCGTGTGGTCAGCGTGGTTGAGGAGCTTATCGCCCCCCCCACTTCACTGATCATCCATCACCGTTCTTGGGCCAGTCTCCAGCCCGCGCCCGATGCATCCGCTGGCTCGCCCTCCTTTCTGTCCCACAGCAAAAGGCCCTCCCCCGTCAGCAGAATATTTTCCCCCCCCTCTCGCCCTAGTAACAGCACTGTGTAAACCAATCCCTTCAACAAGCATAACATCTGCTCACCCCCCACTGCTCTTCCATGAGCTAGCCCGCCCAGCTAGCTTGGTGACCCCCGCCCATGGCTCCAGACATTCTCCCACCTATTCTTCCCCCCCCCCCCCCCAAATTTGGTCACACATATACAAAAGAAAAACAATCCCAACACAATTGCCCGAAAATAAAACGCAAAAAACAAAGAAAAGATCAAACAGAAGATTCAACAGCTAACAAACACACCTCCATCCCCCATCAGAGCAAATGTAAACTTTAACTCACTCAGCTCTGCAACAAGCCCCAAATAAATAGAAGGCATTACAGATAATGTCCGAAAACAAGAAACTTTTTTAACATGAGCACTGCAGCAAAGTTCAAAGACCTCAGTCTGCCACCAGTGTTTTCCTTAGAGCGAAGTCCATCGCTTCCTCGGGCGACTCAAAATAAAAATGTTGCTCCTCATTAGTGACCCAAAGACGGGCCGGATACAGCAGTCCAAAGTTAACCTTTTTCTTGAAAAGGGGCGACTTTATCGGATTGAACCCTGCTCTTCTCCTGGCTACATCCGCAATCATTTCCTGATAGATCCGCAGGATACTATTCTGCCATTTACAACTCCGTGTCTGCCTGGCCCACCGTAAATTACGCTGCTTGTTCAAGTACCTGTGGAATGCCACCACCATTGCCCTCGGGGAGGTCCCCCACTCGCGGCTTCCTCGTGAGCGCTCTGAGAGCCCTGTCCACCTCTAAGGGTCGGGAGAACGTCCCATCCCCCAGTAACTTCTCAAACATGTCCGCTATGTATGCCCCAGCGTTCGCTCCTTCGGACCCCTCCGGGAGACCAACGATTCTCAAGTTCTACCGGCGGGACCTATTTTCTAGGTCCTCCACCTTCTCCAGGAGCCTTTTCTGCTGGTCTCTCAGCATCCCCACCTCCAACTCTACCGCTGTTTGACGTTCCTCCTGCTCAGCCAGCGCCTTCTCTACTTTCCAGATCGCCCAGTCTTGGGCATCCAGTCTAAGTTCCAGCCGCTCAATCGATTCCTTAATCGGGTCCAAGCATTCATGTTTCTGCTTGGCGAAGCCCTCCTGAATAAACTGCATCAGCTGCTCCATTGACCGCTGGGTCAACAAGCCAGGACCCCGGTTGTCCGCCATGCTCTCTCCCGCTGCAGCTTCAGCCCAAGCCTTCTCTGTTCACCTAATTCTTCCTTTGCGAGCTCTTGTGGTCTGCCTCTCCATGCGCTGATGTAGGAATCCACTCCACAATTGCCTCCACCATCAATTTACTGAATCAAGTCCGACAAAAAAATGGGGGGGGGGGGGGGGGGGAGGTCCAAAGGTCCGACCCGAGCGGGAGCCACCAAATGTGCGACCTAATCCTTCATAGCCGCCACCAGAAGTCTTTTTTGCTTGCTTTAATGTGACAGATGAGCCTGCTTGGTCCTCACAATCTCATTTGCTTTGTCATTCAATGTTACATTTCTGCTTAAGACTTCAGCTGATGATCTAAGATCTCACCGTATCCGTTGAAAAAAATTAAGAGGTTGGTCTTCAAACTTGCCATGCTTAGTCTTGAAATGCCTTTGAGGTTTTGGGGGTTTTAATCTTTCATTTCCCTGCATATAACACTTGTGAACTTTGCATGCTGTTTTGCAGTGGCACAATTAATAAAAGCATGCCTCAAGAATTCGTATTTATACCCCCTCCCCCCTGCAAGTTTTCCTCTAAGTCACAGGTCCATCCTGACGTGGAACTTCATAGCCATTCCTTCACTGTCACCGAATCAAGATCATGGAACTTTTTCTCCACCAGCACCGACAATGTACGGACTGCAGCAGTGCCAACAGCACCAACAGTGTACCTACACAGGCAGCATATCAAGAAGGCCACCATTACATTCTCAAAGTCAAACACAGATGGACATTAAATCATGGCCTTGCCAGCGATGTTCACATCCCACAAATTCATGAAATAGTTCACAAAGTCCATTCATTGCATCAAATCATAAATGCTATATATTTGTGATAAACAAGCAGAAAAAGTTACAACTGACTAAAATATATCCTTGGAAGAGTATGGTGCAGAGAAGAGAGAGAGAGAACCTGTCAGATTAATGCTGAATCTCTGACAGCCTTCCGCAGAAACGGTTGTTCAGCTCACAGCTTCCAGCAACATTAACTCAAAAACTGACTGCCATGGACCTGGCCTCCCCCATTACTACATCCTCTTTCTCCCACTTAAATCCAATGGCCCAATTACTAATGTTTAAACACAATGTCTCTTCCCAGAAATCATAACAAAAATCCATTAGGCCTCTGCTTTTATACATAAGTATGGTTTGAAATACCTATGATCGCACTTTTACAACATCGTAATTGCACCTTATGCAGCCACAATGTCTGTCTATCTTTTAAACCAGGATTTTAATAAATTATTTCTGCACCAGTTACATATAATACAATATGTACACCAATTTCTTACATTCATCACACAAGTGAGCAAAGACCATATTTTCTCCTATCCTTAAATGCTAGAGAGAGATCATCTTTGGGCTTCTTGGGCTTCAGTTCCTTTATTCCACTTAGAAGGCATGATGTAATTAAGCACAGACCCAGAGAGCGGCCTCCCTTTTAAGCACTGGCCTCCTGCTGAACCCTTTGGGCCTTGCGAGACACCCTGCAGCTTCCAATCTCACAAGATCACCAATTAAACAGCAAGACAAACAAGGAGCATCCTTTTCACAGAGAAAAGCTTTATATTTATTAAGGTTGGGGTGGGGGAGCAAGAAAGAAAGTGGAGTTGCCTCTGCTATTGGCCTGGTTGAGATTAGTTTCATGACAGGGCAGGCACAAAGCTCCAGGGAACAAACATACACCAATATTCTGTTTACACCATCCTGTTGGCCATTTTAAAAATAGCAGACATGCAAATAAAAGTTGACCTTTTCTTATATTGTCCACCTTGAATGTGTTTTGTACAATAACTTGGTGGGAGCACAAGCTGAGAATGGCATGTTGCGGACAGTGAAAGCTGGACAGTGGATTGAGACAAAAAAAGGGAAGTTACTGAGAAAGGTTAATTGGAGTCAAATCAGTAGAGGGGAGTAAATAAAGTGGGAGAAAAAGATTGGTTTGAAAGAGTGAGAAAAATGTGACAAGAAAACATTTAAAATTTAATATTTACAAAATTTCTAACAATTTATAGCATGTAGAAATAAGACATATGTTTAATTGTTTTTTAGTTTAAAATGTTCCTTGAGGGAGAATTATTGTTATTGCATTATTATCACACCATTTACCAGATACTTGAGCTTTCAGCCGTAACTTTCTGTGTGAATTTAATAAACAATGAATCAATAAATCTGGCAAGATCTGAAAAATAATGGGGAGACTAAGAGCAAGATAAATGTTGGAGCAACAGAAATTGACCAGCAAATTCTGGAAATTCACAACTCATGTCATAGCTCTTCATTTTCTGAACTTGCTGGCTAATTTGCATGTTAATAATGGCATGACTCATTAAATGTGCTATTTTTCCACGAAGGTTTGGCTCACTGCCTTTGCAGTATAAAACAGCCATGATCCATTTGGTAAATTAATGTTGTTAGAAATAAAATTATACGTCATTATTTTTCACCTCAATATTTATTGCAATGTAAAAAATGTTTTCAACAGAATGTCCATTGCAGCTTTTTCTACCTTGAATGTCTTGTCCTTTTTCTTTGACAGAATTCAAGTTTTAAGAAACCCAGTCCAGCATGAATCATTCATGTAAAAAAAAAGGCATTGGATCTTTCCTTCATCACACCTCACAAAATAAACATTCATACATCTGCATTATAATCTGACCGAAATGCATTTGCACACTGTCAGATACATTAAGTTGCTGTAATCGCACCCTGGCAAAAAGTTCTAATTTCAGTTTTGACAAGCACTGCTAGATTTTCATGATCCTCTAATTTAAACAAAATACCATTAATTTTTTAAGCTGCATTTTAATATAT